>NC_136748.1:487500-1087500 GCF_936440315.1 Barbus barbus
CGCTGTTTCTGGTTCAAAAGTGGCTTGACCTGGGGAATGCGGCACCTGTAGCCCATTTCCTGCACACGCCTGTACACGGTGGCTCTGGATGTTTCTACTCCAGACTCAGTCCACTGCTTCCGCAGGTCCCCCAAGGTCTGGAATCGGTCCTTCTCCACAATCTTCCTCAGGGTCCGGTCACCTCTTCTCGTTGTGCTGCGTTTTCTGCCACACTTTTTCCTTCCCACAGACTTCCCACTGAGGTGCCTTGATACAGCACTCTGGGAACAGCCTATTCGTTCAGAAATGTCTTTCTGTGTCTTACCCTCTTGCTTGAGGGTGTCAATGATGGCCTTCTGGACAGCAGTCAGGTCGGCAGTCTTACCCATGATTGCGGTTTTGAGTAATGAACCAGGCTGGGAGTTTTTAAAAGCCTCAGGAATCTTTTGCAGGTGTTTAGAGTTAATTAGTTGATTCAGATGATTAGGTTAATAGCTCGTTTAGAGAACCTTTTCATGATATGCTAATTTTTTGAGATAGGAATTTTGGGTTTTCATGAGCTGTATGCCAAAATCATCAATATTAAAACAATAAAAGGCTTGAACTACTTCAGTTGTGTTGTAATGAATGAGAAAATCTCCTTTAAAGTTGTTCAAATGAAGTTCTTAGCAATGCATATTACTAATCAGAAATTAAGTTTTGATATATTTACGGTAGGAAATTTAAATAATATCTTCATGGAACATGATCTTAATATCCTAATGATTTTTGTCATAAAAGAGAAATGCATAATTTTGACTCATACAATGGGCTATTGCTACAAATATACCTGTGCTACTTTTTTATTTATTTTTTTATTATGCAATAACAACAACAATTACAAAGACAAAGAGAGAACAACAAAAAAAAACAATGAGGGTTACAAACAATAATCCCAAGCATACTAAATTATCTCATAAGACTTACACCATAAGAGAGTCTTACATGCAATAGAATTATTAGAGTTACTCAACGAGTTTATATACATATCAAAATAAAAAATAAAGAGTTTTCTTTGAAAATTTACATTTATGAATGTAACATTTAGCAAGAAATAGCAATAGATTAATAATAAATTTGCAGTGAGAAGGGTCTAAATTTAAAGAATAACCAAAAAACACAATTTGGGGGGTTATACATAAATTTGGATATAAATATTTTTTAACAAAATTGGAAAAGTCAACCCAAAATACTTTACAATAGACACATCAAATGATTGATTGTTTCTTCAGACTGAAGACAAAAGGAGCAATTGGGGGAAATATTATTGTTAAATTTAGCAAGTTTGTAGTTTACCGGACAGCAATTATGAATAATTTTGATAGAGACTTCAACAACTTTATTAGATAAGAAGAATTTTTGTCGAAGAAGCCAAAATTCTTCCCATTCTATATCTCTAAATAAGTTATTCCAAAAACTCACACATGCAGGTAAAGAAATCTGAGATCTATTAATAATTGAACGAATGTCTTTGTTTGACATGGTATTGAGAAGTCTTAAATGTCAAAAAGAAGAGAGTCTAAACGACCTTTAGGGCCAGACTTGACTAAAGGTATAATACAATCAGGAGTTTTACCTGTGCTACTGATGACTGCTTGTGTGCTGCAGGCTCACTCGTGTGATAAAAGCCATTGCCTTTTAATAGAGACCCCAAACGTCCTTAAAGATTCACGGGGTTGATTTCAGGTGATTCTTCCACACATTGCCAGGGCTGGGGACTAACGGAATTACGGAATTGAATTACAAAATAAATAGCTATAATCTGTTACAGTTACTGAGAAAAAATGTGTAGTTAAATTACAGTTACTTATGAAAATGTTAACGATTGCAAAGGGGGTTACATCTGAATATTTTCACACACACACAGATTTAATTGACTTCTTTCATAAATTTCATGATTTCTCTTTCCTACTACTTTCCTTCTGTTTCAGTTTTTATAACCATTTCTTACTATGTGTAAATTGTTGATTTTTTTAGCGTGCGTTTGGCTCGGTGTTATTGTTTTTAGGATTACTGATAAACTAATGTAGTTTGATTTTTATTTGTTATCTATTTTAATTTTAGTTCAAGTTGGAGTAATGTTTGTCATTTTATTATGTCTGTATAGGGTTTTTATTAAGTTTTAGGCTTTATTTAATTTGAGTTATTTTAGTACTTCAACAAACTACATGGAAATGAAAGAATATTGAATTTATAAATGTGTATTTATATATATGTATATATATATATATATATATATATATATATATGTATGTGTGGTTGTACTTACACATATACAGTCGTGGCCAAAAATATTGGCACCCTTGGTAAATATGATCAAAGAAGGCTGTGAAAATTAATCTGCATTATTAATCCTTTTGATATTTTATTAAAAAAATTCATTAAAATCTAATCTTTCATTGGATAATAAGAATTTAAAATAGGAGGAAATATCATTATGAAATAAATGTTTTTCTCAAACACACGTTGGGCACAATTATTGGCTTCCCTAGAAATTATTATGAGTAAAATATCTGGAACTAAGAACTAAATATCTAAGAACTAAGATGGCGGCGCGATCAGACGCAGCGGCTGCTCTGGGTCCCAAAGACGGTGCTTTTATGTCTTTTAATGTCGTCTGTTCATCTCCAAATAGTGTCAGTTTACCGCTAACTCATAAGGAAATCACCCCAGAACTCATCTATGGCTAAACGACAACATCCCGGACTCCGCCATATATCAACAAAGACTGGTGTAACAATGCTGCGGTATTATCAAAACACTGTTCATCGCTGGTGGAGTTTATGTTTGTGAAGTGTCGACCGTTCTATCTGCCGCGGGAGTTCACGGTCATTGTTATTGTTGCGGTCTACATCCCCCCGTGTGCAAATGCTAAGGACGCGCTTCGTGAACTGTATAGCGCCATCAGTGAACAACAAACAAATAACCCCGACGGCTTTTTCATCATAGCCAGTGACTTCAACCACGCAAACTTAAAGACAGTTTTGCCAAAGTTCTACCAACATGTGAACTTTGCAACAAGGGGAAACAACACACTGGACTTTGTTTACACAACAGTAAAGAACTCATACAAGGCTGTACCCCGCCCCCACCTCGGGTACTCAGACCACATCACTGTTATGCACACGCTACACACGCAATTGTACTACAGATAACATTCTGGTACAACCACTACATATCTCTGACCATTTCTTCATTACATTTACTTTACATTTTGCTACCCAGGTGCCACCATCTCCCTTACCGGTTACTTTCAGACGCAACCTACGCTCCCTTTCCCCCTCCCTTCTTTCCTCTGTAGTATCCTCCTCTCTTCCCTCGCCTACCCATTTCTCTTCTCTGGATGTAAATGCAGCCACTGACACTTTATGCTCTACCTTAACCTCTTGTCTAGACGACATCTGTCCTCTCTCCTCCAGGCCAGCACGGGCTGCTCCTTCTAACCCCTGGTTATCCGATGTTCTTCATGAGAATCGGACCAAACTCAGAGCGGCAGAGAGAAAATGGCGCAAATCAAACGATCCGTCGGAGCTGAGTAGGTATCAGTCTTTGCTTTCATCTTTCTCTACTGAAGTCCACACTGCCAGATCCTCACATTTCCACAACAAGATCACCAGCGCTCCAGACATGCGTAATCTCTTCAGAACATTTAATTCTCTCCTCTGTCCCCCTCCTCCACCTCCCACCACTTTGATAACCGCTGATGACTTTGCCTCTTTTTTCACAGACAAAACTAGAACAATCAGTAACCAGTTCTCAACTCCACAGGACCTCCAATCAACCACATCCACCGCTCTAGCTCCCATCTTCTCCTTCTGTTCCCTCACCGAGGCAGAAGTATCCAAACTTCTCCTCTCCAGCCATCCTACAACATGTCCTCTCGACCCGATCCCCTCACACCTTCTCCAAACAATCTCTCCCACACTCTTACCAGCACTCACACACATTATCAACACATCTCTCCTCACAGGCATCTTCCCCACAGCATTCAAGCAGACTGAGGTAACCCCACTGATCAAAAAACCTACATTAAACGCTTCTTTTTTAGATAACTACAGACCTGTCTCTCTCCTTCCATTCATAGGGAAAACACTCGAACGAGTTGTCTTCAACCAGCTCTCGCGGTTTCTTTCACAGTACAACAAACTGGATGCTAAACAGTCAGGTTTCAGGAGTGGCCATTCAACAGAGACTGCGCTACTCTCAGTCACTGAAGCCCTGCGAACTGCAAAGGCTGATTCCAAATCGTCAGTCCTCATTCTGCTGGATCTCTCTGCTGCTTTTGACACTGTCAATCATCAGATTCTCCTGTCTACACTCTCTTCACTGGGCATCACTGGAATTCCACTTCGCTGGTTTGAATCCTATCTCACCGGTAGATCCTTCAGAGTGGCCTGGGGAGGGGAGGTATCCAAACCACATCATCTGATCACTGGAGTTCCTCAGGGATCGGTTCTTGGACCCCTCCTCTTCTCCACATACACTACATCGCTGGGTCCCATCATACATGCACATGGCTTCTCCTATCACTGCTATGCCGATGACACACAGCTCTATCTCTCTTTTCAACCAGATGACCCAACGGTAGCTGCACAGATCTCAGGCTGCCTGGCGGACATCTCGGCGTGGATGAAAGAACATCACCTACAGCTCAACCTGGCAAAGACGGAGCTTCTCGTCTTCCCTGCCACTCCAACTCTACGGCATGACTTCACGATTCAGTTAGGCTCATCAATGATTACCCCATCAACTTCGGTCAGAAATCTTGGTGTAATCTTTGATGACCAGCTGACCTTCAAAGAGCACATTGCAAAGACTGCTCGATCCTGCAGGTTTGCACTACACAACATCAGAAAGATCAGGCCCTTTCTGACAGAGCATGCTGCGCAACTTCTTGTCCAGGCCCTTGTCGTTTCTAGACTGGACTACTGCAATGCTCTTCTGGCTGGTCTGCCATCAAACACAATCAAACCTCTACAAATGATTCAGAATACAGCGGCACGACTGATCTTCAACGAGCCCAAAAGAGCGCATGTTACACCTCTCTTCATCTCCTTGCACTGGCTACCAGTGGCAGCTCGCATCCAGTTCAAGACACTGATAAAAGCGTCTGCCAAATGACTAAATGTAAATGTAAATGTGTTATGCTAATCCCAGCATATAGACCACTTCTCAAACTCACCAAACCAGTTCAAAAGCAGATCACAGAATGGCCAGACAATGCCACCTCAGCACTACAGGACTGCTTCCAGGACACAGACTGGAACATGTTTAAAGAGGCAGCCACCTACAACAACCACACAGACCTGCATGAGTACACTGAAACTGGGACTGCTTACATCCAAAAGTGCACTGATGATGTGACAGTCACCAAGACCATCACCACACGTGCAAACCAGAAGCCATGGATGACAGCAGAGGTTCGTGGGCTGCTAAAGACCAGAGATGAATTATTCAGATCAGGAGATATAGCAGCCCTCAAAACAGCAAGAGCCAATCTGTCCTGTGGCATCAAAAATGCGAAACGGTCATATGCTCAAAAAATCAACAATCACTTCACAGACAGCAGAGACACACGGAGCCTGTGGTAAGCCATTCAGACCATCACTGACTACAAGCCCCCGCCACAGGCCTGTGATGAGAACACACCCCTCCCCGATGCACTCAACCGCTTTTATTCACGGTTTGAAATGCAGAATGACACACCTGCACAAAAACTGCCCACACCTCCCAATGACCGGGCGCTCTGTCTGTCTCCAGCCGACGTAAGGAAGACCCTATCTAGGATTAACCCACGCAAGGCTGCGGGTCCTGACAACATACCTGGCCGTGTTCTGAGAGACTGTGCTGCACATCTGACAGATGTCCTAACAGATATCTTCAACACTTCGCTGAGCCAGGCAGTCGTCCCCACATGTCTCAAATCCACAACAATCATACCGGTACCAAAGAAATCACCTGTGTCCTGTCTAAATGACTGCCGTCCCATAGCACTGACTCCAATCATGATGAAGTGCTTTGAGAGGCTAGTCATGCATAACATCAAAACCAGCCTCCCCAACACACTCGACCCGCTCCAGTTTGCATACCGTCCAAACCGCTCTACGGACGATGCAATTTCCTCCACCCTCCATCTGGCTCTTACCCACCTAGAAAATAAAGATTCCTATGTTAGAATGCTGTTCATTGACTTCAGCTCGGCATTCAACACAATAATCCCACAACAGCTCATAAATAAACTAAACCTGCTGGGCCTTAACAATTCCCTGTGTAATTGGATCCTGGACTTTCTAACCAGAAGACCTCAGTCAGTCCGTGTCGGCCACAACACCTCAAGCACTACCACACTGAGCACAGGTGCCCCACAAGGCTGTGTGCTCAGCCCGCTGCTCTTCACGCTGCTGACCCACGACTGCACTGCCAAGTTCAGCTCCAACCACATCATCAAGTTTGCTGATGACACAACAGTGGTAGGTCTCATCAGCAACAACGATGAAACGCACTACAGAGAGGAAGTGGCACAGCTGGCTGAATGGTGTGGCACCAACAATCTGTCCCTCAATGTGGAGAAGACAAAGGAGGTTGTGATGGACTTCAGAAGAAACTCCGTTGACCACCACCCCACTGACCATAGACAGCTCGACTGTGGAGAGAGTCAGCAGCACTAAATTCCTGGGGGTGCACATCACAGAGGATCTCACCTGGACCACCAACACCATGTCACTCTCCAAAAAGGCACAACAGCGCCTACACTTTCTCCGCCGGCTGAAAAGAGCAAGTTTGCCTCCACCCATCCTCACCACATTCTACAGAGGCACCATTGAGAGTGTGCTGACCAGCTGCATCACTGTCTGGTACGGGAACTGCAGTGCTGCTGACCGCAAGACCCTCCAGTGGACAGTGAACACAGCTGCAAAGATCATCGGTGCCCCTCTCCCCTCCATCCTGGACATTTTCCTTACACGATGCTCCAGCAAAACCAACAGCATCGTGAAGGACTCCACCCATCCCTCCCACAGTCTCTTCCAGCTCCTACCATCAGGAAGACGGCACCGGAGCATCAGAGCCCGCTCCGCCAGACTGCTCAACAGCTTTTTCCCCCAGGCTGTGAGAGCCCTGAACTCAAATCACCCGCCCCCCTCTGAAACCCCATGCAAACCCCTACCTCCTGAAACATGGACACAATCCCACAAAAGACTCAGCAATATATGTATGTTTACATGCTCATGCACTACAAATCATCCTGCACTGTTCCCCAACCAGCTGCTTGACTCAAAATGTTTCTCTTTGCACATGTACAGTATTTGTGAAGCATTCGTATAGTTTGTATTTTTTATCTTCTATTTTTTAGTTTGTATAGGGTAAATATTTATGTGAAGCATTCGTATAGTTTGTATTTTTTATCCTTTATTCTTTTAGTTTGTATAGGGTAAATGCTTATATATAGTATACTTATAGTTAAATCTGTCAGTGGGTTAGTTGTGTATAGGTTTATAGTGTTTTTTATAGGTTTATAGGTTTATAGTGTTTTTTTACTTCATTGTTGTATTTCTGTATTTATGTAGCACCGTGGTCCTGCGAGGCACGACATTTCGTTCCACTGTATGTCCCCACATGTAGCGGAATAACAATAAAGCTCAACTTGAACTTGATCTCTTAAGTCTATTCACAATTTTGAGCACTCCAGGGTGATTATGAACATGAAATTATCCAGCCATGGCTTCCTGTTTCACAGAAATATAAATAGGAGGGAAAACAAAACCCAAATTCCCTTCATCATCCATCACAATGAGAAAAACCAAAGAATATATTTCTGATGTGCAGCAAAAGATAATTGAGCTTCACAAATTAGTGAAGTGGCTTTAAGAAAAGAGCTAGAGCAGTGAAAATTCCCATTTCCTCCATCAGGGCAATAATTAAGAATTTCCAATCAACAGAAAATGTTAACGATCTGCCTGGAAGATGACTTGTGTTTATATCGTCCTAATGCACGGTGAGGAGGAGAGTTTGAGTGGCTAAAGACTCTCCAAGGACCACAGCTGGAGAATTACAGAAAATAGTTGAGTCTCGGGGTCAGAAAACCTTAAAAACAATTGGCAGACAGCACCTACATCAGCACATGTTGTTTGGGAGGGTTTCAAGAAAAATTCTCCTAGCTCATCCAAAAACAAACTCCAGCATATTCAGTTCTCAGACATGACTGGAACTTCAAATGGCATAATTCATTTTAAATGTCATCATTTAATCACTCTAATGTTGTTCCAAACCTGTATGACTTCCTTTCTTCTATGGATTGCAAAAGGAGATCTTTTGCAGAATGTTCACACTGCTCTTTTTCATACAATAACAGGTTATAGTGATCACATTTAGCCTAAAAAAAGACCAAAAAGCCTAATAAGTGTCATAAAACTATCCATCATGTGTCTTGCAAAAATGTTCACACCCCTTAATATGTTTATCACATCTTATCATGTTGCAATCTTTTCTCCATTGCATTCCATACCCATAATGACAAAGTAAAAACCATATTGTGATTTTCAAGTGTTTATATGACATTTTAAAAAAACAATTACATGACATTTAAAAAAAAGAAGTGGTGTGAATACTTTTGCAAGACGCTGTATTTTAAAGGTTTTCATTGTTCAAATGGGACTGGCTTCTATGGTCAGATGAAACTAAACAATGAGCTTTTTAGCAGCAAACACTCAAGATGGGTTTGGTGAACACAGGGATAAAAAGTACCCCATGTGTACAATGAAATATACTGCTGTGTTTCTGATGTTGTGGGCCTATATTTCTGCTGGAGGTCCTGGACATCTTGTTCAGACACATGGCATCATGGATTCTATCACATACCAACAGATAGAAAAATCAATAAGTGACTGACTCGGTTAGAAATCTTATAATGGGCCATGTTTGGATCTTCCAACCGGACAATAATCCAAACACAAACCTCAAAAACAACACAAAAAAGGGTCACTGAGCACAAAACCAAGCTTCTGCTGGCCATTCCAGTCCTCTGACCTGAACCCTGTAGAAAATGAGTGAGGTGAACTGAAGAGAAGAAGCACCAACATGGAGCTGTGAATCTGAAGGATCTGGAGTGATTCTGGATGAAGGAATGGTCTCTGATCTCTTGTCAGGTGTTCTCTAACCTCATCAGGCATTATAGGAGAAAATTTAGAGCTGTTAAACTGGCAAATGAAGGTTTCAAAAAGTATTGAATAAAAGGGTGCTATGCAAACATTTGATTTCAAAAACAGTATTCTAGCTATTAAACTATATATTACAATTTTAAATCTGCATTTAACATCAGAACAATCTCTAAGTAAAAGGAGGTGCTAAAGTCTGATTTTGTGGTGGCTGTGCTTTAAAATTAAATTATAATCTTAATTCAACTGATGAAGGATTTTGAAAGTCTAATAGTAATCAGTATTCGGTATTACTGTAAGGTTAACCCTGCCTGCTTTACATGTTTGAAAATGATTAACAGTTTGGTTATAAATTTAGAAAAGTAATCAGTTACATTACTTTAATAAAGCAATTGAAATAGTTACACTGCTTATTCCATTTGTAATCTGCAACCTATTCCATTTCCAAAGTAATCTTCCCAACACTGCAGACCCACAATGAAAAGCATCATAAACCATGATCTCAGATGATATGATGTAAAGCAATGACCTGCGTGGTGTGTTTACCTGTTTGTTTGTCTGAATTTCACTTATTTTGAGTCAAATATGAATCAAATAAGGATCTGAGTTGTAAAACTGAAATGGTTAGTCATACAGTGGTTGGTTATATAAGAGTTTCTCCAAATAGAAAGAGCTTAATTTTTTTGGTTGTCATAGCGACAGTATGTTGTTTAAGAAGCTTCTTTGTGTTTTTCTATAGTTCAGATAGCAGCGCTAAAGCCAGTCCACACATCTCATAAGACTAGTCATCTTCACTGCAGGTTTCCTTCAACTTCATGATTCTTAAAGGGATCGTTCAGTCAGATGATGACAGAATGATCAGTTTTGGCTGAACGGTCCCTTTAAATCATATATGGATATAGTGTATTAACAGTATTTTCAGACTGAATGGGAATTTTAGTACTGAAACTCCCCTTCTGTGCCGTGTCCTTCACTATGTAACCTTTAGTCACTCAACACTGAGTCCTGAGTCATTGATGATGTGTGAACGCTTCAGTCTTGAGGGCTTCTCACTTCAGTATCGAAGGCAGTGCTGCGGCCGGCTCGCGCACACACCAAGAGGAAGTGGACTCTTCTGAGACTGGTCAAATGGAAATCCCCAAACGCCAATCTGAGCTCCACACACACAACAACATCAGCCGCTGACCAGCTCAAGACTCTTCATTTCTGCAACATTTCCTGAGATGCACTTGGCAAATCATACTTGAATGCTTCTATTGTCTGCGTGTCATTTTCAGTAAAACAAATGCTATAAATACCACCACCAGTTTTGGTATTGAAACCAGACACAAACAGGCGAGAGCAATGTTCTATTTATTATGACGTTGCCTTTATAAAAATAAACCAGTTCCTCATGTGGTCCTCACAGGTCAGATCTGAAGAAGCAGATATGGCTTTTCACTTTAAAGGCGTCTCAGATGTAATTCCTCATCAAGCACACACATGGCAACACAAAGCTCTTTCTTGAACACCTGCAGTACTGGAATAAAGTGTTTTGAGGAGTTTGCGAGGAATGGACTTGTTTGCGATGGATGTGTGAAGTACGGTGCACATTTTACATGTCTCCCTGATCAAACACACCTAATTCAACTCATCAGCTGATTAGAAGAGACCCCAAGATCTCAAATGCATGTGTCAGATAGAGAGACATAAACAAACTAGTGAACTGAACTGTCCAAAAGAACCAGTTTTTGGAAAAGAATCTGATTTTACCGTTTGCCATAGGCTCTGGATTACAGTAACAATGTTGTAAATAATGTTCAGTTTCTTGCACAGGCCAATTGTTTCGCTTCATAAGACCTCATTACACATATTAATTTAGCTGACGCTTTTATCCAAAGCAACTTACAATTGCTATATATGTCAGAGGTCGCACGCCTCTGGAGCAACTAGGGGTTAAGTGTCTTGCTCAGGGACACATTGGTGTCTCACAGTGGATTCGAACCCGGGTCTCTCACACCAAAGGCATGTGTCTTATCCACTGCGCCATCACCACCCCACCATTATATCGTCAGGAGCCACGGGGATTAATTTTGTGTTCCCTGATATGGTTTTATTTTTACTCTTACGTGTTGGTAACCACTGACTGGCTTTTTATGAATCACCAAAATGTATGAAAGATGGTTCAAGTGTCAAGAATCATTTTTAGTATATTAAGTACAAAGTTAGTGTGTGAAAATAGAGCACTTTAAGTACATTATGGAACTTGTTTTTCACCTGGGACATAATACAGCAAGAGTGCAATTTCCCAAATATCTGCATGATTGCAAATGTGATATTCATTTTATAAAAGTTTTTTATTTATTTTTTATATAAAAATGTTAATTATAATAATTGACAATTTTTAGACAACATTGTCAAATTTGTCCATTTTGGCTGTGTTTTTCCAACGAAAATACAGTTTTCAGCATTTGAAGAGGGGGAAAAAAAGTTCATCAAACTTGTCCTAAGACAAGATTGCATTTGGGGTTTAGGTTTTAGGACAACTTTGATGAAAGGTTTTGATCCACTTCAAATGATTATTATTGTAGTTCCAAACAGCAGAACATTTGAGTGGTGTTTGTTTCTTGAATGAATGAATCCGTGGTTGAACAAATCGGGTGAGTAAATTATTCAGTTACTCTTTCACAAAGACAGTCACTTGTTTTGTTTATGAACGACTCAGCCGGTTTGAACAAACTGGTTGAAGGAATTATTCTATGCTTCACTTAAGACTTGCCACCATCTCTTCATTCTGTGTGATTTAAAGCTTGTTTCCTCATAGGGACCAAAAACCATAACAAAAAGTAATATCATAAAATCATTTGATATAGTTTATTTTAAGATGGATTGCATCGATTTTATTTGATTAAAAACAGGCCTATAGTAAGTACTTGAAAAATAATTTTAGATTAAATTCTCATTTCATGCCAACTTTAAATCTTTTTTTTTTTTTTTTTTTTACAAATAATCTTGCACTGTGACATTGTTAGAGAAGCAGACTCAGACAGATGGTTAGAATACAACAGGTGAGTTTTATTGCAATCGGTGGAGTCAGAGGTTTGCTGATGGAGGTGAGTAACAAGTTCAATGAACAGGTATAGTAGTATGATGAGGGTGATAATGGAATATCCTTTGCTTTCACAGGAACTCGTTGATAGGGGAGAAGGAGCACACACCTCACAAACCTGGACAGGGGAGACACATTCGTGGAGATCCTTGGAGACACAGACGATGGAGTAGAGCTGTGAAGAACACGCTGGATATGAGACAGGGGGTAAGTAGGAGATCAAGGTAAGTACACAGGTTAGTAGCTGTAGTAGCATCAGTCCACTTTGAAAGGAAACGAGACCGGACAATGAGCAGGTGTGAGGTGTGTGCTTTTATGTGCAGGCTGATGAGGGAGCTGATGAAGTGCAGGGGTGTGCAATTAATACTCAGGTGAAGGAGTGCGTTGTGATTGGGAAGTGAATGAGCCTGGCTGATCTGTGACAGACATATCTCTCAAAACAAAGGATGGCACATCTAGACATAAGATGTCAATGAATTCAAAACTTCCCATCATTAATTTGATAAAATCAGAAGACAGTAATACAGAAGCTGTTATAAGACATGAGATATTATGAAAGGGCAAAAGCAGTGATTGAAATTAATCAGGAAAACAGGCAGAGTCATGTCCTCGAGCGCTGTAATATTTGTTTGATGGAGGGCAGTGAGGTTACACAATTTTCCTACTTATCACTGCAAAGCTGCTTTGAAATGATCAATATATTGTGTAAAGTGCTATAGAAATAAGAGTTACAAAAATAAACCAAAGTAGTGTAAATATTTCTATACTATTACATTTTATAAATGTTTTCATCTAAAGTCAGAATATTTATGAGATGAAGACACTGAAATGTAAGTCATTATTCACTGAAAATCTCGCCCTCTCAAAACAAATGACCACATCCCATCAGGTGATATAATCAATGAAATCAAACGTCATGTGCTTTTGTGTCTCTTGACCAAATGCCATTGACCTCAAACCTGATGTCACACATGCACAGGGCTCGTAATGCACTACATCTTTGAAGTGGCATGAGGATGAATGACTGAGGACAGTCTGTCTGAGTGAAGTGCTCAGGTGACTCCAGAGGAAGTGAAAGGAGACAACGCTCTGATTGGGTGTTTGATCTGTTAAACCTCGCTGGAGAGATGATGAATGTGAAGGCAGCAGAACGTGGACTCGAGGAGGCCTGAGAAGCTCATGCAGATGGGAGTGGAGTTGGAAGCAGAGGGAGTCGAAGCATGACTGCGAGGTGTAGAGGAGAAGAATGCCTCTGATTCAGGCCTTTCATGTCTGCAGGCCCATGCGTGTCCAATAGTGTGTGTGTGTGTGTGTGTATGAAGGGGAAGCTGCTCAACATGTTGAATGGAGCTTTTGTTCTGGGCCGGCTGTGGCTTTTTTACATTCTGCAGTGCTGCAGATGGAAGTGAAGCGGCCCGCATGAGACGAGCATTGAAATGAGCTCCCTCCTCCTCCTGCTCCTCCTGCCCTGATCCGAGCTTCACTCCTCCTCCGTTCTCCTGAGTGAGTGCTCTGCACACCTCATCTTCATCGGATGTGTTCATCATGAAGAGGACTAGTCACCTATTATAATCTAGTAATTTCAGCGAAACACTTCTGTTTATATGAACCGTGCAATCCAATATTCATTTACACGTGCATTACACTTCTTCTGAATAAAACATCAGAGCTGCACAATTAGTCACCATGTTCAGAACCAGAGATACTACCGCGGTAATGTCTCTGAGTATAACTGCAATTCTAAGTGATACC
This sequence comes from Barbus barbus, assembly GCF_936440315.1. Lineage (NCBI taxonomy): Eukaryota > Metazoa > Chordata > Actinopteri > Cypriniformes > Cyprinidae > Barbus > Barbus barbus. The sequence continues at coordinate 501,511 of NC_136748.1, forward strand.
TCAAGAAAAAGCTGATATCTATGTCAGAGCATTTTTAGCAAATATTTAGTAAATATTCAGTATTTACCAGTTCATAAGACATGAGATGGAAATAAACATGCACACATTTGTAATATGTATATAAGCATGCACATCATGCAATACACAACATATGCATGTGCACAAGATATTACTGAATACTATTGACAATATTTTCAGATTCATGCGTTCATTTTTGTCAGTCCAAATAAATCCAATCCAGACTGCTTTACCACTGACTCATTTCAGAATGATTCAAATATATTTGAGATCGGTGTGCTAGTTCAGTTATCCAATCACATGATCTGCTGAAGTCACATGAGTTTTTTGATGTGCATTCAGGAATTTATTCGGTAGTCTGTTGTAGTTTATTTGCATGTCTTTTTTATCAAACTAAAAATTATCTGACTCAGTTGAGTGCATAAGTTCTTAGATTTTTAGTGTAGAAGTTTTTAGTGCAGAAGTTTTAGCATTTTTAGAATCTTGGCATTTCCATCCAGCTTTTAATTTTAATGCAGTACACAATAATAGATGGATGAAACATAGTTATTTACATTATATTTTTTATTCGATTTATGTATTTCGAACAAAACATACGTGCATGCGTAGTGCATCAGTCAGCATGCTCAGAACCAAAGAAAACCAAGGCAGTAATGTCACCAGAGCTACTGCGAGTAGTGAGTTTTTATTTGTGCTATTTATAAGTGCTAACTGCAGATGAAGTCTTGATTGTTGGTGATTTTAATATCCACGTTGATAATGAAAAAGATGCATTAGGATCAGCATTCATAGACATTCTGAACTCTATTGGGGTTAGACAACACGTGTCAGGACCTACTCATTGTCGAAATCCTACTCTAGATTTAATATTGTCACATGGAATTGATGTTAGTGGCGTTGAAATTCTGCAGCAAAGCGATGATATCTCAGATCATTATCTAGTCTTGTGTAAACTCCATCTAGCTAAAACTGTAAATTCTACTCCTTGTTACAAATATGGTAGAACCATCACTTCTGCCACAAAAAACTGCTTTGTAAGTAATCTTCCTGATTGATCTCAATTTCTCAGCATATCCAACAGCACAGAAAAACTTGATAATGTAACAGAAACTATGGACTCTCTCTTTTCTAGCACTTTAGATACAGTTGCTCCTTTACGCTTAAGGACGATTAAGGAAAAGAGTCCAACACTGTGGTATAATGAGCACACTCGCACCTTAAAGAGAGCAGCCCGTAAAATGGAGCGCAGATGGAGGAAAACAAAACTAGAGGTATTTCATATAGCTTGGCGGGAAAGTACCCTATCCTACAGAAAAGCATTAAAAACTGCTAGATCGGATTACTCTTCGTCTCTTTTAGAAGAAAACAAACATAACCCCAGGTATTTATTCAATACAGTGGCTAAATTAACAAAAAATAAAGGTGTTGACATTTCCCAACAGCACAGCAGTAATGACTTTATGAACTATTTTACTTCCAAGATCGATACTATTAGAGATCAAATTGTAACCATGCAGCCGTCAGCTACAGTATCACATTAGATCCCCTGAGGAACAATTCCACTCATTCTCTACTATAGGAGAGGAAGAATTGTATAAACTTGTTAAATCATCTAAACCAACAACGTGTATGTTAGACCCTATTCCATCTAAACTACTAAAAGAGCTGCTTCCAGAAGTCATAGATCCTCTTTTGGCTATTATTAATTCATCATTGTCATTAGGATATGTCCCCAAAACCTTTAAATTGGCTGTTATTAAGCCTCTCATTAAAAAAACACAACTTGACCCCAAGGATCTAGTTCATTACAGACCGATCTCGAATCTCCCTTTTCTGTCAAAGATACTGAAGTATCCTCACAATTATATTCATTCTTAGAGAAAAATTATATCTGTGAGGAATTCCAGTCAGGATTTAGACCATATCATAGTACTGAGACTGCTCTCATTAGAGTTACAAATGACCTGCTTTTATCATCTGATTGTGGTTGTATCTCCCTATTAGTGCTACTGGATCTTAGCGCTGTGTTCGACACTATCGACCACAACATTCTTTTAAATAGTCTATAAAATTATGTTGGCATTAGTGGAAGTGCATTAGCATGGTTCAAATCGCACTTATCTGACCGCCATCAGTTCGTAGCAGTGAATGAAGAGGTATCATACCAATCACAAGTGCAGTATGGAGTACCTCAAGGCTCAGTACTAGGGCTTTTCACGCTTTATATGTTACCCTTAGGAAATATTATCAGGAAGCATGCTGTTAGCTTTCACTGCTACGCTGATGATACTCAGCTCTATATTTCTTCGCAGCCCGGTGAAACACACGAAATTGAGAAACTAACGGAATGCATAGCTGATATATACAACTGGATGACAAGTAATTTCTTACTGCTAAATTCTGGAAAAAACAGGTTGTTCTGCACACTTAATAAACAAACTCCAGATGGTTCAAAATGCAGCAACTAGAGTTCTTTCTAGAACCAGGAAGTATGACCATATTAGCCCGGTTCTGTCAACACTGCACTTGCTACCTATTAAACATCTTATAGATTTTAAAAACTTGTTAATTACTTATAAAGCCCTGAATGGTTTGGCACCTCAGTATTTGAGTGAGCTCTTATCACATTATAGTCCTCCATGTCTGCTGTGTTCTCAAAACTCTGGCCATTTGATAATACCTAGAATATCAAAATCAACTGCGGGCGGCAGATCCTTTTCCTATTTAGCACCCAAACTCTGGAACAATCTACCTGTTCGGGAGGCAGTGTCAGTTTAAATCTAGATTAAAGACCCATCTCTTTAACCTGGCCTACAAATAACACACTAACACATTTCTATAATTCAAATCCGTTAAAAGATTGTTAGGCTGCATTAATTAGGTAAATCAGAACCGGGAACACTTCCCAAAACACCTGATGTACTTGTTATATCGTAAAAAGAATGGCATCTACGCTAATATTTGTCTGTTTCTTTCTTATTCCGAGGTCACCGTAGCCACCAGATCCAGTCCGTATCCAGATAAGATGGTCACTGTAGCCACCCAGATCCAGGCCGTAACTAGATCAGATGGTGGATCAGCACCTAGAGATGACCTCTACAGCCCTGAACGTCCGTGGAGACCAGAACACCTAGATGAGCCCCAGAGACAGATCCTCAGTGAAATCCTTGTCACCTAGACAGCCATCGGGACAAGACCACAGGATCTAGATGAGTCCTCTGCACAATCTGACTGTGCTGCAGTTTGGAATTGAACTACTGTTTCGTCTGGTCAGAGGAGAACTGGCCCCCCGACTGAGCCTGGTTTCTCCCAAGGATTTTTTCTCCATTCTGTCACCGATAGAGTTTTGGTTCCTTGCCGCTGTCACCTCTGGCTTGCTTTGTTGGGACACTTAATTTCCAGCGATATCATCGACCTGATTGCACAGATACTATTTAAACTGAACTGAGCTGGACGATGACATCACTGAACTCAATAATGAAATGCCTTTAACTGAATATTGAGTGTTTAATCTGGTCATATTACGTTATTGACACACAATTTTCCTATTTTGATATTGGAAAATTTCTTTGACACAATCTGTATTGTTAAAAGCGCTATATAAATAAAGGTGACTTGACTTGACTATTTTTATTTAATTTTTTTTACCTTGATGACATATATAAAATGAAAGCTGACATGCCAGTTCCTAATAATCAAACATGGAGGTTCGTAAGAACCCTGTTGAAAAAAACAGCATATGCTGGTTAGGTATGTTTTGAAGCATGGCAGCTGGTTTAAGCTGGTCTTGAGCTGGTTTTGTGCTGGTCCTGAGCAGGAGCTAGTTGCTCAAACAACTTAAACCAGCTCAAACCAGCTGCCATGCTTCAAAACATACCTAACCAGCATATGTTTTTTCAACAGGGACGCAGAACACATGTAAACAGAGATTGTAGAGTAAAACCGCTCTGGTAAACAAACACATCACATATGTTCAGTTAGTTCAGTGGTCAAGGTAATGTTGAATCTGATTGACAAGACATTTACATGCTTCATTTTCCATGTAGATCAGATTACTTTATAACTACAGCATGAATGAATTCTGTTTTCAGCCATGTGCGTGTGTGCATGCGTGTGTGTGAGTGTGTGTGTGTGTGTGTGTGTATCATAACACATGATCACTTCAGACTCCAGCTTTGTAAAGGGTGTCCTATCCCGTCTGTGAGTTTACAGGCCTCTTTGAATATATGGCTGGAATCATCTCTGCGTTCCGTTTGGAAATGTTCATCCCTATGCCCTAATCCCTTCAAAGGGTTTACCCTCCAGAGTGAGAGCTTTGAAGGGTGTAGGGGACCAAACAACTTTCTTGAAGTGCCCTTCAGCGTCATCATCCCGTGCCCACATGGAGGCGCCGTTATCATGCAAAGCATCTGTGCAAAAGATCATGGGAGCCCGAAGTGTCCATCAATTGTACCCTTCGAAAACCTTCATTCCGAAGGGCCCTTTGAAGTGGACAGTTTTGAGCACTTTGGTTTGGAACAACTCTTCAATATGGCGGCCATGATTGTTTTCACTCCGAAGTGCCCTTCAGAGGGCGATATATCCCGTTAGGAACTCAACGCATGATAAACTTCACTTCTTCTGCTTCTTCCTCTTCTTCTTCTTCTTCTTTTATGGTGGTTCATAAACAAAAAGTGCATCACTGCCACCTATCTCCCAAATTGACCATTGACACTTATCCTACATCTGCCTCATCACACACACAACAACAAAAACCAAAGTAGCATCACATTTATAAACGACTTGATATCAGCATGTATTTTAATTTATTCTCTTGATCTCACGTGACTCTTTTAACCCCAGCAAACGGAATGATCTGGAACTGAACACTTGCTAATGAAGGATCTACGGGCTTGTCTCATCTGAGTGCGATGAAGCTGAGGTTCATTTTGATGTTTGGAGAGACAGAAATTAAGCCCTGGAGGTTTTCTCAGTCAACACACATAATCAGCTGAGAATGGGAAACAAATCCCACAATGCTAATCTGCAGTCAGTGATCAGATGCTCCATATGGGATCAGAGCTCTGGACACATTTGAGATATTTGGCAGTGTATGGCGCCACCTACTGGATGAACAGGGATGTTAGTAATGACACCTGACATCAAACATGAGTCTCTTTTTCTAACTCGACCACACTGATTGTTACGGTGTTTGAGGCTATCAGCGAGTGTTGGATGTGGTTTATGTGGAAGGTTGATTGAGGTTATAGATGGGGAAATAAATCTCATGAAGCTCTGAGTCTTTCCCTTTGATTCAGGGAGATATATTTGCTGGCTAGTACAACTTACAACAGAAATATAATGCAGATATTATAGATTTTATGTGTTTCTAAATGGAAGAAATCTTTTCATTTTCTCATTCCTGACATAGGAACATAAGCTTGGGGAAATGATCACCCCCTCACTAAACACCAAACCTTTTGGTGTTTAAAACTATTGCTCTTGGTGACTGCTGCTATCTGAACTGGAGCCTATATACATTTAACAAAATATCCTGTGCTCTGCAACCCCGACAAATCTTTCAATTATTAAGTATTATCACTTAATACATTTAAAGGGATAATTCACATAAAATGTTTATAAACAGATTTTATTTATTATAATTTCACATTCATTTTTGTTCATCCATTGAAATCTATAATCAAAATCTTAAGGCATCGAAGACATTGTAAAAGTTTAACCCAAGTCTTCTGAAGAGACTTGATCTCTTCACTGATTCTTTTGTGTCAAAGCAAGCACGATTGAGCTGCTGTTTGCAATACTCAACACGCTCCATGTGTGTGCTGATCAATGTTAACACATGAATAAAAGCTTTAACTAAATCTGTTTACTATATGAAGTGATTTTACTTCTTTAGAATACCTAGAGTAGACCTTTTATAATGTATTATGAACTTTTTGGAGCTTGGCAGATGTTGATTTTCAATGAATGGACAAAAATGATTAAGGTTGATGCAGTACCATGCACACAAATCTGTATTATATTTAGTATTTAAAAGGTAAAAAAAAGGGTAATTTTTTTCTTAATTGTGATTGGCTGATTAGGAATCAATCAGTGAGTGACAGATATTCTTCATATAATAAAATATATATATATATATAATTTTATTGATTTGAACCAAAAAACATGTGATTTCCCCTCTAATGGATGCCGTGTCTGGAGGGTTGGGTTTCTTTTTCAAATGAAAGAACACCATATGAAAATGAAGGTGTCAGAGAGTCACCACAGTCTCCACCAGCAACACTCACCAGATCCCAATCCCCTGAGTTCATTCTGAACTTCAGTCTCCTCTCAGCCCCCCTCACTTCCATGCTCCATCAGAAACCCAAGTCTCTGTCCTGGAACTCCGAAGCTCAGGCCGCCTACAAGAAGATCCAGGAGGCCTTCTGCACTGCTCCCATCCTCTCACATCCCGAACCCCAACTCCCATTCATAGTGGAAGTGGATGCCTCCACCACCGGCGTAGGAGCAGTGCTGTCTCAATACCTTGGAGAGCCTCCCCGACTCCACCCTTGCACTTATTTCTCCAGGAAGCTTTCTCCAGCAGAGCGGAACTACGATATTGGAAATCGGGAGCTGCTCGCCATTAAACTGGCGCTGGAGGAATGGAGACACTGGCTGGAGGGAGCTCAACACCCCTTTATGGTCATCACTGACCACAAAAACCTGGAATATCGCCGAAGTGCTAAGAGGTTGAACCCCCGGCAGGCTCGCTGGGCCCTCTTCTTCACCCGGTTCCAGGTTTCCATCACATATCGACCCGGAGATAAGAATGTCAAGGCAGATTCCCTCTCACGTATACATGCCCCCGACGAACCCTCTACACCTGAACCCATACTACCTCCAGCCGTTCTTGTGAGCCCCATCCGGTGGGCCCTGGATGAACAGATCCGCATCACCTCCATCATCGAACCCGCTCCGCTAGGAGGCCCAGAGGGTAAAACCTATGTGCCCACCTCCTTGACGACTTCCCTTCTGGGCTCCCTGCATGCTTCCCCGGCCTCTGGACACCCAGGCAGCCAGCGTACACTCTTGCTCCTCCAAGCTCGGTACTGGTGGCCCAGTATACGTTCGTGGATGCTCAGTCTGTGCCATCTCCAAGACTCCACATCACTTACCCTCCTGAAAGTTAGATCTTCCACAGATCTCCCCAAGTCAGAAGGTTATACCTGCATACTTGTTGCAGTTGACAGATTCTCCAAAGCCTGCAAGTTAATTCCCCTCTGCACATTCGGCATTCTGGAAGATGTAATCTCTGACCGTGGGCCACAGTTTGTCTCCCGTGTCTGGAAGGCATTCTTCAAACTCCTCGATGTCACCGTCAGTCTCTCCTCAGGGTATCACCCCCAGACTAATGGCCAGGCTAAGTGGAAGATTCAGGAGATTGCGAGATATCTCCGGGCCTACTGTCATGACAACCAGCACAGCTGGAACCGCTTCCTCCCATGGGCCGAGTATGCACAAAGTTCCCTCAAGCAAACCACCTCCAGCCTCATCCCTTTCCAGTGGATACTCGGCTACCAACCCCCTCTTTTTCCCTGGTCAGAAGAGCCCTCTGACGTTCCAGCTGTCGACCACTGGTTCCGAGCGAGCAAGAGAGTTCAGCTCATGTCCAACTGCAGCAGGCAGTGCGGAGACACAAGACCTATGCAGATGCCCATCGGTCTGCCACCCCCATCTATCGTCCTGGAGATAAGGTCTGGCTCTCCACCTGGGATCTGCGTCTCCGCCTGCCCTGCCGGAAGCTGAGTCCCCGCTATATTGGTCCCTTTACCACCGAGAGGCAGATAAATGAGGTCACCTTCCGTCTCCAACTCCCTGCACGGTATCGTATCCATCCAGCATTCCATGTCTCACTCCTCAAGCCTGTCTCTCCCTCTGTCATAGAACCCGACGAGCCTGCAGTACCTCCTCCTCCCGAGATCATCGAGCAGCCCCTAGTCTACAGGGTGCAGGACATCTTGGACTCTCAGTCGCCTGGAATATCTTATTGACTGGGAGGGATACGGGCCAGAGGAAAGATCCTGGGTGGCCCGGGACGATGTGCTGGATCCCTCTCTCCTGGCCGAGTTTCACCAGAACCACCCTGACCGTCCAGCACCCAGAGGCCATGGCCAACCCCGTCGCCGTAATAGGGCGTGAGGAGCCACCCCTGGAGGAGGGGGTACTGTCAGAGAGTCACCACAGTCACTGCAGTCTCCACCAACAACACTCACCAGATCCCAATCCCCTGATTTCTGATCACCGCCACCTGTCAGCACTAATCAGCAGCACTATATCCCTGCACTCCTCCTGTTCACTCACTGTCTGGTCTCAAACTTTCCATGTTGACTAACCTGACCCACTTACCTGCCCAGTGTTCCTATCCCTGTTCTCCACCGCTCCAGTTCTCCACCGTCTCCACGCTCCACTGTTACCTAAGGATCCCCTGGAAAATTAAAAAGTACATTCACACTCAGATAAGCCCCTAGAGACATTCCCATTCCCCGCCTGCTTACCTGGACATTCTGCTCATCTCATTCCCCTCTGCTAAAGTTAAAGTTAAAGTTAAACTTTATTGTCCGTTCGGCTCGTCACATAGAGGAAATTTGTCTTTGACACTGGTGACATAGATACATACACATTAATACTTAAAAACACATCGCACATTAACAACACAATGTCAAATTACACAATTTTGGGCAAACGACTCAAGAGAAAAAAATAAAAGAAGAGAAAATTCCATTAAGTCCAACACTGTACAACCAACCACTCTCTTGCATTTCCTTCAAACAATAATTTTAAATAACAACTGCCTTTGGGACAAATTATTTTTTTATAAGCATTTATCCTGGCCAGAGGAATCTTAAGCCTACGCCCTGATGGAAGCGTTTCAAAAGTAGAGGGGATGAGTATGATCTTTAAATATCCCAATTGATGTTTTTTCCATAAAACAATCAAATAAGACCTGAAGTGAATGTTGTTTATAGCCAGTAATCTTATTTGCCTGATTAATTATTTGTGAGAGTTTGTTCTTCTGTTTAACTGTTATATTACTGTACCATGAGACAATATTACAGTATATGTAAGAATGCTCTCAATCATTGACCTCTATACCATAGTTAAGAGTCTGTGTACTGACATTAAAGCTCCTTAATTTCCTAAGAAGACCAAGGTGCTGTCTTGCCTTCTTATAGACAGACTCTACATTACTTTCAAAGTTGAGTTTATCATCAATAATTGTTCCTAAATATTTAAAATTCGAGACCTGCTCTACAATTTTTCCATTTATAATAACTGGTTTATATGGGCTTGTATCTACTACTCTTGTTTAACTCCTCAAGCATAGCTCTTTTGTTTTTCCGATATTAAGATGTAAAAGACTACTATCAAGCCAGTTCATTGATGTATACAGAGAATAATATAGGGGATAATACACATCCATGGGGTACTCCCAGTATTTAAAACCAAGCAGTCAGACATGACATTATTAATACAAACGTGCTGTGGTTGTTTTTAATTTTTTTTATTCCTTGATCCATAAAATCAACCAACCACTAACACCTAAATTGTGAAGACGCTTTAAAAGAATGTTAGATTGAACAGTATTGAAAGCAGAAATCCATGAAAAGTATTCTGGCATACATATTTGATTTGTCTAAATGATTATGAACTTTATTCAACAGAGTAAGAGAGGCATCCATAGTGCTCTGATTTGCTACTGCTCAATAAACCTGTTGATTGTATTGCACTTACCTCTGTGTCCTGTGTCTATCTGCTGACAGAAGGTGAGTAAATGGTGGTGGGACTTTCATCTGTGAGTGACTGTTTAATCTTTGAAGACTGTGATAATTGTGAGACTGAACACTGTGATGAATGAAGAACTGTGACGTGTGTCTGCAGACAGCGGCACAGTCAGATGATCCAGAACTGATGAGCAGCGAGATTGTGAGACGAAGCAGCACCGAATGGATTCCTGCATCTGGGTTTGACTGAGAGAGTTGGTAAAAAGGCAACAAGGTTCTGCAGAAAATAAATAATGATATTGTTCTTGCACAGCAGAGCAAAGGAAAACAGCTCTCCATAAAACACACACTTCAAAATAAAGCTTTCAAAGGCCACAGAAGCACCAGTTCTGGTTTCCCAAAGAACCTCTCGGTTTTTAAAAGAACCATGTTTAGTGTGAAGAACATTTTAATAACCTATAGAAGTTTTTTTCCACTATAAAGGTCTCTGGAATTCTTCTCTGGAAAACGTGAGCTCTTAATTTAGCAGGCTCCAGGTGAAAGCCAGTGTCACCTAGCAAAGCTGAAGGGGAAAGACCCGTGGTGTGTGAACACACACTCAGGATCCTGGAAGAGCTGAGCTTTCCTCATCAGGCCTCATGTGAAAGCCACACTCACTCCTGTACAGTAGAGTACAGTCTCACAGAGATGAACATCTGCATCCCAAAGCTGAAAAATAATGCTGCGTCCCAGTTACACCCTAAAATTATGCATTCCTTTTCGGAAGAAAAAGTACATATTTTTGAGTATATTAATGAATGAATTATATATTATATGCATGTGTTGAGTATCATCATTATAGAGTATATTATTAAACTTAACAGTCCCCATCTGACCACCACCATATTTCAGTAATACAGAAAATAGAAAAATAAAATAGAAATTATACTCATTTGATTCATATTTGTGTTTGAGATATTTTAACTCTTTGGTTCTGAGTACATGAACTGATGAATAAATACATTCCTTGTTCCAATATATAAAATACTAAAGCAATGCAATTTCACAATGTCTTCATTATAAGATTTCTAAGCAAATATAATTGTTTAAACAAAGAATCTTCAGCAGGAGGGGGAAGTCTTCAGGTGCATTATGAAGAGGAATGATCTACAGTGCCATCTGCTGTCTGCATAAAAACAGTGCACTGTGGGCAAAATCAACCACATATAATTATACCTTTATTTGACCAGGAAATCTCTTTTTCAGCTTGGCCAAAATGGAAGCATAAGATATTCACAGCGTCCATAAACGAGTCATTCTATAGTTAGGGGTACATTTCAGGTCAGCCAAGAAGTCAGGAAATTAGTATTCTTTTTTGATAAATAAACTAGACTGAATAATATATCCCCTTAATGTGCTAAATTAATTATTTGGCAAGCTTAAGCTCTAATGAATTTTTAAATATGTTAATGAAAATTATCGTTTGATTCATTATTTTATCAACTGTGTTACGGACAAATGCTGTGTCAAAGGAAACATGAATGAAGTACCACATGTTTGAGAACACATGTGTTTGAAGGTTTTTGAGTCTATTCACCATCATTGAGTTTTTGATGTTATCTGTCTAACTGATTTGAAAATATAAATTTGGGGCATCATAATGGGCGTTCTATGAGATGCTATCATGAAGGATGAAACTTTCTTCAACATAAATCCACAGTATGCTGAAATCCTTACCAAAGACATCCATCTCCAGAGATATCCCCATCTTTTTGTCTGATGGTTTAGTTCACATTTAAAAGATTTATAACATAAAAACCACACATAACACAGTTGACAGGTATGAACTTAGTATCCATAAAGCCATTTAAACACACACACATTATAATAACATATATTATAAAGTTAATGACTATATTACATTATTCTAAAGTTAAATGAAGTTTTATAATGCATCATGACACTTCAAATTGTAAGGACTTGTTCAATAACATCATAACACTTTCTCAGTCATGCCATTCTTCCCGGACACGTCCTGGCCAGGATTTCTATATTGCTTTGATTCAAAGAACCTCGAGAGCATTTCGAAATCATAAGGAACCGAAGTCATACACCACACGCAAACAAAGCCAAAGCCTAGATATTTTAGGCAATGTAGAAATCCTGGCCAGTACGTGTCCGGGAAAAATGGCACGTATGTTTACCATACAGAAACAGATATATGCCAAATCTGTAATATTATATAGGTGTAAGTCAATCATGAGGAATGTGAATATAATGAGTATATAATAATATGGATAGGCCTACTGAGTTCATAGAAAGTGTGGCCGTGATTAGATCAGTTAAGTTGATCCATTGTAATGCAAATCATGGTATTTAGGCAATTCCTATGTCATTTCTGTGTAATGACAATAGTTTGTGAATACTTTTTATTTTATTTTTATCAACAATAAGTGGGAGCATAACTTGACCCACAAAAGTTATGCACTGCAGTCTTTCATTGCTTGATCTTTCGTTTAGGTGCGTTGATCCATTAAATCACTTATTACACAAAACCATGATCCACACTCGCATGAAATAGTCTTTTCTTTTAGTTTTATTCTACATTTTATCACCAATAGGACCAGGGGCGTAGCCATCATTTCAGAAGTGGGGGGACGGAATGTCTAGTGATATACCTGTTTTTTTTTTTCAGTTAACCGTTGTCTAATTGACAGGTTTTATTTTTAATCATACCTTTTTGCTTAATGATTATATTATTATATATGATTATAAAACAGAAGGAAAGAAAGAGAGAAAAAAGAAAAAGAAAGAAATACAACAGCGTGTCACTGGGACAGTACCCTTAGAAGCACATCTTTGTACCTTATTTACCCCAAAAAGTTTCATAGTTGTACATTACGGTACATATTGGTACTCTATATGTGCACCTTTATGAGTATAAGTTACAAAGATGTCCTTATAAGGGTACTATTGTTTACATATTTCAGATTGTATTTTGTGAGTGTTGTATGTACAGTACATGGCACACAGTAATGGATACTTGCACATTCACATACTCCTTTATTCTGTTCTGTTCTATTACATTAGTCTGATTAGTCTATGTTAAAAGACATATCTTATCATAGACAATGCTCTAAATAATCTTTACCTCTGAAGCCTCACTGAAACTCTCTGCCTCATTCACTCTCAACTCTGAATTCACTTCTGCGTCTGTCTATAGCAAATAAAGCAGTGTTTGAAACGTACATACAGGGAATAGTGACATACAGAAGAAAATAACTAATTAAGTACACTGCTGGACAATAACCAATCATTTGTTTTTTTTTAACACTTATGGGGAACACATATTCACTATTAACTATGACTTTTGCCTCAGTAACCTTTTCATTTACTGCTTATTAACAGCTTGGAAGGTAGTCGTTGTGGTTGTTAAGTTTAGGATTATGGGATGCAGAATATGATCTTGAAGAATACAGAATTAATATGTGCTTAAGTACTAATAAACAACCAATATGCAAGCTAATAATCACCTACTGTAGTTAAAAATGATAGCTAAGAAGTTGTTCATCATACTAATGTTATTTTGTATTTTTCTATATTTGACTAATTATGTGTTTTCTATGATTGGTCCATATATAATCCTACAAACGCTTGTGTATTAATATATTTTATACAATGTAAAAACAGCCAGGTGTTAAAAGCCACTCTATCAGTTCTTCTCAGCTGTGAAGTTTGTTTTTCTTGTGTGTCGTCCTGATTCTGTCCTAACAAACCTAGGCTGACTGTTTCTTGTTCATTCTTAAAAACGTCAAATTAGAGCACTAATGACAGAGCAGCCCTAAATGAAGATCGGTCCTGTATCAGATCAGTGCTAGCATACTTGATTGAAATACATCATGTAGAACTGGCAGAGTGTCACAATGCTGCAAACGCTGTAAAAGCTCAGTTCAACATTATCTTTATTCTTATCTGAAGGGTTTTGATAACATACATACGTGTTAAAATAAAAGACGTCACAAAAGAGTTACGGAAAAATACACTGAAAATAAATAAGTGCATGTTTGTCCAGGCAGCTTTTTATTTCTCCATATAATGAACATCAAAACTTGCTAATTATTCAACAAGAGCAATAGGCAGAGTCACTCAACATTGTGCAACACTATTCGGATCCCACATGCCAACTTACGCTGCTTGACTTCTTTGTAAAAGAGGAGTGAAGAGTTGAACTCATCTCGACCTCTAATGAATGATGGATACAGCGCGGGACCGCGGGTGCGAGCCTGGGCATGTCGTGACGTCACAAACTGAGTGACTGATTGCCATGGAAACGTAAACGTCATGTATAAATTATCTTGTCTCTTTGAATTTTAAATCATTCTGCATTTATATACAATGCTCCATTAAAACCACAACATGTCGAGAACACAACTGTCCAATGAAAAAGTGCGGGGGACGAATTTACTTTTTATAAAAAGTGGGGGGGACACGTCCTCCGCGTAATCTACGCCCCTGAATAGGACAAGGACACGTATGTTTCGGCTCAAAGGCCTTCCTCAGTGTGTATAAATTGCATAAATTGACTCAATTGCCAACAATGTCAACCGTGTTAATCCTTGTCGAGTTGACATTTTGGCCATTTTAGGGCCTTCTGCAAACTGCTGACCTTGGACTAGTAAGTACATGACCTTGATTAACTTATGTTTTTATATTCTTTCTCTACATATTTATAAATATAACATGTCACGCAAGTTCACCAGAACATGTTGATAACACAGTTGACGGTCAATTAATCTACTCTACATGCAGACAATAATATAGATCAAATATTGAAGAGGAGAAGTTATAACTTTAATAGTCTTCAAACATCCCTCCAAAAAAGGAAAATACATCAAGTGATGCTGGACATGTGACTTTGGAACAACCCATTGCTGATGTATAGGGCGTTTCATAGTAACACAGTTGGCACTGATTTCTCAGACGTACACATAATGGATGATTTAATGTAGATGCATGAGCAAAATATTTTTTTAAAGAACCTTTCTCATAATTTAATGATTATTTTGCACAAATAATTATAAGAAATATATACAGAAAAATGTATTTTAGAGCTAATCTGAAGAGCAAAACCTCACATTTACCAAATCAGACAGCACAAAAACAGCAACTTCCAGGATAGAATAAGCCATTTTTTGCAAGATAAAAGTTGGATATCTGTTGGATTTTTGTATTAAATTAATTAGAAATGTCCCCTGATATAAAAGTGATCATTGCTTGAAGTGAAAAGTTAATGGAAAATGTGTAAATAGAGTCCATGGACATGTCATGTGTCTGTAAGGATCAAACACTAAAATCAGCAGAACCAAAGAGAGCAAACCTTCTTTATAGCAGCCATAGTAAAACACGATTCTCAAATAGAAACTCAATCTGACTCTCAGTTGAATGATTGATATTATAATTCAATTCAATTCAAGTTTATTAGTATAGCGCTTTTCATGATACAAATCATTGCAAAGCAGCTTTACAGAAAATGTTATGACTGTTATGAATATGACAGACATGTACAGTAAGAATCATGCAGTTAGTTACGAATGACACACAATCAAACAGACGGTGAACACTGTTAACTGCAATGATTATATGTTGAGATTAAACTTTGTGATGAAGCAAAACGATTTAAAATATCATCAAATACTACTCCTAAATATTTAAATCAAGATACAGTATAAATTTGATTATCGAGTAGTGTTTTTTTTTTCCCTTTTATTTGTTAAGGACATTACAGAGAGCAGACAGGACGGGAAGTGAGAGGAACGGGATTGGATTGAACCACAAATTAGGATTCAAACTAGAGTCGTAGAAGAAGAACCATAGCATGCGTCAGAAACTGACCCTGAGGCTGTCGGCCCCTGACATTGTCTAATCATGCACTTGAGACAGAGTTAAAGTCTTGCTTTATGTTAGTTAGGGTTAGTAAAAAACAAAGAAAGATCAAATAAAGTATCACATCTATATTCCTTGTATGGAGCCTGAATATGGTGGATCTGACTGAAAAGATTTTATTTCATTCGTTTTCATCAGATACATACATGAACACATACAGAATATGAGAAACACACAGTGTGACCTGAGTTTGAATCATGACTCGTTTCTGATCTTGTTCTCTGTCCAATCTACAGAAATACCAAAAATAAATGTTTGAAAAGAAGAAAGAATGGAACTGCTCTATATGTCATGATTTTCTTTTGTTTTCAGTGGTTCGATCCCTCCAAACCTGGCCAGCCTTTTCCACATCCGCTGCATTAGTCACCATGTTAAGACTGTGTCTCTAGAGCCAGTTTGACCCACAAGCAGTTAACCAAATGGTAATCAGTCTTACTTTTCAAATTAGACCAGTCTAACACTAGTTTATAAGCAGTTTATGCAACTGGCCCCAGATCTTGATTTGAAGCCTCAGAACGTGTTTTTTAGGTCTGAAAATGCCAGGCCCACCGCATTGCTTTTTTTTGGCGACTTTTAAAAGAAAGAGCAGTGCTTTGCATTTTTTTATGTTGCTAGGCAACCACTGTCAGTCCTGTCAGTCTAATCAAAGATTATAGCGGAAACACTCTAAAATCTGTGGGTTTTGCTGTTAAGTGAACTGTATATATTAATAAAAACCTTAAAGGGATAGTTCACCCAAAAATGTGAGCAATGTATGCTGTTCTGTGTCAGCAGCATCGTACGCGGATTCGTTCTTTACGTTTTGATCTGAATGTAAACAGCGTATCCAAGTACATACATTGTTTATGTATGGTGCTATAGGGTGATGCAGAGGAGACAAATTGTTGAATAAAGTTGTTATTTTTTTAATACAAAGTGTATTCTCGTAGCTTTATAACATTAGGTTGAACCACTGATGTCACAGGGATTATTTGAACAATGTCCTTGCTGAGTCTTGAGGATCCTTGCTGTCTATGGAGGGTCAGAGAGCTCTCGCAATTCATCAAAAATATCTTAATTTGTGTTCTGAAGATGAATGAAGGTTTTACAGGTTTGGAACGACATGAGAGTGAGTAATTAATGACAGAATTTTCAAAAAACATTTTTGCACATTTTGAACATTTTTCAGCGGCCACTTTTCTGCTCAGAGTTGCTTTTTTTTCAACTTCAGGCGCTCAGAGTGCTCCTGCAAAAACACGAGGCACCCGGGGCGCATAAACAGCGCATAAACTCACTGCCAATAGAAAACTATTTTAAAAAAGGCGCCTCTCATTTAAAAAAAACGCATTCTGTCTGATCGGGTCCTTATCTTACTTTTTCTTGCAAGGTGCAACACATTACCCGGGTCAGTCACTGACTGAGCTCAACTAAAGGACTTCTTATGAAGAACCACTGGCTTTTTCCACAAACTGGAATGTAACCGGTTTTATTTGAAATACTAAATCAGTCTCTGGCGCAGGAGCGCGACGAAGCGAGCGCTGACCCCAGGAGCCTCATTAAAACTAGTTCAGGGACCGCGACTCCTTTGCAGAATCTCTGCGGCTCTGTGAACTCGAGCTTCACCCAGAAGAGCGCCAGAGGAAAGCTTCTCTTCTGATAAACACATACCGCACACGTCCCACCGGCCCGCGCCGCGTCTAAATGCACACTTGTCTGAGTGCGGCACTACAAGGGCAGGCGCGTTTGTCCCTGAGCTGTTCGTCTGAGATCTCTGTGCATTTCTCGTACCCTCCAGATTCTCCAGACGCCACGCTCAGCTTCACAGGAAGACACACTCGCTATCGGAAGAGGATGAAACAGCCGGGGCGTGTAAAGCAACGCATACATGTGGCAGCACATACTGTTCTCTTTCAGGTATTCTTCTGGGCTTTGTCATTTTGGGTTTGATTTTTCCAGGTGTTACACTCAAAGGAAGCTGCTGCGACTAATCGCTTCAAAGAGCTGCGATACGTGTTTCTGGAAGTCCCGCCGCTGTCTGGAGGAGCAGAGATCCTGCGTATCTTCTCATTATGAAGCCACTGCACAACGAGCTGTGATTGACGGTATGAAACACCCAACGCTCATCATTCAGACTGAACTTCAGGTCAGGACTGACCAGAGAAGAAGTCTGAAGAAAATCAGTGCCCAAATTAGATGCTTGATTCACTGTTCACGGATTGTTTTTGAACAGCTAAAATAACTGGAAGTGAATGAGACTGGAAGTCTCGCACATTCAATTACAAATGGCCACATCGCTCTTATGTTAAAAATAAGGTGGGCATGATGCTGCACAAACACGTATGTTTGTTTAATAAGGACAAAGCAGCCTAATGGGGCAGTTCATGTGTTGTGGGCTGATGGGTTCCATTCCATACCCAACATTACATCAGTAAAGTGTGGATTCGGAGGACAGAAGCACTGTAGACGTGAAGCTGATGATAACGACTACAGACTAACCCAATCCTATCCCTTCCTTAAAAACAAACAACAAAACATCAGTGATCTTCTGTATGAATCATGTTCCCAACTGAGAGCATCCCTTGATGTCCCCAAACTATCATCGAGTAAACACACACACACACACACACATATAAACACACACACACACAGAAAAGTCAACAATCCCAGCATCCATCAGTTCTTCAGCCCTTGAGCGATCGGAGGAAGACTGAAGCACTTCTCTTCTGGTGTTTTGAATGCTCTGGAGTTTCAGAGCAGATCTTATAAGCTCTCACAGCATGATGTGAGGTTAGAAACACGGCGGCTGACCTTTGACCTCTGCTCATCCAGTCCCAGACTCACAGCATGAACTCCAAGAGTCCTTCCAGACGAAAGTGAGCAGCTTCAGATCTGCAGTGTTTCACCTGCAACTTACTAGAATATGAAAAACTATGATCAGAAAATAGAAAAATATATAACACATCCAATATACTGTATGTAATCAGAATAAAATCATTAGACGATTAAAAATGTACAAGCAGGGAAAACAAGGTGTAATGTAAAACAACTGACACTGACATAAACAAAAACAACATAGATATAAATCCTATAAAAATGCAACTATAGAAAGTGCCAAAGAGAGGAACAACACATTCAGAAAACGTCTCCTATAATCGTTAGTATTACAATCAGACAATCAAATTCCAATGTTTGGAGGAGACTACAATGCTCTGTTAAACACAAGTATAAGAGCAGAAACATCACTGGATGTTATTAAACACGCGCACACACACACACACACATAACTGTGGTCGTCACACTTATGAAGGATCAGACGGTTTGACACCCTCATTCCAGCAGTATTACACACATGTAGTTAGATGACAGTACATTTTAAAGTGCCATTTCATTGAAAGTTTTTCAACTGCAAAAACACTACTCTATAATTATTCAAATGCATAATCATTTATATATCATAAATGTCTACATAATGTAAAATACGCATGGTGAAGCACTATAATGTGTGTAAGTGTGTGATTATATAGATCAAATGTGCTGCTAATAACACAGCCTTGGTGAGCAGAAGAGACGTCTTTCAAAAATACTACAGAAATGTACATATATAATGTGTGTGTGCGTGTGTCTGTGTATATATATATATATATAGGTATAGGTATAGGTATACTTTATTGTCTCCACAGAGAAATTTGTCTTGGGCTCCAATAACAACCACTGCATCAACACCTTCAAACAACACATAACACACAAAAATAAACCATCTCAATAAAAAACACACCCCCCCAAAAAAAATAAAAAATAAAAATCACATACTACTGTTTAGTGCCTTAGTTGCCGAAGGAATGAATGAATTCTTAAACCTGTTAAGTCTACACCTCAGCATTCTAAATCTCCTTCCTGATGGTAACATTTCGAATTCTGGATTCAAAATGTGCGTTGTATCATTTAAGATCTTGTATGCCTCCCTAAGCACTGATTCATCATACAAGGTCTGGAGGTAAGAATGCTCCTTCATTCCCACAATCTCCATGGCTCTTCGAATAAGCTGTGTAAGCTTAGTCTTTAATTGCACTGTCAAATTACCATACCAAAGATGAATACCATAACGAATCACATTCTCCAGTACAGCTTGATAGAACAACCACATGATCTTACTGTTAACACCATAAAATCTAAGTCTTCTCAAGAAATACAGTCTCCGTTGTAACTTGGAACACAGACTTTCAACGTGGACATTCCATGTCAATGAACACTCAATATGGATACCAAGGTATTTGTAAGAGGACACCTGCGTAATAGGAACTTTACGAATAAATACTGGACTGTGATCTCCAATGGACTTAGGATCAAAAATCATCTCCTCGGTTTTCTTCACATTGACAACGAGGTGGTGTACATCACACCACTCCACAAACTGTTCAGTTTCATCATAATAAGATGATATATCTTGATCTTTGTATGACAAACTAAGTATAGCTGTGTCATCAATAAATTTTACAACATAATTATTGGTGGTTTTCCTCACACAACAGTTTGTGTATATTGGTAAAGAGGACTGGTGAGCTCACACATCCCTGTGGGGCTCCTGTACTAATACATTTGGAATCCGATATTGTCCTATTAATCTTTACCTGTTGTGTTCTATTTGTTAAAAAAGGATAAATGGATTTACCTGCATCTTCTTTAATTTATCCAACAATAAATAAGGCTGTAATGAATTAAAAGCTGAACTAAAATCAATAAAAAGGAGGCGTGCATATGCCTTAGTATCCTCTAGATGCTTCAAAACTAAATAAGTGATACCTCCCACTCCGTGCTCCTACCCTGCTTATAAGCAAACTGCCATGGATCTAACTGTGATGTCACTTCATTTTTCAGTAAGGTGACCATGTACTTATCAAAACATTTCATAACAATCGAAGTTATCGCTACAGGTCTATATATACAGGTCCTTCTCAAAAAATTAGCATATTGTGATAAAGTTCATTATTTTCTGTAATGTACTGATAAACATTAGACTTTCATATATTTTAGATTCATTACAACACAACTGAAGTAGTTCAAGCCTTTTATTGTTTTAATATTGATGATTTTGGCATACAGCTCATGAAAACCCAAAATTCCTATCTCAAAAAATTAGCATATCATGAAAAGGTTCTCTAAACGAGCTATTAACCTAATCATCTGAATCAACTAATTAACTCTAAACACCTGCAAAAGATTCCTGAGGCTTTTAAAAACTCCCAGCCTGGTTCATTACTCAAAACCGCAATCATGGGTAAGACTGCCGACCTGACTGCTGTCCAGAAGGGCATCATTGACACCCTCAAGCAAGAGGGTAAGACACAGAAAGACATTTCTGAACGAATAGGCTGTTCCCAGAGTGCTGTATCAAGGCACCTCAGTGGGAAGTCTGTGGGAAGGAAAAAGTGTGGCAGAAAACGCAGCACAACGAGAAGAGGTGACCGGACCCTGAGGAAGATTGTGGAGAAGGACCGATTCCAGACCTTGGGGGACCTGCGGAAGCAGTGGACTGAGTCTGGAGTAGAAACATCCAGAGCCACCGTGTACAGGCGTGTGCAGGAAATGGGCTACAGGTGCCGCATTCCCCAGGTCAAGCCACTTTTGAACCAGAAACAGCGGCAGAAGCGCCTGACCTGGGCTACAGAGAAGCAGCACTGGACTGTTGCTCAGTGGTCCAAAGTACTTTTTTCGGATGAAAGCAAATTTTGCATGTCATTTGGAAATCAAGGTGCCAGAGTCTGGAGGAAGACCGGGGAGAGGGAAATGCCAAAATGTCTGAAGTCCAGTGTCAAGTACCCACAGTCAGTGATGCTGGTGTTGGTCCACTGTGTTTTATCAAGGGCAGGGTCAATGCAGCTAGCTATCAGGAGATTTTGGAGCACTTCATGCTTCCATCTGCTGAAAAGCTTTATGGAGATGAAGATTTCATTTTTCAGCACGACCTGGCACCTGCTCACAGTGCCAAAACCACTGGTAAATGGTTTACTGACCATGGTATTACTGTGCTCAATTGGCCTGCCAACTCTCCTGACCTGAACCCCATAGAGAATCTGTGGGATATTGTGAAGAGAAAGTTGAGAGACGCAAGACCCAACACTCTGGATGAGCTTAAGGCCGCTATCGAAGCATCCTGGGCCTCCATAACACCTCAGCAGTGCCACAGGCTGATTGCCTCCATGCCACGCCGCATTGAAGCAGTCATTTCTGCAAAAGGATTCCCGACCAAGTATTGAGTGCAGAACTGAACATAATTATTTGAAGGTTGACTTTTTTTTTGTATTAAAAACACTTTTCTTTTATTGGTCGGATGAAATATGCTAATTTTTTGAGATAGGAATTTTGGGTTTTCATGAGCTGTATGCCAAAATCATCAATATTAAAACAATAAAAGGCTTGAACTACTTCAGTTGTGTTGTAATGAATCTAAAATATATGAAAGTCTAATGTTTATCAGTACATTACAGAAAATAATGAACTTTATCACAATATGCTAATTTTTTTGAGAAGGACCTGTATACACTGCTCAAAACAATTAAAGGAACACTTTGAAAACACATCTAAATATGAACAGGGTAATGTGTTAGGAATGAAAGGATGCCACATCGTTTGATGGAAATGAAAATGATCATACTACAGAGAGCTGAATTCAAAGACACCACAAAAATCAAAGTGAAAATAATATGCAGCAGGCTAGTCCATTTTGCTGAAATTTAATTGAAGTAACTCAAAATGGTACTCAGTAGTTTGTATGACCCCCCTCGTGCTTGTATGGTGCCTGATAACGTTGGGGCATGCTCCTAATGAGAAGACGGATGGTGTCTTGGGTTATTTCCTCGCAGATCTGGACCTGGGCATCACTGAGCTCCTGGACAGTCTGAGGTGCAACCTGGCGGCGTCGGATGGACTGAAACATAATGTCCCAGAGGTGTTCTATTGGATTTAGGTCAGGCAAGCATGGGGGCCATTCAGTGGTATCAATTCCTTCATCCTCCAGGAACTGCCTGCATATTCACGGGGCATTGTCATGCACCAGGAGGAACCCGGGACCCACAGCACCAGCGTAGGGTCTGACAATGGGTCCAAGGATTTCATCCCGATACCTAACGGCAGTCAGGGTGCCACTGTCTAGCCTGTGAGTTCAGTAAACCTAGCCCAATGCAAAACCAGTGAAATATAATCAGAAAAGATGAGTAGGGAAAAACATGTGAGTGGCCTCCGCCTGTAAAACCATTCCTGTTTTGGGGGTCGTCTCATTGTTGCCCATCTAGTGTACCTGTTGTTAATTTCATTAACACCAAAGCAGCTGAAACTGATTAACCATCCCCTCTGCTACTTAATTTACAAGATCAATATCCCAGGATATTCTATGCTATACTCTGATTTAGCGTGTTCCTTAAAATAGTTTTGAGCAGTGTCTATATATATATATATATATATATATATAATCATTTTGTTTCAAATCAGTATACATTTTTGGTAAGTAATCATAATAAACATTATATTATACAGTCAGCTGACCAATATCATAAAATAGACACAATATACTAAAACATTACTGATAAGCCATGTGTAATCCTATAATAATAACTGCTTTGTATTATATTTAGTCTACATATCTCAGTGGTCCAGCATTAATTTAAAAGAGTTACGAAATATCTTGAAGGAAAAAAAAAAGCATCTGCTTTCCATTTAATATTCAAAATGCTACAAAAATCACAAAAAGACTTTACAAACAGTTTTCTCTTTCTATCTATGTCACATTAATAATTTTGAACATTGTTGTAACATTACAAAGATCAAGGAAATATTCATAAGAATCATGCTTGATTTGAAAGATTTTCTTCTGTACATTTGTGTGCTAAACAGTTTTGGTACTGTGTGAAATCTGGGCTGAAGCACAATGAGTTTATTGGATGTCAGACTGCAGTGCACGTGTAAAGAAAACAGTATAATACATCAAAAGCTCTTCAGGCAAATGGTTATAATGAACACAAGGGTGTGTGATCCTCGAGGAGTCCTCTGGATGGCGCTGTCTGTCTGCGCTTCAGCCGTCTCATTAGAGTCCAGAGCCCCTCACACAGCATCACACACATGTCAACAGTAATGCAGCCTGCATGCAACAAACACAGTCAAATCAGTCACGCTGCAGGCCAGACTCTCTCACACCTCACATGACAATTACCTACTCGCAGCACAAGCAGATGTCTGGACGCTAGTGCATGTATTTTTACATGGTTTATATGCATCTGCAGCGGGTGGACTATCTGTGTTCAGAGCAGAGTGTTTATTCCTGGTAATAAGCATACAGTCGCAGGTAATGTCGCTGTTTCTCATTGTTCCACGTTGAGCCTCTATTCGGCTCGTGCCCTTTTCTGTACCTGTCCTGCTGGAGCAGGTGGATGCGGCGCTTTGTTTTCACATCATTAATCATTCCTGAAGCCGCACTTGAGCCTGTAATGATACGTGCCGCACAATTGCCTTTCTTTGCACGGCTGCCAAATTGGAGGTGAACGGCCGGAGCCAGACAGCGCTCCAACGTCCCCCGACTGTCTCATCATTTAGCTATTTATCCATCTCGTCCGCCGCCGCTCTCGCTGCTTTCCCAGGAGGCCGTGGATTGTGCGGTCTTGGGGGGGGGTCACGGGATCAGATTTGCTGCTCAGGATTTTTGACAAATTTCCCACAGGGCTGCACGGGATTTGTTGCTGCCGTTTAACTGTTTAACCTGGCTTACTCTGGTAGGAGGGGGCGAGTCGGTCGAATCCTCCGAGACCTGGGTGGGTTGAACCGGAGCCAGTCGGCGTCGATAAGAGCGGGTTGCGTAGGCTATCGGATCAACACCCCCCAAATCTGTACAAACAGAGCGTCTCCCTCGAGAGCGGTTTGATACAGTCACATCTCAAGATCACGTGGTGCAGAATTGTTTCCTTCAGTAATGCCATTAAAAATAGCTTACACTTTATTTTGAAAGGCATTTTGCTACTTTGCAACTTTGCAGCTACATATTAGCTAACTTTCATTAGAGTATTAGTAGACTGCTAGGTTAGCGTTATAAGTTGACATGTAAAGTGACTTATAGTCATAGAGCGCGGTGTCTAGAACTAAAAACCATACAACAAAATATCTGTTTCTTCCTTCCCAGGTCTCTGGAGGGTAAATCTTAACACATGACAGCGAAGCCGCAACTTTACCAAAGACAATAAGCAGACTTCATTAACCCGGTTGAGGGTGATGAAGCAAACGAGGCGTGCAAGGGACCCTGTACCGGCGGGATGAGTGAGGCTTTCAGAATCAGCAGGTGCATCTCTGTTCTGTCAAACACAGTTCGAGCAGATTACACAGATCTGAGGGAGTTTAGCCGCCCGCGGCCGCTGCCTCCTGCTCCATAAACACAAGCCTCAGGTGTGTTACTGGAGAACGGCCAGAGCTTTGATCGCTCTCCAGCGACGGATGCGGCCAGGACACATACTCACCTACATGCGTGTCATTACTGGCATAACGACAGGTGCAGACGAACACAGTCAGTGCTATAATACATGAATACTAGACAGAAGAAGAGCAGCCTTTCAACAAGGGCAGATGTGGAAAGGTGGATCTCCAGGGATTCTCCAAATATACGGCATGACGCTATTGATCTTTAATTAAAGCCGGACGAGTGGACGAGAGTTAATTCATGAACTAGTGATAATATTTGTGCTGTGCATGAGGAGGTACATAAAAAGTTATCTATTGTCTGAGCAGTTTATCAGCGCAGTGATGGCGGAACGCTCCGTGCCACGCCTGGGACTTACGAGCAATAACTCAACATTATGGGTCAATTTAAAACGGGCCCTGCGCGCCGATTCTCAGATGTCCTTAGCTACTAAATGATGCTGCCGCTGGATTACTGGAGGTCTGCCGATCCCTGGACTGTCTGGATCGGACTGAAGACGACGACACACACTCACACACGTTCCTCCGGGGACGGCGAGGAAGGGCAGAGGGTGTCTAGATACTGTGATTTCACCCTTTCTAGTCTTATTGATTTCTTCACAGGATGCAGCTATTAACATTGAGCGCGTTCCAGAGGAGCTTGCGGGAGGTATCCAGGCGCTCCGAGTGTGTGAGCGCTGTGCTTTCATAATTAAGGTCAGCTGGGATGTATTAAAGCATTTGAGGTGTTAAAATTGGCGTTCCTCAGAGAGCGAGTTGGCATCGCTCACGCTTGTAAATTAGGCGCGCTGGAAACAAGGCTGCTTTGAGGAATGGGCTCAATGTCTTCAACAGTCTCAGGTTCTGATGACTTCACAAAACACTCGAGCTGCAGCCCTGGCCACTTACACAATGTATGTTATTAAGTGATGAGTGTTGCTTAACCAGTAGAACGGCAGGCACACCTGTCAGGTGACACACAAAGCAGCCAATGAGAGGAGAGAAAGACAATTCAACTTCCTGCTAAGTAAGAGAAAGAGGTTAACAAAAGAATGTGATAACCATTGTCAATTTTTAAATCATTAGCTTTACTTCGACTTATTTTTTCAAGTAAATGGAGCTGTAGTTGCATGAGCAAAAAAAATCTAATTTATGGAAATGAACCTCAAAGCCTTGTCCGTTTGGTTTTACTTTTGCAAAAGCATTTCATTCCGAGTCAAAGTGCCACTCTTGATAATTCATCTACGGCATGGTCTCAAAAAGACGCAGCACGTTTAATGAAAATTCCAATGTTATATTAATGGCATCAGTTTGGATCAGGATGCTGGACGTGAGGCTTGTGCTCTGTATCTCTGCAATTTTTACAGCCATTTTAGACAAACAGAGTGAAATCAGTGGAACGCAGTGAAGACGTCAGTCAGATATATGGTAATGGCTGGAATGTCCTGATTTTAACACCAGTATTTATTTGAGCATTATGTTAAATTGTCCTCATAAAGCTTCACTTGGCAGCTCCATCTTTCT
The DNA here is from genome assembly GCF_936440315.1 of Barbus barbus. Classification (NCBI taxonomy): domain Eukaryota; kingdom Metazoa; phylum Chordata; class Actinopteri; order Cypriniformes; family Cyprinidae; genus Barbus; species Barbus barbus. The sequence continues at coordinate 528,150 of NC_136748.1, forward strand.
GTTCTCCATCTATGAAGCTCTAAAGTGGACCGGTGGGAGAACAGTCCAACATGGCTGCTTCACTAAGCAAATAATCATCATGCAGACCCTTCAAACCGCCTTTGAGAGGCAGCGATAAAGTTTTCACTGTTTGCATTTGCATTTATTCATTTAGCTGACGCTTTTATCCAAAGCGACTTACAATTGCTATATATGTCAGAGGTCGCACGCCTCTGGAGCAACTAGGGGTTAAGTGTCTTGCTCAGGGACACATTGGTGTCTCACAGTGGATTCGAACCCGGGTCTCTCACACCAAAGGCATGTGTCTTATCCACTGCGCCATCACCACCACCCTGTTGGGTTGAGCGGAAATATCTGATGCTTTCCGTGAACGGGGCTCAAAATAATTTTGGTTGAGCTTGATGAACACAGTCAACACTACAGTTGTTGAAAATGAAATGAGATTATTTAACCCCCCCACCCCCTCCATGCTACAGCTTGATGACCAGACTGGAAATATAAGTGCTCATTTTAATACCCTCATACTGTAAGCTTCTTGTTGAAATTGTTCTTGGGAAACGGAAAGATTGAATGTCATTATGCGTGATGTTAAACCCAGCCTATGAAATAATTCAGGAGCTATCACATGAAGTATCTTACGCTCTCAGAGGAGGCTTTAAAAGACGATAAGGCTGGGATACAAACGCTAGCTTGAGTCCACGCAAACCAAATTAATCCAGTAATGCCCAGGGCCGGGAGGGAGGGGGCCGCGCTGTTAAGACCACATTTATTCAGTGTCCCTCAGCCCCCAGAACTAAATGACAGCCGGAAAATCACAGCAGCAGGGTCGTGCACGGTGCATTACGGGCTCCACCGCAGCGCCGGTACAGTTGCGGTCCGAGTGCCTCTGAATGCCGCCGTCACAAAGAGCCGTTTTGACCAAATCCTAAAAAACACAATGCACGACGTAAAGAAATTAGACGACACTTACAGCTTTCTGATGCCATGTGTTTTCCTACGATTATATTAGTCTTTGTGACAAAAACATGTATGCATAATTAGCTCTTCACAAATGCACGGTCTTCTGTCGAAGCCTTATTAGATGCTAAATCGTCAATGTATCTTCACTTTCCATTTAAAAAAACTCTCATGCAGAGAGCCCTTCTGGAAAGCGCAGCATTTCTGCAAACTTGCCCATCTTCGGGCTGAGCATTTTCTAACAGTAATTTACACCTATACAATTACAGTGCTCTGGAGAAGATATAGTGTCAGTCCCTTCCTATTTAACAGTGCGACCCGCCGCCCTCAGAGGCTCGAGCTGAACGAGTGTTTCCCTGATTAATGGTGAAAAGAGCCAGAGCTCCGAACCCTGCCAGGAGAGGTGGGCTGCTCTCAGCCTTTTTATGGAAATTAACCACAAAACATAGCCAATTAGAAGTGTGTTATTTAGAGCGACTTTCCCCCCTCTTTTCATTTGGCTGAATAATGACATGGCGTGATATCCAAATCCTCTGTGGCAAATTAATGTGATGTTCGGTCTTTGCCAACTCCAGGAGCCGCTCGATGCTGAAGGAAAGTTACGCGCTTGCCGCAGTCTCTGACCGGACGAGATTCACGCGAGGTGCTAATGAAACCGACATGTCTTGCGCTCATCACTAAGTGAAAAAATATTCCCTCTCAGCCACAAAACATTTTTATCAAAGGGCTTTGGAGGTGTATAATACAAATTAAAGAGTGCATTATAATACATTAAAGAGTGACGGTACAATCTGAAGCACTTGAAAATTCTGAAAATTCTCTTTGTTAAAAATACCCTTTCTCTTTTTATGTAAATTAAAATGACATGATTTGTGAAAAAATCTCCTCTCCGTTGATTTTGGCGCAATGCGCTTATGCAAAAAAATGCGATTCCTTGTTTTTGTGGCACGTTGAGGAACTCGTGGGGAAGGACCCTGAATGTGCCAGAACACACTGTGGAAGTTTCAAAGGGCAGAGTCTCTAGGAAATCTACTTTTTCTTTGGAAAAATGTCACAGGAGAGATGGGAGATTGGCACCACAAAGGGCCCAAAATAGCACGGCTGCTACGCATTGTCAGACAAGATTTAGACTGAGGCGCTGACTTTTGTTCTGTGAAGTCTCGGGCCCTGAAAAGGAGATTGGAGGTGTACAAATTGCAAATTATTTTCTCCTCCTGGATATGCGTTGCTCCCAGTCAGAAAGCAGTGGCTGCCCACACGAGCGAGTTCTTTTACCTGCCGGAGCTGTAGGGTTCAGGTCTGCTCTTATTCCCAGGGTCCCGTCTGTTATCTGTGATGCCCTACACCAGGAAAGCCTCGTACACTTAATGCAGCTTCACCCCCGGGACACCTAATAGGATTAGAAATCATTTCTAAAAATTTACAAAAACAAATCACATGGCAGGGCTTAGAAATGGCTAATAATTTCTCCATAGCTGGCAGATCAAAGGCAGGCAGCGGAGTGACCCCGCTCAGGCGTTTTTAATGAAGGGGTTAATCTTCTCAAAGGTGGCCATTCAGGAGCAGCGGTGTGACCAAATGAAGAATTCAGCCCCGAGATAATCAGCATACAAACGCTCTGAGGAGCGCTGAGGCCGATCGGCCTGTTTTGATCCGTTCTGCTCTCAGCCTCGCATCTGCACGACTGGACCTTTGGAGGGAATGATGACTGGCCTTCTCCTCTGCCTCTGCCTCAGATAATGATGTGGGTTTTCCTCATCGCCGCCGCATTCACGCTGCGTTCGTGCAGATGAAACTTTGCAGCGCTGTGTTTGAGTAATGGGGGCTGGACGCCTTCAAAAGTGCAGCGGGAGAAAGAGGAAGATGGCTTAATACAGTACGAGCATCAGCCCAGAACAGATAAGTGCGCTTGGACGTATAATCGTGACTGCCAGAAAATGGGCCTCTCAGTAATTAAGAATAAATGAAATTGCTTATCAATTAGTAAGCGACTACATACACCATTTGGCTGTGTTCACAGGGATTAATCAGGGAACCACTGACATTACATTGTTCCATAATAATCATTCATACGTTTTATGGTAATTGGAGAATTTTTCATGGAGGAATTACAATGTCTCGGAAACACCAGGCAATATTAATGCTCTCAAATATAAACATTAATTAATTTCAGAGCAAAAGAGGAAGGAGATTGATTGTTGGCATGGAAATAGAAAAGCGTTGACTCTCAAACAATGACTGTAAACAACATTAATGAACTGAAGCCATGATGAGAAAATATCCATCACGCTGATAATTGATAATAAGGCATAAAAAGATGCTGTGGAAAAGCACATGCATAAAAAAAACACATGCTGGTCTCAGAGGGGAGGTGAAGAGCCTCGAACGACCGAAGTGCTGAAAACATCCCAGTCTCAATCAAGCTGAAAGTGTTTGTTCTACATGAATATGAAAACTGACTTCATTAATCAGTTTTGCCCCAACTTGATCAAACTCACCTGCCTGTAACATTCTAGTAATCTTCAAGACCTTGATTAACTGGTTCAGGAGTGTTTGATCGAAGCTGAACTCTCCAGGGCCAGAGTTGAGGAACCCTGACATAAAACACGGATTTGGGAGGAGCTTATTCATCTAATCCTGTCAATCAAACAGCTGCCTGCATCTTTCTACTAGCTTTATTTCTGTACTCTTACTTTATGCTTTCTATCTGCACATTATAATGAGCAGGTCAACTAGTGAATTGTCACTTCCACACTTGTAAAACTGGTTCTAAAAGGGTGCTTTAGCAGTGATGCCATAGAAGAACCCTTTTGAAAGAACCTCAGTGATCAGTTCGTCATGGAACCATCGATGCCAATACACAACAGATTTGTGTCTTAAACAAAGATTTGTGTCCTGAAGTTGCTGCAACCAGAAGAAGGCAAATGTTATGGCACATTTATCTGGTATCGCGTGTGTGTGTAATTCTCGAGGTGACCTCGACCTCAAGTCAAAGTCAAGCTCAATCCTCACACACTTGGGCAGTTTATCCTCAGGTCACTCTGAGGTTCCTCACAACAGACCCGAGTCATGGCGCTCGGTCAGAGAGTATTGGCACGAGGTTTAATGAGGTAATTAGTCAAAGGCCATGTTGACCCTGAGAGGGTAATACCTGTGAACGTTTACCCCTTTTACCTCCCTTTCTCTAGGGAGCTGTGAGCCTGTCTTCACATGCTTTCTAAGTGAGGACGACATCCCGACGGTCACACTCCGCTCCTGCTGGGTCCGAGTGTTTGATTGGTCATTAGGAGATCCAGAGGTCCGACACTCGGCCACGAGCTTCATGCTTCATGCTTTCACCCGTGAGCAGCGAGGGAAAGCTTTGTCATGAATCGAGGGCTCTCCAGTCGTAAGGACCCACCTAACCGCATTCGGCTCAATTAAGCATCTCCAAGACAATAGAAACTGTAAAAAGTTGCACCTCGGCCTTCGTGTCGCTGTCATTACAGAGAAAAAAAGACAGAATTAACCCTCACTGCTTCCCTGCATTGATCCCGGGCTTTTATGGTGTCCCTGGAGCGTGGCAGACAATTACAGATATTATTACATCTGCATTGATTTCTTTAAGAGAGCCCGGCATCTCAAAGCAATTTGAAAAAATTACAATTCGGAAGTGGGCCAATTAAAATGCCCCGGGGGCCCAATGGGGGACATTCAGTCCTCACAACTGTCAGAATGTCACTGTGTTCTCACCTTACGGCGATCAGATGCGCACATTTATATATACTTTATTTGATTCCACATTACAAGTCAAATTTAATTAGGAATCAAATTTTTTTGGATGATCCAACAGATTAAAACAGATCAGCATATTGTTATGGATTATACAGCCTTTTCCAAATAAACATGCTTCCTATAATTGCTGAGATTGAACAGTACTTTGCCAGCTGTTTGGCCCTTGTTTTAGATGGCCCCCCAATGCAAAGTCCACGGATCGCCAGCCTGTGTACATGACCCAGACTACCAAATACTAGCACAATAAACTGGCATTTGCATCCAAGGTTCTCGATGGTAGATATCAATGACTGATATTTTAAAATCTTAGAGCAATAAGAATCCTCCATAAACAAGTCATATGCACATGCCACCTCAAATAGTGTAACTGTTTTGCCATTCTGAGAGAGGTTAACGATATCTGGTGTGTTAGCAATTCCTAGAAAAGTGTTTACAGGTGAGTTAAACCATGCAGACTGTACAGTAGTATGTTTAAAGATCTGCTCATCAGCCACGCAGGGAATCTGAGCAGCAATGAGGTCCACAAGTCTGTCATGTCTGGCAGTATATAATCCTTTAAATGATGAACAGCTGTTCATGATGTGGGCTACTGACTGTTGAGGGGGTCATGCAGCAGGCAGAGGGGAATGGGTGGAGGGAAACCACAGTGATGAGTTGTATTTTGTAGGAAGAACCTGCAGACGTGCTTTTACACAGAAAGTAAGAATCTCCTCACTGATGATGGCATTGCTGTAGATGGTGTGTGATACAGAGTGGTCCACACAGGGCAGTTTTGCCAACTTTCCCTGGAGTTTTAGACTGGACCAGTACTCCATATTTTGGGCTCTTTGAATAGACAAGAGAGTCTGGGTTGATGTTCTTGGCTGGAGCAGGTGAACAATGTTGTTATGGTGCAGCCTGGCTTCCACGATGACAGATGGGTCCTCTACGACTGCATCAGAGATCTCTACAGGTTGGTAGTGGGAGGTCCACTTCAGTTCAGTACCTGTCCTCCAGCATAGGTCGTTTAAGTCTGGCCAGTCTGATGACACACCAGATCCCTGTGCCCGTCCATCCAGCTTTCCATTGGTCTTTCTTTTAAAACCCAGGAAGCTGTCTTCCCCACCACATGCGTGTCGCACCTTCCGTCTTTTAAAATCCAGCAGTAAAGATGCTCTGGTCATTTGCCTCACGCTGACATCATCACAGTTTAGCATGTTGGTAAGGTGAGACTGTGTTGTGGCTATATACTCCCACATGCAGTTTGGAACTCCAAGCCCCCCGTCCTGTCTTTTCTGGAAGATTAAACATCTTGTGGAATGTGTGTTGAGACAAAGCCATTTCCTAAACACGTTTACGGTTTTGTTGTCCATTTCACGCAATACTTTTTGTGGAATATGGACATTTGCAAAAAGATGTTGAATTTTAGAAAAAGCTATGTCTCTTTTTGCTTGCAGTTTTAGAGTTACAGGAAGAGGTGATGCATCAATGAGATCCAGTCTGGTCATAAACTGATGTGTCATGTCAGTCACTTGCAGACTCCATTCTCCAGCGATGTTAAACTTGTGACCCAGGTAGTTGTAGGTCTCATGTCTAGTGAACACTCCGAGTGGCTGGTCTAAGATGGTAAAAGAGGGGTGTTGGTCGGCCCTTGATCTATACCAACAGTTGCCACCGCTCCTCCTTTTATAGAAAACTGCACATTTACTGTGCTTTACTTGTAGGCCAGACCATGTCAGTGCATGACAACATGTTTTTAATCACTTCTCCATGTGACGACCACATCATCAGCATAGCCCTGGACTGGGTTCAGTGGCAGGACATGGGGCGGGGCATGTGCGCAAAGACATTTTAGCCATTGATTTATTGCAATGATAAAGTTTACAGCACTCCATGGACAGCCAAATGGTTTACTTAACATATAATGAATCTAAAATATATGAAAGTTTCACTTTTTGAAATAAGTTACAAGAAACTTTTTCCCGATATTCAATTTTTTTTAGATGCACCTGTAGTTGGATCGGACTGGCATTTTTTCCAATAATAATTGTACACTTGCTCAATGTCACACACACACACACACACACACACACACACACACACACACACGCACGTACACACACACACACACACACACACGCACGTACACACACAAACACACACTCATGACAGCATGTTCATATTTGTGTTATTTTTTAGCTATGTTAACAGGTTTTATAATCACCATTACTGTGGATGAACTTGAGTCAAGTGTGAACACGGTTCATGATCAGTCTTGATTATTAGTCTAAAAACATTACAGAAATGTCAAACACTTATAAAATCATTTGCTGATAATTGTAGCTAAACAGTAACAGTTTTCAGGATATTGGCTTTAGTTTAGCATCTGCTGTCTCAAAGTTTTTCAGAACAATGGGACAACTGTGATATTCAGTCTCTAGTCTTTGAACATGAAGGAAAGTTAACTATAACCGAAAGGAAATACAAGCGCCTTATTTTAGTTCATCAAATGGGCTGTTGATTTGGGAAACAATGAAAGGAGTGTCAGAGGTGATAACAGACGCAGCAGTGAACACACACTTCCACCAACTACTTCTGCCTTTATTTGCTCCACAGGATTTATTAGAAAGAAAGATTCTACAGTAAAGACCACACCAACCAGCTGTGAAACGAAACGCAGCACAATTCATTTCTTTAATGAATGTGATGGAACTACTCATCCCATGAAACACTGAATCTGAAGAAACAGTACAACATTAAACTACTGAGCTACAGAAACTGACTGAGCTCTTCTGCTGTTTCACTGCTGTGTGATTGGTGGATCTCTACTACTATTGGTGGCTTACGCGTAGTGTGATGTATCCTTTTTAATCACACCATTGAGTGATGATACTATATGATACTCTAGAAGCCATACGTCACCCTCTGAACTCGCTAAAATATTTTTAAATGCCGAAAATCACTTTGGAGAATGGAGAAAATGAGCAGGATTGCTGCTGTTGTGCTTGTTTCTGAAGGAACTGTATTGTTTTTCTGCTTTTCATGTTGTTTCAGTGTGATAGACTCTACACAGTCTGAGGAGCATTTCTCACTGATTATAAGAGTCCGTTAAGAACCAGCGCAGATGCTCGTGTTATTTTCTTTGGCCCGGACACTCGGCTTTCTCCAAACACTCTGCGAGGAAAAGCAATTTACAGAATGAACCCATTAGCATCATGTGGTGCTCTCAGATGAGACACAACAGGCTTTGATTGAGACGATACAGCGTCATCAAAATAACATGAAGCGGCATTTAGAACAGAGATCCTTCTCCTCGCCATCTCCTTCCCTCCCTTCGGTTTCTTTGTGAATTTCACAGAAGAGGAAGAAAATGCTAATTGCTGTTATGGAACCTTAAAGGAATTAGCTGCGATAAGAGCTGGATGTGATAACGCTGTGTAGTCTGGGCCGAGCTCGCTGTGCTCTTCCTACTCGCCCGTATCAGCGATGCACAGAAACAAAGCTCATTGTGAAGAACAGCAAAACACTGCCAGCTTCACCTCCGACGATTGCAGCCTGTGCTGATATGAGCCGCATTCAGGGACATAAACAGAATGCACGTTATCAATGTGACTGCGCAGAGCGTCTTATTAATCCGTTACGCGTCCCAATAAATTTACTTCTCCTGGATTAAATATCCGTATAACAAATACTAACCTAAACAACAAGCCAAACAAATGATGACGCTGTAAGCTGCTGATGCTAAAACTAATTCTGCTTCTCTGTTTTCGTGATAACTAGCCGGATCGTCACTTCCGGCCGGATTACAGCGTCGGAGGGTTTCAGCTGCATCTTGTAATCCAGGAAGAGAGGAAAAGAGTTTTCAACACAGGAACACAATGCAAACGTGTGATTAAAGAGAAGCAAAGTCTGGCCGCACACCAAACTGTCACGGACAAATGAACCCTAATGTTTTGGAGATGATATTCTTTTTCCCGAAAGTGCTGGTTAATGTTATCGCACTGGACTCAAACTTTACTTTGATCACATAAGGTAGAACAACTTCTTAAAATATATTTTTTTGAAAGTTAAAATATATTTTGTTTCAACCTTTATATGAAAACAAATTTCCACGTGTTATAATGTTTACAGCTACTAAAATATTCAGTGTTATTTTAAGTTACTATTATAATTTCTGTTAATATTTTGAATTCAATTTTTCATATTTTCTACTTTCATGTTCATTTGGGTAAAGTTTGAGCAATTTAGTTATTTGCTTTTTTGTCACTTTTGTCACTTGTTTTTTAAATATGTTTATATAGTTTTTATACATTTTTATTTCATTTGTAGTTTTAGTTATTTTAATTCATCAAGTTAAACTAAATTAAAATTTTGCCTTGGAAACTAGCTGAATTAAAACAAAGTTTTTAATATTTTATTTTATCTCAATTAACTGATATTTTATAAGTAAGTACTTACTGTAACTGTAAGTACCAGTTTTTCAATCGGTTTTAGTTTTAGTTTTAGTTAACTGTAACTACATAACCCTGATGTGAATGTATTTTACATTTTGTTTTTCATTGAAATATATGGAGATCAAAATATATTTATAAAAACATATTTATATTCTTAAAATATATTTTCAAAAATATATTACAGATGATCAAAACTGCAGTATTAATAGAAAATGTAGAAATTGTTCATGACATATTATTGCAAATTTTGGATTCAATTTTTTTTTAATAACTTGTTTTCTTTAAATTAGCTCGTTTTGTTATTGGCATTGAACTCTTTTTTTGGCCTCATTGAGTTTATGTTTGCCAAAATTATCCACAAATGACACTTTTTTTCATTCAAAAACAGAGCTGCATGAGCTCAGATCAGTGAGTCCTACAATCATTCAATTACAAAAAGAAAATTACCTGTGCTAACTCAAAGAAATCAAGTTGATAGAGAGATTGAATCCAATATTTGGTTATAATATAGAATAACAAGAGATTTACGAGCATCTTTTGAAAAGGCAGGTCATTTTTGACATTAGGTGAAGGATTTTCAGCTCAAGGGTTAAATAAATGCAGTGTTTTGAGTGGCTATCAAAACCCTCATGACTTTTTTAACCCCTCATTCTCTGACAAACACAAAGAGCTGCAGGTTCAGGAGGTCAGATGGGCCGTCTGGAGGAACTTTACATGCTGCACTGTTTAGGATGAGATAAAAACTAATTGAAAGTGACCGTTGAATTAGGAGCCAAACAAACGGCTGACAGTTTTTAGTCAAATGCGCTGTCAGCTCAGATTTTAAAGCGCGGTGGAAGGTGAAGCTGAAGAGGCTGGACGTGCGAGAGCAGAAAGAGGAAGCTTCGTACGGCGAGGCCGTGACGAGTGACTGTCATGCTAATCACGGAGCGCTGGACACAGCGTGACACATGCATTAGCAGACTGAGGCCTGAGCGTGATCCTCTCAAACCTGCCACCATAAAAGCCTAGGACTGAACTGCTGAGACCAATGACAAAGAACATCAGATCACATATCAGCCATTTCCCAAATCATAATAATCCTCATTCTGTACATGAATCACAAACGGAGAAACACCATAAGTGTTATTACAGATTTTTGTGTAACTGTTTGTGTAACTGCTTACACAGATTTTCAAAACTTTGCCTCTTTTTTTTTTTTGAAACTTAACACAAATTCAAGAATTGCACACAAATCGCAAAATGCCTCACATCTCTTGCAAAATGAAGCACTGCATTCAAAATATCACAAACACATCTCAAAAGAAAAAAATGATCTTACATTGCAAACATCTTTGGTATAATATTATATGTTTGGATATATCATAAACACACAGTTATTCAAAACCTAAAGCTCTTCTTTCATGAGCTGATGAATTAGTGTGGCATTTTGATTGGTTGTGTTTGAAAAGGAAAATCAAGATACTCCCCCCCGTTAAGCAGTCTATATGACTCCAGCTCTGTGAGGGACAGACCACAGTTAAAGTCATTATTCATTAATTAAACATTATCCCTTTAAACAAACAACAGCCCACAGGTTTGGACCAACATGAGAGAGATTAAGTAATGACAGAGTTTTCCAATTAGATTATACTCACAGAAATACTAGGTTTGAAAGTAAACTGACAATAAAAATTTAGCTTACTTTGCTTTTAGCAATCTGATGTTTCCTGAAAGTAAATAAATAAATAAATAGGCCTAACTACTTTAATGTACTTTTTACATTGTAGTAATATTTTATAAAATACCTGCATGTAATTATGTACATATGTAACTTATTTACAATCTGTCCTAAACTAACCCGTATCCCACCTCCACAGCAGCTAAAGACATCAAGTACACTGTACCTAACAATTAATTTTGATGACTTTAGTGCATAGCAGTTAAAGATACCTAATAAAAAGTGGGACCACAATCAATCAATAAACAGAATCTCAAAACTATGCAGCGACAAACTCTTGACTGGAAACTCTATTCATCAGGACTCAGAGCTTGTGCTGAATAAGAAGATGGTTGAAACTGCGTCGTGTAAAAAGAAAACATCTGTGTGACCATGTGTGAAAACAGCTGTAAAGCACTTATAGTTTTGAGAATCGTGTAACTGCTTGAAGAGTTTCGTGCAGCAAAACTAGTTTTAGCTAACCAGAACACAATGCTGCAGTTTCAGGTGTGTGTTTAATTGCATGAACTCAGTAATCATGAAATCAGCCGTTAAATGAAAATGTGAGTGAAGGTTGAGTTTGCAGCACTTCTTTGTCTTCTTGACTGAAGTCAGTGGCTGGAAACACACAGACTATTTGAAAGCTTTCATTAGCATGTCATTTAGAAGAACAACAGACGGAAGGTGTTCGGCTGGGATGCGTTCACACTTTGCCGTAGCATTAATTGCTCGATAAATCTGTCAGAAGTGGTGCATTATCGACTGTATTTGTGTTTCTGGTAGAGGACGTGTTCAGTCATTAATTCGTACTGCAGGTAAGAAGAACCTCATCAAACCGTCTTAAAACGACATGCGTTCCACGGGCTGCCGATCCTGACACATGCATGACGTCTGATGTAAATCACCACACGCTCCTCCAAAACACCATCGGAAATATAATAGGGAGGCTGCGCGGGAAACGCTCCCTGTCAAACTCCAGCGACGGCCTTTTTTAAGTGCAGCAATTTGCATTTCCCTCCATCAGTGGCACTTTTCCGCTCGACTTCACAGGGACGCCGTTTATTTCGCTTTGAGGGAGAAATGAAGGGAATGGGGTGCCTAAAAGTAGAGCGAGAGAGACGTCGCGAGAAAAACACAGGCCTGCCGCCCCAGACCGCCGTCCTCAATGAAAAGGAAATGACACCATGACAAGCTTCAGCCAGGGCTGCGTGCAAATGGTCAGCTCTTAGTGCTATTTGTCCGTGTTGTGATTGGCAGGCGTCCCCTCCTCTGCGCCATCAGTGTTCGACCTCCATTAGACACACAGAGGAATAATTGCCCTCTGGGTCACAGCGGCACGCTAACACTTACATTTGCTTCTGAACAGACGTGCCATTCTCTCTGTGCCTGTTAAAATGTGTGCATTTACACAAGAGCCATAACTAGTGGCTACGAGAGAGATCCACCTCACCTTCACACACTGCTGGAGCAAAGATGACTGATTCTTCATCTTCCACAGATGATTTCAACCCTCAAACAACATGCAAAACTACCAAATTTTGCTATAAGTTTAATCGCAACATATAATTTTATAAGTTAATAGGGTTCACCGTCTGTTTGATTACATGTCATTAACTAACTGCATGGACATTACCTTGACATAGTCACCACCGATAAGCTACTACTAAATATAATGTAGAAACTTTAAAAGAGAAACTTTAATTTTCTGTAAAGCTGCTTTGCAAAGATTTGTATAGTGAAAAGCGCTATACAAATAAACTTGAATTGAATAGAATTGAATTCTTGTTCCTGTGACAAGACAGACAGACAGACTCACAAACAAACAAACAAACAAACAGACAGACAGACAGACAGACAGACAGACTCACAAACAAACAAACAGACAGACAGATTCACAGACAGACAGACAGACTCACAGAGAGACAGACAGACTCACAAACAAACAGACAGACAGACAGACAGATTCACAGACAGACAGACAGACTCACAGAGAGACAGACAGACTCACAAACAAACAGACAGACAGACAGACTCACAGACAGACAGATTGACAGACCTGGCTAAAAATCCTAAAAAGCAATAATCAAACCAATTGCACTATATGGCAGTAAGATATGGGGACCTCTAAAAAACGTCTCAGGTTACGCATGTAACCATGGCTTCCCGAAGGGAATGAGATGCTGCGTCCGAAAATGCTTAGGGAACGCCTTCAGCGTGACCATGCTCTGAATCATCTGTACAATCAGTCCAATGGAAGGGCGAGGCATCACGGGCGGGTGATGTCACGACCAGGAAGCTTTAAAAGCACGTGCGGCAGAGCCGGCTTCGGCTTCTAGGAATGAAGCAAGCGCTGGCAGGGATGCCGGAGGTGTGGCCTCGAGACGCAGCGTCTCGTTCCCTTCGGGGAACCATGGTTACATGCGTAACCTGAGACGTTCCCCTTCAGGAACTTGAGCTGCGTCCAAAAACGCTTAGGGAACAAGATACCCACGCTGCCAGACTGACAAGTCCCTGCCCAGTGTGTACTAGGATGAGAGAACAGAAGAGCCCGGAGTGGCTCGCATGTCCAGGCCGTAGAACCTCACAAAAGTGAGAGGCGTGGACCACCCAGCAGCGTGGTAGATGTCCTGCATAGACACACCTGCTAAGAAGGCCTTGGAGGCCGCTGTTCGGGCTCCTTGATGGGAGAAGGACAGAAGGCCTGAAGTACGATGGGCTGTGGTATCACAGAGGGAACTTAAGTTGTGACATATTGTCAAGTATGGTGACCCATACTCGAAATTGGTGCTCTGCGTTTAACCCATCCAAGTGCACACACACAGCAGTGAGTAGTGAACAAATGCACACACACACACACACACACCGTGAACACACACCCGGAGCAGTGGGCAGCGCCCGGGGAGCAATTGGGGGTTCGGTGCCTTGCTCAAGGGCACCTCAGTCGTGGTATTGAGGGTGGAGAGAGCGCTGGACATTCCCTCCCCCCACCTACAATTCCTGCCGGCCGGGGGCTCGAACTCGCAACCTTTCGATTACGAGTCCGACTCTCTAACCATTAGGCCACGACTTCCCCACTTTAGGTACATACCCTGCTCGAGGGTAGAGAAAAACTTTGGCCATACCGGGCGCAAAGTCAAGATAGGCAGGGGCCACTGAAAGGGCCTGAAGATCACCAACTCTCTTTAGAGAGGAAATAGCCAGAAGGAAGGCAGTCTTAATGGTGAGGAGTCTGTCAGATATCTCCTCAATGGGCTCGAAGGGAGCCTTTCAAAGAGCCTCTAGTACCACAGCCAGGTACCACGTGCAGTTAACTGGGTCGAGCTGGCGGTCTCCACACCATGAAGTGAAGAGTGTCCACTTCAGGGCGTACAGTTTCCTCGTAAAGGGAGCTCTGGATTGGAGGATGGTCTCGACAACCTCGGTTGAGAGACCGGAAGCTATGAGCTGTGCCCCCTCAGTGGCCACACCCACAGCTCCGGGCAAGGGTGAACGATAGTGCCCCCCGCCTGTGAGAGGAGATCTCCCCTGACGGGAATCTCCCATGGAGTGCCGCCGAGGAGAGAAATCAGGTCCGAGAACCATACTCGGCCCGGCCAGAACGGCGCTACCAGTAGTAGACTGACTTCGTCCCGGCGCACTCTCGCCAGAACTCCCGAGAGCAGAGCAATAGGGGGAAAAGCGTACAGACGAAGCCTCAGCCAAGTCTGCACCATAGCATCCAGTCCTAGAGGAGCTGGAGGAGTCAGAGAGAACCAGAGGGGACATTGAGCTGACTCTATAGTCGCAAAAAAGTCCACCTGTGCCTGGCCAAAAACTTATGTGCTTCACCACCTCGGGGTGAAGCATCCATTCCCCGGGCCTCAGCCCCTGTCTCGACCCAGGAATGTGCACTGCTCTTAATGAGAGGAGTTTGCCCTGGGACCACACAAGGATCTGGCGCGCCAGCTTGTACAAGGGTCGTGACCGCAGACCTCCCTGGTGGTTTATGTATGAGACCACTGGCGTCCTCTCAGTGCACACCAACACGTAGTGATCTCTTAGGTCTGGGAGGAAGTGTTTAAGTGCTCGAAACACGGCCAGCATCTCCAGCCAATTGATATGCCATGTCAGATGGCGGCCACTCGACAGACCGCGGGCAGGGTGGCCACTCATGTCTGCACCCCAACCGGTGAGGGACGCGTCCATCGCTAGTGTTACACGGCGACAAGGAGCTCCCAACACCGGGCCCTGGGACAAGAACCAAGGTTTCCTCCACATGTCTAAGGCACATATGCATCGTCTCGTGACCTTGAAGGTGCAGAGTGGGTTTCCCCTCTGGGAAAACCCCTTGGTCTTGAGCCACCACTGTAGGGGTCTCATGTATAGCAGGTCAAAATGTATCACGTTGGACACAGCTGCCATCAGACCCAGCAGTCTCTGACTGCTTGAGTTACTGGCCTTCTTTCACTCTCTTGACTGCTGTTAGGATCGACTCGATACGAGCAGGGGACAGACGTGCCTGCATCGTGTTTGAATCCCACACCACGCCCAGGTAAGTGGTCCTCTGTCATGGAGAAACACACTTTTCTTGGTGTTTAGTCTTAACCCCAGGTCTTTCATGTGGGCAAGAACGACATCTCCATGTCGAGCCGCCGTTTGCTCTGATTGAGCTAGGATCAACCAATCGTCGATATAATTCAGTATGCGGATGCCCTGAAGCCGCAACGGGGCCAGTGCCGCATCCACACACTTCGTGAAAGTACGGGGTGAGAGTGCTACGCCAAAGGGAAGAACTCGATATTGGTAAGCTTCGCCCCCGAAAGCAAACATCAGGAACTTCCTGTGACTGGGAAGCATGGAGACATGGAAGTACGCGTCCTTTAGATCTATTGTGACAAACCAGTCCTCAGACCTGATTTGAGACACGACATGTTTGATTGTGAGCATCTTGAACTTCAGTCGCATGACTGGACTGTTCAGGTGATGCAGATCAAAAATGGGACGCAACCCTCCATCCTTCTTTGGAACTATGAAGTACCGGATGTAAAATCCTGACTGTGCTTCGTGAGGAGGGACCACCTCAATGGCCTCCTTCCTCAGTTAAGTCTCGACTTCTTGTTCCATCACCAGAGCCTGCTCGGGGCCAACCTGAGTCAGAACGACCCCGTTGAACAGCGGCGGCGTAGCACTGAACTGAATACGATAGCCTCTCTCTACCGTATGCAGGACCCAACGAGATACATTTGGCAGTAGCTTCCACGCTAAGGAATAATCTACTACGGGAATCAATCTCTCGAGACTGACCTCTGGTGTAAGAGGAGCGGCTAGATCGGTGCCCTGAAGCGGCGCACCGGCAGGGGGCGACCAATCTAACTGCTGCAGAGACCTCCGAAGACGTGGCAAGTTTTTCAGCTCCGCTACGTCTCCGGGCGGAAAGAACGGAAAATAATGCTCGCTGGGGACAGCTGCGCCCTGGAACACCAGCAGGGTTGGCAGACCGATCCCCTGAGGGCACTGAGGCAAGACGGGCACTGTGTAATGCGGTGTGCACCGCTCCACCCCAGTAGGGGTCACCCTCAGAAGTCCTAGACCACATGCATCAGGACTTCTTCGCCGAGGACCTCCTAACCTGAATGACAGCCCGCAGGTCCGTCTTAGACTTAGAAGTCCCCAGCGCAGAGCGCCGCCCACCTCGGTCTCTCTGCGAGGGCGCACGAGAGGGGATGCTCTGTTTTTGTGTGTCCCTATATGAGGAGCTGGTACGCGGGGGGGGGGGGGGGGCTGCTCCCGCCCAGCAGCTCCCAGAGTTCAAGAGCGGCGAGGCAGGAACCGCTGGAACGCCGCCGCTTGTCTACAGGCCTCCTGGTACCTGTCGACGATAGCATTGACGGCGTCGCCGAATAAGCCAGAAGGCGCAAGCGGGGCGTCCATGAGGCAGACCCGATCTTTATCTTTCATGTCAGAAAGGGTCAGCCACAGATGCCTCTCTGCTGCCACCATAGCTGCCATGGAGCGCCCAATCCGCATACCCTTTGCTCACCAACGCAGATGTAGTACGTAGCGGCTTGGTGGGCAAAGTCAGAGCCTTCAGAGATGATGCAACCCCTGGAGACAGATAGCTCACGAGCATCTGTTCGACCCGTGGCATCTCTCTATACCCGCGCTCATTCAGTCCCGTCACATTACCATAGTAATCAGATGCGGGGACGAAGAGGCGGGATGAAAACGGTTTAACCCACGATCTCGACACCTCAGTGTGGAGATCGGGGAAAAACGGTAGGCTCCGATGTGGAGGTGGTGGCCTCGCTCGCAGATAGCGCTCGTCTAACCTGCTTTTCTGCAGCTCAGATTTTTTCTCGGCGGGCCAGTCAATGTCTAGCTTGGTAACCGCTCGAGTAACCACCTCCAACAGCTCCTCATACTGGGGCGATTGACGAGGCGAATCCTCATCGACACTCACCAGCTCAGCCTCCTTGGAGGAAGAGAGATGAAGCGTCGAGCCCTCACCTCGGGGGGGGGAAGAAACCGCAGAACGGGCTTCCGAACCCAAGGAGAGGGCACCAGATCTAGCAGGCGAAAAAGAAGATAGGGACTTGCTCATCTCCATTCCCTCTGCCAGATCAGCCTGCGAGCCACACGAGTGCAGCCGTCTCTCTGCCTCGGCAGCAGCCGTGAGGCTCCCTCGAGAGCCGACTCCGCATGCCTCACACCCAGGCAGACCACGCACAAACTGTGTGTATGCCCGCTCGTGATATAGCGAGAGCAGGGAGGAACACACAGCTTGAAACGTGATCCGAGGCTGCCCTTATGTTAAGACTTGCTTGTGGCTTTGGACAGAGTGCTTTGCTTCTTTATTTTGACAAACAACACTAAATATGACTCACAAAACAAGTATCAGACTAACAGACACACAGAGCGCTTGCTGAATGACAGAAAGCTGAAGCCGGCTCCGCGGAACATGCTTTTAAAGCTTCCTGGTCGTGACATCACCCGCCCGTGACGCTTCACCCTTCCATTGGACTGATTGTACAGATGATTCAGAGCACAGTCACGCTGAAGGCGTTCCCTAAGCGTTTTCGGACGCAGCTCGAGTTCCTGAAGGGGAATCCAAGATTTCTCTAAATGGCAAAAAGAAGAAATTGAGATTATGCATACCCAAATTTGTAAAAACATCTTAAAAGTTAACAGAGCAACCCCAAACAACTCGTGCAGAGCTGAATTAGGACAACATCCACTATTAATTCATATTAAAAAGAGAGCTGTGAAATTCCAGCAGCA
The DNA here is from genome assembly GCF_936440315.1 of Barbus barbus. Classification (NCBI taxonomy): domain Eukaryota; kingdom Metazoa; phylum Chordata; class Actinopteri; order Cypriniformes; family Cyprinidae; genus Barbus; species Barbus barbus. Next base: position 546,270 of record NC_136748.1, read on the forward strand.
CCTGAAATCCAGTGATCCGAGCACTTACCAGGCTGAAGCCCTGCAGTGGCAGGAGCAGAACCTGCAGAAGAGTGCACTTTTACAGCTGGTACTCACACTACACCCAAACCAGCACAACACAATCAGACCCAACCAAATCACACAGTTCCAAAAACAAAACTACATCGCCTATTGGAAAGATGCCACTAAAATACAAAAGACGATGGAGCTGTATTTACACCTGAAAAGAGACTACAAACCAACAGAATACCTGAGCTGTGTAAAAGATCACAAATTAAGAAAGACACTTACAAAGTACAGACTGAGTGATCACTGTCTGGCTAGAGAGAGGACGACAGCCACGAGAACAGAGACTGTGTTCACTGTGCTCGCAGAAAGAGCTGGAAACAGAGGAACATTTCATACTGCACTGTGATTACTATCACAACATTAGATCTGCATATTTCCCCAAATTCCAACATATTAAACCAAATTTTATGGCATTACCAAATGCAGAAAAATTAAGTCACATTTTAGGGGAAAATTCCAAAATCATCACAACAACAGCAAGATATGTATCAGCCTGTCAGCCAGTGGACAAAACTGAAGCAAGATCATTTCTTGCATATTGTAAAAAGGTTGTATTCATTTAATAAAAAGTATTTCCTCTTTGTTTTTGTGTTTTTTAAAATATTTTTCAGAATCTTTAAGCTGTGTGCAGGTTTAGAGTTTGTCCCATGTGCTCCCAATCCCATGTGCTCTGCATTTTAATGTGTACACAGCTTTGATTTTTGCAGTGATGTTTTATGTTGATGTAACAGTAGAAACTCTCGGTCCATGTAGATCAGCACTCAGAAATCAGCCATGAAGGCAGCAGATCATGTCAGATATTGTTTGTCAGCACTGAGACTCGTTTGAATGGACTTACTGCTCTGATATAAAGCACGACGTCTCAGCTGCCAGGATGTTGTGACAGAAGATTCATGACAACAGAACAGAATCTGTATCAAACACGTGGAGATCGTGGAGAGACGCCACCACCGCTCGATCACAAAACACACAGAGCTCAAAGGAACGCTGACAATGACCTGTGACCTCAGGGGCATTCGTTCATGAGATTACAGTATGTCTGTTCCTTACAGCACACACTCCCACCCATCCTATCTGTAAGATTCATTAAGGAGAAGAGATTGATAATGCTCTGATAATGAAACACCATTAATAGAAGAATGTGCGTGGTTTAATTAAGGGCCGTGTAATGAATGCTTTTAGTCATGCTGAACGTCAAGTGCACAGACCAACTGTGCTGCTGTTTCATCTTTAAAATGGAGATTTTTCTTAGATCTTTTAGAAAGCACATAATGTATAAAGTATATATGAAATAAGAACTATATAAATAGAAATATTGAACTGTCTGACCGTAAGTCTAAGCAGAGCTGTATAAAGACAAGCTGTTTGTAAAGGTCAGATTTCTGTCTGTCCGCTCACCTCTGAAAGCACTAATGGCGGCGCTTTTCCTCTTAAGCCCAAGCGATCAGCAACATTTCTTTCTTTGCCGGGGCCTTCTGCCACTCACGGCCAAATAAAGCACAGCTTTATAAAAGCTGGCGAAACAAAATAGCAGAGCACTCGGCAGCTAAAACCTGCATTTTCCTTTTCAGCATGTTTCTCATCAGTTCTTTTCATATCGCTGACTGACACAAATCCAATATGGCTACTTTTGTTTAACGAAGTGCATTAATGAAGAGCTCTGCTGCTAAATACATCTTTATTCTGCTATTAGCGTGGCCGCTTGAAGCAGGAGCTGAAGGAGGGTGTCTGAGAGCCTTCAGAGTCCAGGCATTGAGAGGCACTTTCCCATCAATCAGCCCTTGTGTCCAGTAAGTGGCGCTTACATTTACATGAAATATTCATAAAGCATTCACTCATGTTCTCCAGCGCTGTAATCTTCGCCCTCCACCCCTTGAAATAGCTACAATCACGTCGACTTACGGGATGCTTCCTCCTCGTCCAGTGGCTGTCCCGCCATGAGAAATTGCATCTGGAGCATCAAAGGTTCTGCTACATGTCTGATGTTTCCATACGGCGACCAGGCGATCAGCAGTGATTGAGAAAAACAGCAGTATTCATCACCACAGAACCTCATGACAGAAGCTCTCATGTTAGCAGGTTCAGCTGATGGGTTGTGACTCATATATATGTCTCAGGTCTGCTCTGATGAAAAAAGCAATGACTGAATCCAGAGCCTGCTCACATCATGTCTACCAAGCCAGGGCCTACTGACAAGATGGGCACCACTCAAGAGCCTCTTCGCAAGATGGCCACGCCTGAAAGCCCGGCCAAGATAGCCGCATTCCCTGAGACTTGCCACACCACTGCCATCATGTCAGAGCCTCTTCATGTCATGGCTGCTACTCCAGAATCTCGACCCATCATGACTGCCATGCCAGAACCTACAGTCAAGATGGCTACCACTCCAAAGCCTTGTCATGCCAAAGCCACCTTGCCAGAGCCCCATCATACCACAGCAACCATGCAAGTTTCCCCTAAGGATTTTTTTGGGGGGGCTATAGTGATAAGAATGATTGCCAGTGTGATGGACCCACCTCAAATGTCAGTGTGAGCAGCTGGCATCCCTAGGGCCTCAGCACTGGCTATCACAGAGACTGTTTCCCTATCCTCAGTGCTTCTTGTTATGGCGGGTAGCCATCCTGTGTGTTTGGGCTACTCACTGCTCTGTTACCCAAGTCCACGAGTCTACCCCAGAGGCCTCTCCTGTCCATGAGTCTGCTCCAATGGCCTCTCCAATTCATGAATCCGCTCCAGTGCCTCCCGAGGTGGTGGCTTCCGCTGCAGAACCTCCCGAGGTGGTGGTGCCTACTTATAAACTCACAGTCTGTCCTGTCACAGCCAAGGAGGCCATCCATGAACTCTTTTCCTGTCCTGTCATGGCCATGAAGGCTGTTCATGAACCCTTTGCCTGCCTTATCACAGTCAAGGAGGCCATTCATGAACTCTCTGCCTGTCCTGTCACGGTCATAGAAGCCTTTTCTGAACTCTCAGTCTGCTCTGTTGTGGCTATGGAGGCTGCTCAAGAACTCTCTGCCTGTTCTGTCACAGCCAAGTGGACTGTCCATGTCTCTGCTCCACCATGGCTTCCTGCTCTGCTGCCTCCGCAATGGCTCCATGCTCCTCTGGATCTGACCTGGTGGTCTGCTGCTCCACTGCACCACAGTCCTTTGCTCCATGGCCCAGGCCCACCTCTGCTCCATGGCCCAGGTCCTCCAGGTCTCCACGGCCCAGGCCCACCATGGCTCCACTACCCAGATTTGCCACTGCCCCATGGCCCATGTCTATCACTGCTCCCAGCTCCAGGCCCGCCATTGCTCCATGCTCCAGGGCTTGTTCCTCTTCACGGGCCTGGCCCTCCATACCAACCCCTGGACTACTTCTGCTCCACCACCCTCCTGGACTTTTGAGGTTTTGGATGGTTTAGGCATCTGGAGCCGCCTTTTTGAGGGGGGAATATGTAATGTTTGTTTTGGGTTTTGTTTCTTGTTCATTGTTTTTTATGTTTTATTTTGTCATAAGTCATGGTTCCTGTTTAGTCATGTGGTACCCTTATCCTCATGTTATCCTGCCAAGTGTATGTGTAATATTCATGTGTCTTGTTCTCATTGGTTATTGTCCTGTCATGTGGTTCTCAGTTCTGTTTGCTCATTGGTTGGTTTATGTCATGTGACCCTCATTGTTTAGTATTTATAGCCCTCCTGTAGCCCTTGTCTGATGTCGAGTATTGTCTCTGTAACCTCTGTTGGTGAGTTCTTGGTTTTGTTTATGTCAAGTCTGCGCATGCTATCTCTGCTCATGCCAAATCAAGTCTATTTCAAGTCAAGCCAAGTCAAGTCTTTGTTTATTGTTTGGACACTTTTAGGTCAAATAAAGCTGCACTTGGGTTCTCACTACGCTCGCCTCCAGTGGAATCATTACAAAAGTGTAACTGATTTTAAATTTCACAGAAAGCAGCTGTCACATTGCATGCGAGTACTAAACTAAGCTCTCTTTCATGTCTTATTGTGCTTAAACTGTCAAATTCAAACAAGTTTATGTTAAAAACACATACGTTACAAAGTCAGTTATGTCTGTGAAGGTAAACAGCTTGGAAAAAATTGCATGTTTATATTAGATATTAAGTGACAGCAGCGTAATATACAGTACCTATAATGCTGTCTACGCTGTTAATATGACTCAAACCATAAAAATGCACACACAAAATGCAAAATGTCTCACATCTCTTGCAAAAGGAAGCACTGCATTCAAAATATCACAAACACATCTCAAAATAATACATTTGCAAACATAATATTAATTCCTGTTAGATTTTTGTGTGTTACATAGTGTCTTGTGTTTTGCAAAGGCTGAGAATTAGTGTCTGCTTTTGCAGATTTGGTTCTGCTGTTTGAGTGTCAGCTTTCAGAAACTGTGTGACAAGGAAAGATTTTGTGTGTAAGCAGTTGAAAAAATTGGTAATCATGACCATAATGTAACGTGACCTAATGTTACTGCATAGCAACACCTTAGCAACCACCAACAACACCCTTGTAGCACCCTTCAGCTGATTTCCAGCAGACTCTCATGGTGTTCTATATTCTGTAGTTCAGTGTATCTCCAGGTGAAATCTGCGGCTGCTTCATCATCATGGAGGAGTGTGAACTCCAGCTGGAGACTCAGACTCGGGCTGAGGCGCTCATATCTCTGCCACTCTTTAAATACGAGCTGCTGTTTGCTCAACGCCGGAGACTCTGAACAGGTCCAGCACGCTCATTTGCAATTCTTATTGCTGTAAAAGTTAATCTATCCCAAGCAATAAATCAGAGGACGCTCAGCTTAAGAGAATGTCCTGCTGCCTCCAACTGGACGATTTTACAAACACAACTGAGCTAACACAGATTTATTACCTCCGTTTATATAACTCATATTAGGAATTCATGGACCTGGCAAAAGGGATTAGAGCGTTTATTTCAGGCAGGGAGATGATCCTGTCATTAACGGTCGATACTTTCATCACCGCGTCGAATTCGCCCTGTGACGAGTCGCGGCGGACATATCAGGATTGTGCAGCTGTATTCGTTATCTGCCGGCGACCCGCTCCGCGCATGCAACGCCGACCGGCAGCCATCAGACGTGGATTAGGCTGTCAATCACAGGGCCGTGGCATATTCTGTGCTACGCTTTTGCTCAAATGTCAGCGAGATCAGAGTCATTTCTTGGCTAATTGCATCTCGTTCGCCCTTAATGCTGCTCGTTTAATGGTTTTGTTAGACTGTGTGACAGGACACCGTTTCTGCAGAGACGACAGAAGTACGGCTAGAGTTCACCGTGTGTTTCTTTACATCCATTTCATCTTCACTGTCCCTGTGTTAGCGACTGATTTAGAGGTGAAGGTTTCCACAATAACACAAACTTTGCTTGTTATCATTGGAGTGCAAACTCCAGACGAATCCAAGTTAGGCTGAAAAATCTACATGTTTTCTTGAACTCACGCAGGCCTTTGTGACAGTGTCTCCCAATGACCTATTATATTTTTTTTCAGCTGCTTACACACATTTTCAAAACTTTGCCTCTTTTTTTCAAAACTTTACACACAAATCCAAGAATTGCACACAAAATGCAAAATGCCTCACATCTTTTTCAAAATGAAGCACTGCATTCAAAATATCACAAACACATCTCAAAAGAAAACATTTACAAACACCTTTGCCATAATATTAATTCCTGTTAGAAGTGTTGTGTTTTGCAAAAAGTGTTTTATGAAATTGAGTCAGAGGCTGAGAATTAGTGTACTGTTTTTCAGATTTGGTGTGTGCTTCTGCTGTTTGAGTGTCAGCTTTCAGAAACTGTGTGACAGGTGAAGATTTAGTGTGTAAGCATGTTGCGATCTGCATGTGGAGGCCATTTCCCAGCCGGTGGGACATTATTCCATATCAGCCGACGACTGACCGATTTCCGACACTGGATTACAGCCATATTATGTGTCGTGTTACAACGAAGCAGAAAGCTGAAGTCGTCTGTTTAAAGCACTGTGTTCGGAATCCCTCAGAAACGCTGGATGAATAGCGCGAGACCCTCATTAACACGAAGAAATCAAACAGCGGCTCATAACACAAGCGCTGACACCTAATCTGTTTTCATTCTGTGTCAAATCACACGATACTGCCGTCAAAGGTTGAGCTGAAATTGTTCGAGGCCCTAAGCAGTTTATAAGTGTAGCACTAATCTGCAGCGGACTTTACATGCAAATGACGTGCGCTCTGTTCCTCCGGCCCGTTCCCTGATGGAGGGAACATGAACGTATTTGAGTATTAGTGCCGCTCACCGAGGCTGGAACACGTTCACATGCAGATACGCAGCTGCTCTCAGTGAATCTGAATGTGTTTGGATGAAGGATCTGGAGCTCAGGTAACACGCTACTTCTGCTGCAGTTCTTCAGCTCTGAAGACAAACATTATACTAGACACCAGCTCATCCTCCAGACATCTGAGCTATGATGCTTTAACATTAAAGTGGGTGAAATAACTGTTACTGTTCAGAAACAAGTGAACAAAATTAACTTTTATATCAAATAAAGGACAACATCAAATGAATAATGTTAAAAAGTTTCCAAAAAGCTTTAAAAATCCTACATTTTTCATTTACACCATTTCCTGATTAAGCCTTTATTCTTAAAAAGATGTTAATAATGCAGACATTTTAGTAATTTTGCACAATTATAATTCTCATTCAAGTCCTTAACAATAAAACACAGGAGTGCCTTGACTTTTACAAATGTAGGCCATTTGTAACAAATAAGAGAAAAACATCCTGTTTAAGATCAATAAAATTTTAAGAATGTGCATGTTTTATATTGCTGGTATTTTAATTGGTATTTTACAATATTTCTGTAAAAATGGGATTATTTTTTACCCCTATTGATACAAACAGTTGTATTTATGTGTATAATATATTTGCTTTCGGTGTATTGAGATTTTGTTCCTCACAAAATGAACATGATTTTGAAAAATTACATATAGACAATATTTCATAAATAATCAACCTTGGCATCTGTAAAATTGGCATAAAGTCTATCCTATTGACTTAAAATGGTTGACAAAAAAATCTCTTCAGAATTCTCCTGATATGAATGCATGTCCACTGATGGACACCGGTAGTGGACAAATGAAACTAGGAAGAGACTATCAAGAGAGAGATTGTTTGAATGGCCCCAATGTTGACGAAACTCACTAATATGGCTAATAATGTCAGTTTTCTGACTTAGTTTTAATTACTTTTGTAAAATGAACCACTCTGATTCTGTGTCAAGTCGTCACTGGATGTTCAGCGCCAGAGTTACGCCGCTTTATTCTCATATTAGTATATATTTTGTGAAGATTTATAGATGATAAACACTGAAGTGATCTTCAAGCATCATCATAATGCAGTCCAACAGACAGACTTTACTGACACGGTGCAAATAAAGAGATGTTATTAATAAGCGCTGGAGAGGTAGAGACTGTTCTTTGCAGTATAATGGAGGTTGCTGCAGATAGCAGGAGCTGCAGGAGTCTGTCATTACTGCAGAAGAGCAGCGACACGCCGGTGTCACTCGCGGATCTTCAGCCGCCGCGCACCTCATATCAACAAATCCTAATCAAAAGACTCAAAGTGTCAGCTGCCACACAGTTTGTGTCATCTGTGGTTCCCTGTCCTCCTCTCTCTCTCTCTCACACACACACACACACACACACACATACATGCATCTAAATAAGGTCATACCGCACACCTCCACTGTTTTTTTATTTATTTCTCGAGGCCTTTAACAGAAAACCTTATACAATATGTACTAAAAAACTATACACTGTACAAACAAATCGTTTATTTTATGATTTGCTTTTCTAGTTGAGGACATGAGGTTCAGTCACACACACACACACACACACACACACACACACACACACACACACGTTGGTTTTTGTGGTTTATGGGGACTCTCCATAGGTGTAATGGTTTTTATATTATATATATATTATTTATATTATATTTTTATAATATAGCAATATTTTAGTAACTGTTAATAGTTTGTGTCTGAATAAAATGTATCGATTAGGTCTGGTATGGTCTTTAAAATAAATAATCGTTTTGCTTTGTATAAATGTGTAACAAAGTTCGGAGAACGGGAAGAAGGAGGCGGGAACCGGCAAACATTTTAAAGACAATTTAATAAATAAACAAACACAAAAATAAAGTCCAGGCCTGGTCCTCTCTCGTCTTCCACTGTCGTCACTCCTCCTTTTATCCTTCCAGAGCTCCTCCGTGGGACTCGAGACCGGTGAGTGGCGCAGGTGTCACTCATTATCATTCACTCCACCGGCCTCGTTCACGGCTCTCGGCCCCGCCCCACTCACTACAAAATGGTTTTTGTCTTTAAAAAGTATTTTTGATTAATTTTAAATTAACATTAATTTGATTAAAATTAATACATTCGGCTGCAACATTTTCTTTTCATTGTAGAAGCCTGAAATTCTAAAGCTATTAGTATTCATGCTACTGAAGGACAGACGCTGATGTTTGAGTCAGTGTGTGTGAGAAGGTCAGAGGTCACATCCACAGATCTTCGTACTCCATTCATAGGAACTCCAGTTATGTTGTGTGCTGCCTTATTAACCAGATAATAATAATGAAAATATTTCATGTTCTTTCTCTAGCTGAGCTTTAGTAGTTCAGGGTTTTGGAGTCAGGATTCGCAATAGCGGCTCTCCTCTCAATCCAAAACTTGTGCTCCAACTTAGAGGTCACTTGAGATCGGAGTGGCTTTGATCGACCGACTGTTACTAAGAAGCTCTAAGAGGTTTACTAGAGCTCAGATGTTTGAAATGGACAGAGCGAATCCTGAGAGAGTGACACTGGAGGTCAGACAGTGTTCCTGCATGATGTTTGTGCAGCTACTGCTGAAGATGATGGTACAAACAGATTAGCAGCTTCACACCAGAGCGTAACGCCTTCATAAGAAACCACTTTTATGCAAACGCTGATACACTGAACGAAAACAGCTTCTTTCAAACATGCTGTCAAATGTGGCAGTGCTGGAAAAACCACCAACACACACTCATGGAAACAAAAAGAAGAGGAAACAAAGAGGGTTTTTGTGGCCCAGGCTCATTGGAAATATGAGACTCTGTCTACATTTCTGCAAACCCTGAAATACACTGAAACACGTCCAGAGGAGGCGCTATAAGCTGTGTCATTTGTTCTCCATTGTAGATGTGGGTTTATTAAACAGCACAGTGTCAAGAAAAAAACACCTACAAAATGATTATACAAAATGTGGATACAAAATGATTGTAAAAGGATATTGCATTGCTTTTAACGTGTTTCACTGCAGTTTCAAAGCAAAATGTCCAGTGTCTGTTGCTAAATAGCAAATTCAGTTTTCTCAGAAACAGTTAAACATGATTGTGGCATCATTTTGTTACACAGTTTTGTTGTATGTATCACGACAATTTGGAAATGTCTGTAAAAACAAGACGTGAGACGTGTGGATCCATGTGCAAGCTTTATTCAAAGGCGTGGTCAGAAACAGGCATGGTTAAGTAAACAGCAAACAGACATGAATAAGGCAAGACAAGGGGTATTCCTAGGACAAGCGTGGGTCGACGATAGGCGAACAATATCCAACAGGGTAAGGTAGAGAGATAATCAAGGTACAAGAGCAGTAGTCCAAGCGAGGTGCAGACAGAGTCCGAACGGCAAGGCAAAGGGTTAATCCAGGAAACACGGCAGAAATCACAACAAGAGAAAACAGGCAAGGCAAGACTATAACAATTAAGTGGGCTCCGTAGAGTAGCTATCGCTAGGAGAGTGATAAACGCTAAACAATACTCGACGATCTGACTAAGGAAGTCCATGGCTTAAGTAAGCTGTGTGATCTGTGCAATCAGCTCTGTGTGTGTGTGTGTGTGTCGTCAGTGCAATGGATGATGGGAATTGTATTCCGTGGGGACATGCAACAGTACTGTAGTGTAGAGTCAATTCAATGGTAGCTATTGGGCGGAAGGCCACAGTCCGGATTCGTGACATTAGTGCTCCAATGCATTTGAAAATAACGTACCACCTACATTAAACCTAACTGACAGAGTTAACAGAAGCAAACACAAGATAAAAGCACATTTACTGAAGCAACAATGCTGTTTAATCTTGCTTCTACAAGTCTCTGAGCTCTTGTGGTTCATGGGACGCATACCCAAATACTTCACATTACAGCTGTAACGCTTTACCGGGTGCGCTACCGAGCAAGCTTACTACATCAGAAAAGTCAAACATATGGAGCAAGGGGTGGTGCAAAAATAAGTCTTTATTACTAATCAATAATCTGCCCTGTAATCACAATTTGTGTAAAAAGGAACAAAAGTTGCCAATGTTTTACTGACACTAGTGCTAATAGAAACTGGGAAATGTGTGTATAGGCATGTTTTTGCAGTTTTGTCCTTCTAAATAAAGTATTTCTGTATCCATAGTATAGTGCTTTTACACTGTACTTACACTACATTTATTTATTTAGCTGACGCTTTTATCCAAAGCGACTTACAATTGCTATATATGTCAGAGGTCGCACGCCTCTGGAGCAACTAGGGGTTAAGTGTCTTGCTCAGGGACACATTGGTGTCTCACAGTGGATTCGAACCCGGGTCTCTCACACCAAAGACATGTGTCTTATCCACTGCGCCATCACCACCCCGTATTTACACTGTAGTGTAAGTAATTGCTTACACTTTAAGATGTCTTTGTTACAGTGTTATTATACAACTGTAAAAAGTGATGTTGATTTAACTTAAAAAATTTAGGAAATCCGTTGCCTTAAAATTAAAAGTAAATAATAATTGAAAAAAAAAATTAAGTGAACTTGACAATTCACTTAACTTATACTTTTTTGTTATTAATTACTTAATAATTTTAAGGCAAAAGGTTTCCTACATTTTTTAAAGTTAATTCAACTTATCACTTTTTACAGTAAGAAGCCTGTTTATGAAATATTGTGTGTCATCAAGCAGCATGCAGACTCAACCAGAGTAAAACAAGCAAAGTTTCACAAAAGTAAAATATTTCATTGTGTTTGGGCAAATATCTGCACTCCTTGAATGCTGAATTTGGGGGCTGTAGCTAACTGCTGTAATCACTGTAAAAAAGGGAAAAAATAATTGTTGTTTCAATTTAAAATAATTTGTTACCCCCGCTGACTTAAAATTTTTAGTTTAGTCAACTAAAATATTCCAGTTGTCCCTTAAGTTAACATTGAGTAACTTAAAATTTTTAAGTCAGCGGGGGTAACAAATTATTATAAGTTGAAATAACTTTTTGAAACAATTTTTTTTTTTTACAGTGTATGTACTGAATAATATTAATATTCTTTAATAATAATTAACATACATTAAAATGTTAATTCATAGTAATATTTATCAACATGCTTTCTATGTGGTTATGATTAGGATTTCATTTATGGTTAGTTGCTTGTAACTAAGATTTAATGCATAATTTACAAATGCTTATTATAAAGTTTATTATTATTAATAGTACTATAGTAATTTTATGTAACAAGGACACTGTAAAACAAAGGGCTAGCCTTAAATTATATTCATACAGACAGAGGCAGTGAAGGCAGAAGATAATTGTTAGATGGGTCATTTGTTCAGTGAATAACAAGAGAATAGCACGAGTCAGCACCAAAATAACTATAAAAACACAACATAACTGCAGTCACATTCAGAGCTATAAGCTTCCAGCTGATAAAAACATTAATTGAGATGTACCCATATAGTTATTGTTCCTAAATACAAATATTATACCAAACACTTTAAGTTTCAATAGTTCAACACATCATATATAAAGTGTGACATAATTATAAGTATTGTTGATGACAGTGGAGTCATTTAATTCAGCAGTGATTAAAGAAAAGTGAAGTTCTCCTCTACATCAAGGTGCTGTTGGAGCGAATCTGAAAGGCTGATCATGTTTGTTCTAAAGGCATTGGATCTGTCAGGAATAATGGTTGTTTATGTGCCTGTAAGCAGGAGCGTTTGACTCGCTGAAGCCCCTCTAATTACCGCAGGCCTTCATACCTGTAAATGAGGCTTCATAATGAGGAGCTGAGGACCAGCGAAGAGAGGTCAGCAAAAACCAGCCAAGCATTTTCAATTTAATAGACATTTAAGTAGTGTTAATTAAACGGCATGTAATAGACAAGTGCTCTGGACATTCTGGCATGGAAAAGGAGAAGGAGAAAGAGAATGTGTTTATTTAGGAGGAGCTCAGAGTCCAGCTGTTGTCCTGGAGTTCCCTGGCAGCTTCTCAACAGTGCCAACTCCTGACAGACATGTTATCATGCACGATTAAATATGAAGGGGAAAACGCCTTGCTGTGTTTGTCAGGTTCTGCGCTCTCAAGGTTTATATGTGCTAATCTGAAGGAATATCTCTGAAATACATGATTATGGTCAGTCACAGCGTTCAGTGGCCATCCTGTGTGGCCATACTCTAGATCGATATTATATATCCATTATTCATTTATTTTATTTGCTTAGTAGCCAGTCATCAGAGAAATTATGTCATTATTGCTAAATAAAGCCCATCAGGACGATCCAAGAGCCTTCATTTTCTGCCGGGATCCCAAACACCCTGAGAGGAGTTTATTTTGTGAAAATGACAGGCTGACTGGATATGGAAAAAAAACTACCAATCGCAACGCAGAAGTCAATAGAATTTCACCCTGACTTCAATTATTCTGTCATAAACAGCGACTTTCAAAAATCCAAAGCAAATTGCTTTCACATACACCTTCCTTCTCTAAAACGAATGACAAATACAACACAAACGCACACGTCGGTCAGTGGTCTTGTAGTCCATTTATCTCTTCAGAATGTCAGCAAACTACATGAGTTCTCACCAATCAGAAGCGCTGATGCTGTGCTTTCTGTTCTTTACACCTCTCTCTGGGCTCCTGCTACATGATTATTATGGTGATTTCAGATGTGGGTGTGATAACAGTCATTATGATACCTGTGAGCATGTGAAGGTGCCCATTTAAAGACACGGGCGTTCATTAGAAAACAAACACAGGTGAGCGTAAGATGTCATTGCGTGGAGATGCTGAGATGAGATGAAAATGAGCTTTCTTCCACTTTCATTCAGAGACTGTTTTAAAACAGATATGAATATATGAGAAGTTACAGTGTATCGTGTAAACACTCTCAAACAGCAGGATTTACAAGCTGAAGAAATCAGTAAAAACTCACAATACCTACATAAAGGCCAAAAAGTCTAGAGTCAAGTCAAGTCAAGTCACCTTTATTTATATAGCGCTTTTAAAAATGTAAATTGTGTCAAAGCAACTACACAATATCAAAAAAGGAAAATAGTGTTTAATAATGTAAAATGAAAAGATTAAAAAAAAGATTTTCAGTTAAAGTCATTTCATTATTGAATTCAGTGACGTCATCATCCAGCTCAGTTCAGTTTAAATAGTGTCTTTGCAATCATGTAGATGATATCGCTGGAAATTAAGTGTCCCCAACTAAGCAAGCCAGAGGCGACAGCGGCAAGGAACCAAAACTCCATCGGTGACAGAATGGAGAAAAAAACCTTGGGAGAAACCAGACTCAGTCGGGGGGGCAGTTCTCCTCTGACCAAACAAACCAGCAGTTCAGTTCCAGCTGCAGCAAAGCCAGATTGTAAGGGCTCAACTGGCTCGAGTGGTCCCTAGAGACACAATAATCCAGATTTTTATTTTTTTTAAAAAGATGTAAAAAAAAAAAGGCCTTCATATACAGTGGTGGCCAAAATTGTTAGAACTCCTGACAGATCTGAAAATATTGACCTAAAACATGATTTCATTTCATAATGTGCTCTGAGCACAACAAACATCAGATGACTGTTTTTATCCACTTTTAACTGTAATATTTGGTGTGTCCACCTTCTGCAGTGATTACATCTCTCTGGTATAGTGTCAATATATTTCCTGAGAACTTCAACACTAATGTTATCCCATGCCTTCTGCAGCTCAAGCCAAAGGCTTTCCTTTGAATCTACAATAGATCTGTGCATTTTATTTTCCAACTCGCCCCAAATTTGCTCAATGGGGTTGAGGTCTGGACTTTGAGGGGCTAGTCCATCATTTGTAATGCTCCAGCAGATTCCTTCCGTCACAAGTTCCGGCAATAGTTCGTTTTATGGGTATTGTAATGGCCAATTCAACAAAAACAACTGAAACCTCTTAAATATGCCATGTGTTCTAACAATTTTGGCCACCACTCTATATGTATAGTTTTCAGAAGGATGTTTGGTTAGTAACACAGTTGACAATTTTTGTGGATATGAGTAAAATTAAATATTTTATTATTTGAAATTTGCATTTATTTAGGCTAAATTTTTTTTTAGGTATTTTAGGGTTTTTGGATTGTAGAAATAAATTGAATATAGATAATTTTCACTTTTTTAAATTCAAGACCCATCCATTCAAAACAGGGATATTGCAAAAACTGTAAATAAAGAGATATAAAGAGATTTCAAGCAAACTGAAAATAGGTTGCACAATATATATGTGGCATTATAGTATGCATTCTTTTAATGGATAAAAATAATAAGAAATATGATATTTCTAGAAAAAAATGGTCAGAAAAAAATGAGAGGAAATGAAAATGAAATGGAAATTAAATGTACCCTAAATTATAGAATGACCCATGAATAAATAAATAAATAAGTGAGTATAGGTTGCATTGCTAATACACTTATTTTAAAGCTTTATTTCCATAAGAATCCCTACAGTCTGAAGTGCCATCGTTTTCAATAAGCAGTAAATGAGGAGTGTCTCTGAGCATCTGAGGTCTGATGTCAAGCGCATCAGCGCGCGTCACTTCAGTCTGATACACTCAATGTCCTGCGCGGACGCTCGCCTTCCATCTTACCAAACAGGAAGTTGGGCTTTAAGTTTGCGACTGTAGGTGTTTTGTGAGCATCAGGCCCCTCGAGCTGACACTTATGCTAATGCTGCACTGCTGCGTGTTTGCGATAATGCGATCACATGAGGAGAGCAGACGCTTGGCCTTCGCAGGAGTCGTCAACATTTCACGGCCTAAACACAGAACGTAAGACACTTCTGACAGAAACCCAGCGCCTTCACATCGCCGACGACCACTTAAAATGACACATGATGATGGAGCTCGAGCTTTCGAGTGAAAACATTTCACGAAAACACTCGCTAATGAAAACACGTTTGTTTGCGCTTCCAGAAAGAAAGATTTAATCAGCTCGAAAAACACAGGACTGTTCCAGTTCCTCCAAAACAAACATTTCACGTGGAGAGAGAGCGATTAGTGTGGAAGAGGAGGATGCTGGGACACGTTCCACACGCCTGCTCCTTTCATTTGCAGTTGATCATTTGCGCCGGTGATTACAGCGCTTTTGTTGCACCAACAGTTTTTAATATCGTGTGAATTACCCACTGTGCATTACAGCAGAGAGAGAGGAGGAAGATTGCTGCAAAGCCAATATAAAACAGCACAGCAAACGCTTGACATTATCTGTCTGGTAATGTGCAGCAGGTCTGAGATGTCTGCTTATGTGTCTTATGTGCTTATTAAACGAGAGCGAGCGATCCGGCTCCTGCTGTGAGACCCTCAACCCACAATTCACTCACCAGCGCAATTTTGAAATTACAGCACGACCGACTTTCCCGCAAAAGCCAGCGAGCTCGCGTTTTAACAAGCTCTGGTAAATCCAATATTATTATTAAAACAGCGCAGCGGTGCGTCCTCTTCATCACGGAGCACTTTAGCACTCACGCGGGATCATTTCAGGCGCCCATGTAAATGAACCCATAGTGGAGTTCTTCACATTTTAGCCTCTTTTGTAAACCCGCAGTGCTCTGAAATGCTCTCAGGATCATGGCCGCTGCTGATATTAGCATCTCCGTCTGCTACAGTACACAATATTCAGCTCACAGTTTACAGATAGGCCGATAATCCACACTGTTATTTACTCTCCAGTAAATGTCACGTCTGCAGTCATGCTTTTCCAGCACGCCGTGATACTGTTTGCTTTCTGCTTTTGATGGGGGAACAAGAAAACATATTTCTGTCTGTCCGACAGATCAATGAAGATGCGTTTACCCGCGTGATAATGGCTCTTAAATGCTCTGTTGACTGAAGGCTTTTTGTAGCGTTCACTTGTCGATCTATTAGCAGGCATCTAATTCGCCTGAGGAGGTGATGCTCAAGTGCAGGTCATCATGGACAAAACAACACATATGGAGAGATGTGAGAACCATGTGTAAGTATTCACCAATACTCGTGAGTCTCTGAAAACATCAAATACTCTACAGTAAGACAGGTCAGGAATGAGAGTTTACAGGAGAAAACCCTCCAAGTCCATCAGAACCAGGGCTTTTTAAAATAGAGTGTCTGCAGAACATATGAACATGATAGTTTAGGATTTTCAAACTAGATTGGTTGTAATGTTGCTTTCAGAAAGAATAAGATTAATCTCAATTATTGCATTTACCAGACACTTTTATCCAAAGTGACTTGCATTGCATTGCATTCAAGGTCTATCAGTTCATGCATTCCCTGGTATTGAACCCATGACCTTGGTGTTGCAAGCACTTACTCTACTGTTTGAGCTGCAGGAAGGCTCATTGCCTAGACAGCACTAGTTTCTAACCATAAGAAATAACTAGTGCTGCCAAACGATTAATCGCTATTAATCAAATCCAAAATAAAACATTTTGTTTACATAATATATACAAACCCGATTCCAAAAAAGTTGGGACACTGTACAAATTGTGAATAAAAACAGAATGCAATGATGTGGAAGTTTCAAATTTCAATATTTTATTCAGAATACAACATAGATGACATATCAAATGTTTAAACTGAGAAAATGTATCATTTTAAGGGAAAAATAAGTTTATTTTAAATTTCATGGCATCAATACATCTCAAAAAAGTTGGGACAAGGCCATGTTTATCACTGTGTGGCATCCCCTCTTCTTTTTATAACAGTCTGCAAACGTCTGGGGACTGAGGAGACAAGTTGCTCAAGTTTAGGAATAGGACTGTTGTCCCATTCTTGTCTAATACAGGCTTCTAGTTGCTCAACTGTCTTAGGTCGTCTTTGTCGCATCTTCCTCTTTATGATGCGCCAAATGTTTTCTATGGGTGAAAGATCTGGACTGCAGGCTGGCCATTTCAGTACCCGGATCCTCCTTCTACGCAGCCATGATGTTGTAATTGATGCAGTATGTGGTCTGGCATTGTCATGTTGGAAAATGCAAGGTCTTCCCTGAAAGAGACAACGTCTGGATGGGAGCATATGTGGTTCTAGAACTTGGATATACCTTTCAGCATTGATGGTGCCTTTCCAGATGTGTAAGCTGCCCATGCCACACGCACTCATGCAACCCCATACCATCAGAGATGCAGGCTTCTGAACTGAGCGCTGATAACAACTTGGGTTGTCCTTGTCCTCTTTAGTCCGGATGACATGGCGTCCCAGTTTTCCAAAAAGAACTTCAAATTTTGATTCGTCTGACCACAGAACAGTTTTCCACTTTGCCACAGTCCATTTTAACCCTCAGGGCCCTGAGGGTGTTTTGGGGGCCTGGAGAACTTTCGACATGCCCTGACATTTGTGCTTTTTTCAGTTGCTTATAAAAATATAAATGGCTAAAGTCTAATAACACTGTAAACAGCACAAACTAGGCTACAATGTTATGTTAGCAGCATTTATGTACATGATTGTGTGTTTGAGAAAACAACGTTTATGCGTGGTTAGTGAAAAACTAAAATTTTGAAGTCACTGAAATAAGACCATAAAACACATACAGAACATTTGTTTACAAGACTTTTGAGAACCAGATCTTGTAGGCTAGAATATTTACTTCACAATTATGTGAAAATCATTCTGCTTACTCATTCACAGAAAACAATATGTTGATTTAAATTTTTAAAGACATGTTTTGTGATAGAAAGCGTATATGCGAGGGAGTGGTAATGGGCTTGAATATTAAGTGGTTCTCACCTGAGAGACAAAGGGCCCTCCCCTAAAGCTGCTAATGGCCCATCAGTGTGACTGAGACTGAGGCAGGTAAGAGAGAGAGTGTGAGGAGACTGAAAAAATGGGGTTTTTAAATTATTTGTATTTTATTTACAACACAGTATAATCAAAACATACATAATGAAGGTCAAAGACACATTATTGTGCACTGATCTAACCACAGAGATGTGAACAGACTTTGACTCGTTCCTGCAACAGATTCTGTTCAACAAGTGAAACAAGTAAATCATATCTGATATTTACATGTTATTTAAGTGTTTCTGCTACTTTCCATGGATTCAAGAAGAAACTGTTGAACTTCTGATGTTGGTGCAGCGCTCTCAGAGGAAAACAGTTGGAAGAGACTGAAAGTCAGCAGGATTCATCATCTGTGGTGCAGCTGTCTGATTCAATAAAATACAAACAACCAAAAAAAGAGAAAAAACATTTGTGAGCATGTTTGCACCAGGAGCATCTCTCTCTCTATATATATATATATTTATATAGGTTTTGTAGTCATAGACTCATTCATGCTTTGTATTATCGTAAAAAAAAAAGACATTTTATTTTTGAGAAACTAGTTATTATTGTTTAGCATGTAATTATACTCTATTTTTGAACAGAGTAGGCTATTAATCATAAACATGTTGTAAACATACTTAGACTCGTAGTATTCATCATGTTACAATGTACTCTCATATTACTTTTATTGTTTTATAAAGAGCAAGAAAACATCACCGTGCCGTAAGAAATTTAAATACAATGAATTGCCCATCATATTCAAAATGTTTTACTGGATTTCAAACATTTTAGTCAGGAATTATAGTTTGGGGAAAACCCAACTATGATTTTGTAGTCATATAGCCATCCTGAACATCATGTATGATTTTATAGTATAGAGGATATGATTCTGCAGTCATAAACTCAAGCATGCTTTGTACTATAAAAGGATGAACTTTGCACTATAAAAAATATATTTTATATCTGAGAACTAATTGTTATCGTTTAGCACGCTATTAAAATATATTTGTGAACAGATTATTAATAATAAACATGGTCTAAACATTCTTAGATGCGTAGCATTCATCGTGCTGTAGTTTGAGAAAAACACAACTAGTAATGTGTTCAAGTTTATGTCACAAGAACATGCTAACTAATGCAAAACATAAACAATACTTACGCATCAGATCGATCTTCTCTACTTGATGAACTCTTGCTGTTATTTTGAGGGAAATCCAGCCTTTACTCAGCGCGTCTTCTTCCAGAAACTAACAGTATAGCAGCGATGAACAGTCTCCGTGTTTATGTTGTGTGTCTCCAGGCGCGCGCGCGTCACGTGGTTATTTACATGTGAACGCGAGGGGGCGGGATCTCATTAAAAATAATGAGTTAGACGGGACAGACTGAACATCGTGTTGGTTTCATACGGATTACTTCATCACAGAATATTTGTTTTTGATATGACTTACTTCATTTGAAAGAAGACACTTCAAGCTTTCTATAGAGATAACTCTCATGTCTGTGTGTTGAGTATTCGCTGAGTTACACTTCATTTTAGTGACGCGTTTCTGAAAACAGATTGCGGAGACGGAGAAGACAGAGAGCGCACCCTGTTTGTTTTCTTTATTCTTCAAAAGCACAAAGTTTAGTTGTTATTTTGAGTGCATACAAATAAAAGCAGACCCCTTACAGATTCGAATGGTGTATTGCTCTTATCTGAACGATCAAAAATGGCAGAGTAATTCAAGCTCATTTCTGCCTTATCAGGAAAATCTGCCCCAAAACGCGTATTCGCGTTTGTCGGGCTCAGAGGGTTAAATAAGCCTTGGCCCAGAGAAAACGCCTGCGCTTCTGGATCATGTTTAGATATGGCTTCTTTTTTGACCTATAGAGTCTTAGCCAGCAACGGCGAATGGCACGGTGGATTGTGTTCACCGACAATGTTTTCTGGAAGTATTCCTGAGCCCATGCTGTGATTTCCATTACAGTAGCATTCCTGTATGTGATGCAGTGCTGTCTAAGGGCCCGAAGATCACAGGCATCCAGTATGGTTTTCCGGCCTTGACCCTTACGCACAGAGATTGTTCCAGATTCTCTGAATCTTTGGATGATATTATGCACTGTAGATGATGATAACTTCAAACTCTTTGCAATTTTTCTCTAAGAAACTCCTTTCTGATATTGCTCCACTATTTTTCGCCGCAGCATTGGGGGAATTGGTGATCATCTTGACTTCTGAGAGACACTGCCACTCTGAGAGGCTCTTTTTATACCCAATCATGTTGCCAATTGACCTAATAAGTTGCAAATTGGTCCTCCAGCTGTTCCTTATATGTACATTTAACTTTTCCGGCCTCTTATTGCTACCTGTCCCAACTTTTTTGGAATGTGTAGCTCTCATGAAATCCAAAATGAGCCAATATTTGGCAAGACATTTCAAAATGTCTCACTTTCAACATTTGATATGTTATCTATATTCTATTGTGAATAAAATATAAGTTTATGAGATTTGTAAATTATTGCATTCCTTTTTATTCGTAATTTGTACAGTGTCCCAACTTTTTTGGAATCGGCTTTGTATGCGTGTGTGCTGTGTATATTTATTATGTATATATAAATACACACACATGCATGTATATATTTCAGAAAAATATGTTATGTTTATATATTAAATATATTTTTTATTCTGAAAATAATTGAACATGTTAGCACATCTGTAGAGAAATTATTCAGATAATGTTTTAATTTTGGAAATAATTATTTAATTTCGCAAGCAACATGTTGTCTGTTTAATATAATGTTTTTCTCACACAGTAAAAATGAGTGGTTATACATGGCAGTATATAGAAGAGGCTCATCATATGTTTGATGATGTAATAGGAGACACCATGACATGCACTCAATCTTAAAAATAAAGGCTGTAAGCAATGTTTTTGCAGTGATGCCACAGAAGAACCATATTTGGTTCCTCAAAGAATCTTTCAGTCATCATTGCTCAAAAGAAGCATGTTTTTCTTAGTGCAAAGAACATTTTAAGAATCTAAATAGCTACTATAAAGAACCTTTTGTGAAAATGGATGTCAGAGGTTCTTCTTGGAACCATCAATGCCGATAAAGAAGCTTTCTTTTGTGTGAAAGAAGGTTAAGCAGCTTGAAGCCTATATTACACGGTTTAAGCTGAATATCAGAACAAACCGCCGAGCACATGCAGCACGCGGCAATGCATCAAGCGCATTCATATCACTTGACAGCGAGCCTCGTCGAGCAGTGAAGGATGCTGGGACATCTCATCACCTGAGCTTCCTTCACAGCCTCATCTATATGAGCTGGCAGTCTATGGCCGTTTATTACCCCGAACTGCCCCCACCGGCAGCCTTTATGCTGTAATAACCCACCAATGCTTGGCTTATCATATTCAAGCCTCCCACAATTAAATGCAGCCCTTGTCATTTGGGCACTTGGGGAAATCTCGCGGATAGTTCTGCAGAGAGTGAGCAGATTAAAAAGCCTGGGTTTGTTTTACATAAAGCCCGGCTCTGTCAGGACGCAGCAGGGCCGAGCGCTCACCGCCGCAATAAATCACCGGCGCGGCGCATTCAGCGGGATCGTTGGGTCCGCAGGCCTTTTGCTGACTGCACAATTTCAGCTTTAATATGTGACCTCACCACAGTATTTCACAGATCCTGCTCCACAGCGTGATGGATTCGCTCTGGTTTACATTTCTGGAGAGCAAAAAGGACATCAAGATGATCTTGTCACTCTCAGTGTGCATTTGTACATAATGCACAGTGGCTTACATGGTTATTTTATTTACTCATGATCAGGGAGCATAAGCAGTAGAAGTTATCTTTTATCATATTATATAGTGTGTTTAAAGCATGCGCTCGTGCCCTATTTATTCCACAGAACCCTTTCTTTTTAGTCCTACATTCATGAATTCATGTTTTATCTGATGACAATTTCCCAGTTAAATATGCTGCTTTACCTTACACTATCAACAAGCATCTGATAGTATAATATTTCGACCATAATCTGCATGCTATCTATCGGAGGTGGGTGGAATAATGAAATCTTTAATCATGGTTTGAGTAATTTTGCATCACATAAATAGGTAACTGTTATAAGGTGATGCTTTTATAGTGTAATTACACAAATAAGTACTGAGTAATTAACTGCATGTACTTAATATACACTTGAACGTAAAGGTACTTTATTGGCATCTATATTTGCATGAAAAACCTCTAATATCCACAGTGTACTAACATGGGGTAGGTTTAGGTTTAGGGATATGTTCAGGGTTAGTACCTAGTTATTGTAATTAATATAATAAGTACATAGTATATACATGAGGAACAGGACTGTAAAATAAAGTGCTACCTCCGAACAACTGAATATATGTTTATAGTGAAAAAAGCTTTTTCTTAAGACTAGGAAATAAATGATTGTTTTAAGAACTGTTCACTGAAAGGTCCTTAAGGGGACCAAAAATTGCTCTTCTATGGCATCACTGTAAAAACACCCTGCATAGTTTACTTTTACTACTATATTATGTACATGTAATTATTCCACCTTAAATTAAAGTGAGACTCTATGCTAGCGTTATGATTCATTCATTAAGATTTACAGTATATATGTCAATAGATATGACATACACAATGTGTGAATGTGACACACTGAGTGATTTAGTGAGATGAAAATGGAAGAATGTGAATCTTTTGCCTCAAGAAGTCAATGTATTTCTGCAATAACTGATACAAGGTTATGTTTTCACAGCAAAGCCACAGAAGAACCATTTTGGGCTCCTCAAAGAACCTTTTAGTCCTCAATTCTTAAAAAGAACAATTATTTTCTCAATGTGAAGAACATTTTAAGCATCTAAGGAACCTTCTTCCATTATAAAGAACCTTTTGTGGAAAGGAATTGATGTTATAGATTTTTCTTGGAACCATCAATGCAACAAGGAGCCTTTATTTTTAAGAGTGCATTTCAAAGCAGGACACCAGAATCACATCATCTAATACTGTAGAGGATTTCAGCGTGAATGCGAGTGTTTTGAGGCATCACGCAAGTGAGCGGCTAGAATTGTCGACACGTTAAGCAGCGAGGGGCCGGCGGTCCGAGTCGAACTGTGTTTACGCTCATAACAGTAGCTAATTAAGTCTTCCTGATGGACGGCAGAGCTGATTACACCGCAGCGAGCGGCTCATCATTAACATCCTCTCAGAGTGTGGAAACGGGTGAAAGACCTCTCCCTTTGTCTGCCTTCTCTTGCTGTAATTGTGTGTCATGTGTTAAAAGAATTAGTCAGCCACAATCCTCAGTCCACTAATGACGCCGGCCCATCTGGGAGAGCAAATCACCCAAAAACAAAGAGCGAGACGCAGCCGACGGCCGGCGGGACTCTCTGAAAGCGTCTGCGTGATGTATCGTGTTATACTGTATGTCGGACACCCGCGAGTTCACCATAAGTAGATGCGTTTTTCTTATACATTTATTAGCGGATCCCCTGTGGGTCGCGGGTGGGATTATCTCGTTTAGCACACTTCCTAAAATCCTGTGTAAACATTTACAATTAATTTGCTGTGTCCTCAAAGCTTCTGTTTTACATAAAGCTGATCAAATGAAGTTGTTTGCCGCACAACTCTGTTGTCTGTCTGCGGCGGCGGAAAGAAAGCAGTCTTTCTAGTGGAAATGACACGGGTTAGCGGCTCTCTCAGGTATTAACGTGTCTTCCTGCCCATCAGAATGCAGAAAGACGCCCGTGTTATCCAGTCGCCGGCCCCTGCGAGGGCTTTGAACCTGCCAGACGGCTCCACGCCACAGA
Organism: Barbus barbus; assembly: GCF_936440315.1. NCBI lineage: Eukaryota > Metazoa > Chordata > Actinopteri > Cypriniformes > Cyprinidae > Barbus > Barbus barbus. Next base: position 570,188 of record NC_136748.1, read on the forward strand.
AAACAGCCGATGTGATTTGTATTATAATAATCCTTTAATTACTTCACGACGAAACGTCTATAATGCATTAAGTCATTGAGCGCAGCCATCGAAGGGAAAGGCGGAGAGATCTTGTTTTGCATAAAGTCTTTAGCTAAGTCTCACGACTTCGGCTTCCTCTGTTTTGATAGCTAATATATCAACCCAGGAATAATCCGGCCTACATTTCCAGGATATTTTTACAGACGCCGGCCATGGTGAATACGTATCATCCACAGGCTCTTTAATGTTTGCAGCAGCTCGTCGACACAGAATGAAGCACAAAGGCTTGACGGGCCGAGGAGACTTTGCACTGCATGAAGGGATGCTGGCGACGTTAAAAGAGACTGATCTGCAGCACTCTTCATGGGCAGCGTCTCATTTGATACCTGCTCTCGTCTAACATTTATAACGACACAAAAAAGCACAATGATACGCTGCGTATGAATATCAGGTTCAGTTAGATCAGGCTCTCCAATAAAATATGCATATATTTATTTATAATGGGGATTTTTCTCTGAAGAATAGCAGCTGACTGGAGGAAGGGCTGTGACCTCTGACCTCTGACCTCTACCTCTCACACCATGTGTCCAAATGAAGGTTTGATAACATTCAAATAGAAGATTAGTTTAATCATGTCTGATATTTATTATGGCAGTGGTGCTCAACCAAAAGCCAAGGTCCACTAGGGGGCCAGATGATGGCTTCAAATGATTAAAAATAAGACAAATATGCTAAAAACCAATTATAATGTGTTAATTTTATTTTAATTTGTTCCCCTCAGAACTGCTGGTAATATTTAATCATGATCTTGCACAATCTGGATATAGTGAACGAGGGAGCTTTGAACTGTGATTTATAGAAAACTCAAGGAAATTAATATAATCTTTAGTCATTTGAAAGGTTCAGGTTGGGGTTAAAAATGTGTATTAATTTAGTCAAGTTTGAATTTGTGGGTAAAAATCATAAAATAAAAACTGTAATGAAACTAGACAAATGATGTGAGCTTATAATACAAAATGTAATGTAAAATGTAAATCATGAATAACATTCAGTTACTTGAAATAGGGAATTTAATGATTTTAATAATTTCATTATTTTAATAAATTGAGTTAATCAAACAAATAAATAGCTATAAGCACAGTTTAGAAATGTCACGTAAATTCATTGGTAATAAAAAGAGTAAACCATGAACAATATTTATTTTCTGGAATTAATTTGATTTCTTTACAATTCTTTTAATGGTTTATTTCACTATATTGTCACTCCTAGTTTGTGTAAGTACGTTTGCAAATGAGCAGCTCTGTCAGCGAGGAGCCTCGGAGTCAGAAAGGTTGCGATCCGCTGCAGGATTCATGATCATCTCTGGAGACCTTCTTCTTGACAAAAACTGTGACGGATCCAAATTGCTGTGATGCTTTTAGAGTTTTTCATTTGCTTTTCATATGCACGGACGAGTGTGCATAATGAAGACCAATTAAAGTGTTTTTGTGTCACGTAAATGCACTCGTGTCAGCTTTAATGCACTCGTGTGTCTTGAAGAGGGGGAATCAAACCCCAGCATGTCATCTTAATATTCAGAGCTTCTTTCTGATTTTAATTTCCACCACAGATATGTTGTTTCTGGACATTTCCAATCAAGAAGCCCCTCTGCATTACATTCATGTAGAGTTCATGTGAATCCTGTTTCTGTACATAAACAATGTGCTATTTTTAATATCCTCCATTGAGCATGTGGAACCAAAACATACAGAAAACCTGAGGACTGTCATGACAGGATGCATTCACATGTAATCCCAGAAATACATCAGAGGAAATTCATTGATCTTTGAATGTCTGAATTTCTTCACTACTAATGAAGAAGAGTCTCTTGAAGACCAAGCATTAAGAGGAATCGTTCATTCAGAACATAAAACTGAAATACTCTCAAAACACTTTCTTCTGCTCAAGCGGTTGATGTTGATGAATATCATGATATAACAGAATTGAATGATGACCAGAGGCTTTCAAGATCTCAAAGGCCAAAGAGCAACACACAAGTTGTCTATCCAGCCGATGTCAATGGTGCATGCTGAGGCAACATTTTAAAGCTTCAGCAGAGGGGAAGAACTATGACTCCAGAAGACCTGAGATGGCCTGCTGCTGGGATAGTTTTAGGCTAGAGATGCACTGATACTGAATTTCTCCACCAATACTGATAGCTGAACTCTCCCATGGTGCATTACTGTAACATTAGAGGTTAAAATTAACAACAGAGCCTAAACTATCATATTCAACTGCTAATTAATTTCAGATATAATAATCACACTCAAATAAAAACAACTCAAGTCAAGTCACCTTTATTTATATAGCGCTTTTAACAATGTAAATTGTGTCAAAGCAACTGCACAATATCCAAAAAAAAAAGAAGGAAATAGTGTGTCAATAGTGTAAAATGAAAAAAATAAAAAATAAAATAAAATGCAAAAAATGGTTTGTTCAACCCAAGCTAAAGAATAATAATAATGTACATTTGATCAGATATAACTGCAGTACAAGATTATAAGATGCATTATGTGAATGCTTGGCTAAAGAGATGTCTTTAATCTAGATTTAAACAGAGAGAGTGTGTCTGAACCCCGAACGTTATCAGGAAGGCTATTCCAGAGTTTGGGAGCCAAATGTGAAAAAGCTCTACCTCCTTTAGTGGACTTTGCTATCCTAGGCACTACCAAAAGTCCAGAGTTTTGTGACCTTAGGAAGCGGGTTGGATTGTAGCGTGGTAGAAGACAAGTTAGGTACGCAGGAGCTAAACCATTTAGGGCCTTATAGGCAAGTAATAATAATTTGTAAATGATACGGAACTGAATAGGTAGCCAGTGCAGAGACTGTAAAATTGGGGTAATATGATCATATTTTCTTGACCTGGTAAGAACTCTAGCCGCTGCATTTTGGACTATCTGTAGCTTGTTTATTGAAGATGCAGACAACCAGCTAGCAGTGCATTACAATAGTCCAGTCTAGAGGTCATGAATGCGTGAACTAGCTTTTCTGCATCAGAAACAGGGAGCATGTTTCGAAGCTTGGCAATGTTTCTAAGATGGAAGAATGCTGTTTTTGTAACATGGGAAATATGATTTTCAAAGGACAAGTTGCTGTCTAATATAACACCCAGATTTTTGACTTTAGAGGACGTAACAGTGCATCCGTCTAGTTGCAAATTGTAATCCAAGAGATTCTGTGTACTGTTTTTTGGTCCAATAAGTAATATCTCTGTCTTATCTGAATTTAATAGGAGGAAATTATTGGTCATCCAATCTTTTAGATTTTTTACACAATCTATTAGCTTAGATAGTTTAGAAGTTTCATCTGGTCTTGTTGAGATATATAGTTGAGTATCATCAGCATAACAATGAAAACTAATCCCGTATTTTCTAATAATATTACCAAGAGGCAGCATGTATATTGAAAATAGCAGAGGACCTAGGACAGATCCTTGTGGTACTCCATACTTTACTGGTGATAATTGTGATGACTCTCCTTTTAAATGAACAAAGTGGTAGCGATCGGACAGGTAGGATCTAAACCATCTTAAAGCCTGCCCTTGAATACCAGTATAGTTTTGTAATCGATCTATGATTATATCATGGTCTATAGTGTTGAACGCAGCACTAAGGTCAAGTAATAATAGCAATGAGATACAGCCTTGGTCTGAAGCAAGTAGTAAGTCATTTGTAATTTTAACAAGTGCAGTTTCTGTACTATGGTGAGGCCTGAAACCTGACTGAAATTCTTCATAGAGATCATTTTTTTGCAAGAAGGAGCACAATTGAGTAGACACAACTTTTTCTAAAAATTTTGCCGTAAACGGAAGATTTGAAATGGGTCTGTAATTTGCCAGTTCATTAGAATCTAGTTGTTGTTTCTTAATAAGAGGCTTAATGACCGCCAGCTTGAATAGTACTTAAGTAGTTTTCATAAAAAATAGTCTTCATGACAGATTTATTCAAACTCAATTAACAGTAAATAAGCTTCTTTTTAGTGTTCTCTTTTATAACTAATCAACTGTGAACACTGGATAACATACCTGTGGTAAATGCGACATTAAGTGACATTAATTGCAGTGTTTCATCTAGGAAGAAATTAAATGTTGTTGAACTTAACAGTACTTAAAGCCATTAATTACTCACCCTCGTGTCGTTCCAAACCCGTAAGATCTTCGTTCATCTTCAGAACACAAATTAAGATATTTCTGATGAAATCTGAGAGCTCTCTGACCCTCCATAGACAACAAAGATCCTAACACGGTCAAGGCTCAGAAACATAGTAAGGATATTGGTAAAATAGTCCATGTGACATCAGAGGTTCAACCGTAATTTTACGAAGCTACTTTTACCGCTTATTACCAATTTTACCTTTTACTGGCCGATAACAAGGCCTAAGCATCCCTATTTTAGGCTATTTCATGCTAGCTTTTAGAGCTCCAGTCCCTGATAATTTTCATCACATGGATATTCTTAAAAAATGAAATTTTTCTGTTGCACAGAAGAAAGTCATAGAGATTTTATGGGAGTAAATGATTATCATTTTTGGGAGAACAGTATCCTTAATAGTAATTTGGCATCTGATGAAGAGATCACAGCTCTGAAAGGGTCTGATCCAGAACCCGTCATGAAGGAGAACGTGACAAACCCGGATCTGCTGATCCCTGTAGAGCTCATATTTTAATTGAACTCGCAGCAGACAATAAGAAAGATTCATTTGGCCATTTTTTATTTGCGTCTGCCAAGATCTGAAATTAAATGTTAAATGTTTCATGGGCTAAGAAAAGGGCAGAATTCATCTTTGTATTGTTCACCAGAGAGAGAGAGAGATGATGATGATGATGATGATGGTGGTGGTGAGGGGAAAGAGGAAAAGAAAGGCAATGGAGACTGATAAGAGACAAGACGGATGAAGAGAGCAGAAAGAGGCAGGCAGAGAGGCAGAGGAAGATGGATGAAGATGTGGGGTGTCCTGTAATATCATCATCCCTCTGTCAGCTCTAATAGGCTTTTCCTGCCTCACATCACTCATACGGATCCTTCATTAGATTCTGTGCTGGGTTTGATCCTCGACTCACACACTGCCAACGGATCAACGGATCACTTCAGTCCTGTGTGTCAGTTCAAACCTGTGCGACACCACTGCATTACACACAGTGAACTCACACACACACATACACACATACACATACACACACACACACACACACACACACTCCTCACTGGCAGAAAACACAACACACACAACAGAATACACAGCAATGACATTTCCATTAGCAGGAGTGAGTCAAATGAGCTTCCTCTGAATAATCTCTCCCTGATCACACACTCACACTGACACACACACACACACACACACACGTTTCCATGTTTTATGGCTTCATGTTGGCTTCATTCCATAGGCGTAATGGTTTTTTTTACTGTACAAACTGTATTTTCTATCCTCTTACCCTAACTCTACAGAATGACTCTGAATGTGAACTGCATAAACTATACTTTAGCAATGTATTTTCTTTAGACATAAGCCAAAATGTTACTTAATTTAGGTCAAAATAATATCCTGGGGGCTTTTTACAATATAATTTCATTATAAACAAAATGTAAATTAGCTATGACCCTGCTATAACAAAAATGTTTTAAGAATATCTTGCTAATGTTCCCATTAAGTTATTAAATGTTCTTTCAAAAAAAATTATTTTGAAAAATTATTCCCTTAATGTGAACATTCCATTTGAACATTTTCCAAACATTATGGCAAACGTTACTATTGAATGTTCACTGAAAGTTAAGCAATAGCAACATAAAAAAAAAAAAAGTTAGATGAACGTCCAACTAAAATGTTTAAATGAAATGTTATATGAATGATGTATAAAAATGATTTAGTGCTAATGTATTAAGAACATTAGTAAAAACCAGATAACTTTGAACAAACATTCTAGTAACATTACTGGAAGAACGTTTGTTCATAACTTTGAGAGAACCAAACTTCTGAAAACGTTCTCTTTTAGATGGGAATATGAAACTAGAATTTTCACTTATTATAAAACATAAAATATTTTGTTAGTCAATGTTTACTGTAAATTAGTTTACTTTTTAACTTCAAAAGACATTAATGTTTATTGTGATGTATTTTAAATGTCAAGCATATCAAGACAAAACACAATTTAAATAAGTTGTTTTTATTATAGGAAGTGTTATTTACTAGACAAACTGAACATAACAGGTTAAATTAGACTGATATAATAACATTATAAATAGTTGCTGCTCAAGTTCTGGTTCTAGTTTAGGGACAAATGCGAGCTAAATGTGCATTCCCTCAATTGGAAATTATGTGTGTGTGTGTGTGTGTGTGTTTGTGTTTGTGTGTGTGTATGTAAACACAGAGCTAAGTGTGTGAAAATACACGCTGATGATGTACAGGGCCATGGGTGTGTGTAAACACAGAACTGATGATGTACTGGGCTGTGTGTGTGTGTGTGTGTTTGAAGTGCGCGATACAGTAACGGATACAGCGAGGAGCCGTCTGTCATCAGACCGTCTGCTAACGTGATGTCAGACAGACAGAAACGGAGGTCTGGCAGCTGGCAGAGCCTTCAGGAAACACGCTGGCAACAGTGTCAATATCCACGAAAGCATCAACACCAGCAACACCAAACAAGCACAACAGCTGCACTGGCGCTGGAGCGCGCCTCATTCATGAGGTGAGTACACACACCTGAATACGAGCGCGCCTTCAATGCTGAGAGCGGCAGGTGAAAACGGACACACTGAAAAGAGTTACTCTGTTTACCACACTTATCACTCTTATGATTGTTACTGCAACAATAACAGCAATATCCCCATAGGCCGCAGGACAATAGACAGAAATAACTCAAAAGAAACGAGCAGATGCAAATCTTGAGAGGGTCACGCTACACTGAAATACAGCAAAGCCATTAAACAAACCTAGAAAACATGCTTTTGTCTTGTCAGGTAGCTAATAGAGAAGTGCAAATGTCATACGAGATCATGAGCCGCTACAAAACAGCCTGAAACCAAAGGTGTAACCATGACTTGAACATTTAGTTCAGGCAACATTTGGAGATTTTGGTCTGTTTTGCTTCTATAACTTACTCCTAAAAACATGGTGAAAATGTTTGTTTTCTGTCTGTTTTTCTGATTTATGGAGTGATAAAAAGAGAAATCCAAAATCCCCTTTAAAAACCTTTAGCTCTAATGCTTCATTTTCATATTTAAACTTAAACATTTAGAAAATAAAATACAAAACAAGTACAGTAATATATTAGCTAAAATTACCCAATTCACCTATGATTCCTTGCTTTAAAGGGAAAAAGAAAAAGAAAGAAGAACAGAGAAATAACTAGAATTTATTGTAAAGCCATCCATTTAAATTATTAGCAGATAATACATTTATTTTAAAATAGGCACACATTTACTCTTAATTGTTTACCTAAAATGAAAAAACGGCTCTGTTAATGTTTCTTGTCTTATCACATTCAATTATGAATTGAATCATGAAAACGATGAAGCCTGTGATTTTAATTCAAACCATAGAAATTTGCTAAAACATTAAGAGTAGTTTGCATCACTGTATACTGCGGTTGGTTGTTTAACATTAACATTAATGTTAAACCAGTTGTCAAATAGTATATTTTTAGCAACTTATATCTTTTAATTACCGTATGTCTCTTTTACCGTTAAAACTGAAGCTTCGCCCAGGAATTAATGTGCTTCTGTGAGCAGTAAAGCCCCGCCTTCTTTGATTTGATTGGTTGTCTCTGTTATTCTGACAGTGATGAGTGGCAGAGCAGCCTAAAAATGTAACTTTACAAGTTATTGTCAAATATCACATATTAGGGGAGAATCTGGGCTCAGTGTGTATGGTGGCTACAGCTCAGTCTGAAACACATGACCTGTTTTTTGACCAATGATCAGTGAAAGGAGCAGCTGAATGTTTATAAACCGCAGGAGCTCTAGCTAAATATTACATGAGCTGTTTTGTTTTACATCTTTATTTTACATTGACATCATGTTTGTTGATCTTTGGGACTGAATGAAGCTCGATGAATGCAGTCCACACTGTGTAAAACTGAGACTGAGATCATGGACATCATGCCTCCTGCAGCACGACAGAAAATATCCAAACAATTTTAAGGAATGTTCAATTTTTGGGAATGAATTACATTGACTGATTTTTTAAATGTACTTAAACAGTGCAAATTGAAATGGTTCAATAATGATTTTGTACAATGTAAATGTTTTTTGATAAAAACATTTGTGCCACTAATGCTTAAAAAAAAACCTTGTTCGGACACCAAAGCACACCATTTTAAAGGGATAGTTCACCCAAAAATGAAAATTCTGTCATTAATTACTCACCCTCATGTCGTTCCAAACCCGTAAGACATTCGTTCATCTTCAGAACACAAATTAAGATATTTGTGATGAATTCCGAGAGCTCTCTGACCCTCCATAGACAACAAGGATCCTAACGTTAAAATAATCCATGTTACATCAGTTGTAATTTTACGAAGCTACGAGAATACTTTGTGTGCAAAGAAAACTAAAATAATGAATTTATTCAAAATTTGTCTCCTCCGCGTCACCCTATAGTGCCATTTTGGAGAGTACCCGTTATTTACGATGTTTACTCTTTGATCTGAACGTAAACACACACACTTCCCAGCATTCTCACACTTTTTCTGACCTCCTGCGCAAACTCACCGGCTGTCAGCGCTCCGCCAACAGGTACAACGAGCCGCCGCACCTGAGGAGTGACGCGAGCCAAACGCCCCTCGACATCTTCTCTATCCCACGCAACTGAAGCAGAAGAGAACACTAGTTTACAATACTGCATCTCTACCAGGGTTATTATAGTTAACTTAAACTGAAACAAAAACTAAAGTCAAAACTTTACAAAAAATATTTTGTTGCTTGAAATAAAATACATATTAACTGAAATAAAATGAAATACAAGGAAACATTGCTCATTTTAATCTAGTTTAACTTAATGTATTAATGAATAAAATTAATAAAAACTTATAAAAATATACTATATACAATAAAAAAAGATCAAATCAAAAGAGAACATAATAATATATATTTTTTTTTTATTTTTTTTTTTTTACACTCACCGGCCACTTTATTAGGTACACCTGTTCAATTGCTTGGTAACACAAATTGCTAATCAGCCAATCACATGGCAGCAACTCAATGCATTTATGCATCTAGATGTGATGAAAAGACTAGCTGAAGTTCAAACCGAGCATCAGAATGGGGAAGAAAGGGGATTTAAGTGACTTTGAACGTGGAATGGTTGTTGGTGCCAGACGGGCTGGTCTGAGTATTTCAGAAACTGCTGATCTACTGGGATTTTCACGCACAACCATCTCTAGGGTTTACAGAGAATGGTCTGAAAAAGAGAAAATATCCAGTGAGCGGCAGTTGTGTGACGAAAATGCCTTGTTGATGTCAGAGGTCAGAGGAGAATGGGCAGACCGGTTAGAGAAGATAGAAAGGCAACAGTTACTCAAATAACCACTCGTTACAACCAAGGTATGCAGAAGACCATCTCTGAACACACAACACATCAAACCCTGAAGCAGATGGGCTACAGCAGCAGAAGACCACACCGGGTGCTGCTCCTGTCAGCTAAGAACAGGAAACAGAGGCTACAATTCACACAGGCTCACCAAAACTGGACAATAGAAGACTGGAAAAACGTTGCCTGGTCTGATGAGTCTTGATTTCTGCTGCAACATTCAGATGGTAGAGTCAGAATTTGGTGTAAAGAACATGAAAGCTTGGCTCCATCCTGCCTTGTCTCAACGGTTCAGGCTGGTGGTGGTGGTGTAATGGTGTGGGGGATATTTTCTTGGCACACTTTGGGCCCCTTAGTACCAATTGAGCATCGTTTAAACGCCACAGCCTACCTGAGTATTGTTGCTGACCATGTCCATCCCTTTATGACTACAGTGTACCCATCTTCTGATGGCTACTTCCAGCAGGATAATGCACCATGTCACAAAGCTCAGATCATCTCAGACTGGTTTCTTGAACATGACAATGAGCTCACTTTACTCAAATGGCCTCCACAGTCACCAGATCTCAATCCAATAGAGCATCTTTGGGATGTGGTGGAACGGGAGATTCTCATCATGGATGTGCAGCCGACAAATCTGCAGCAACTGCGTGATGCTATCATGTCAATATGGACCACAATCTCTGAGGAATGTTTCCAACACCTTGTTGAATCTATGCCACGAAGAATTAAGGCAGTTCTGAAGGCAAAAGGGGGTCCAACCCGGTACTAGCAAGGTGTACCTAATAAAGTGGCCGGTGAGTGTATATTCATTAAAACTATAATAGTGTCTGAATGATACTAAAATAACACTCTTTGGCCTGCCATGCCTTAAAAAATGCCATTGGAGTATATTTTTATTTCTAATTCATCTTTGTGTTTTAATACTTTTTGTTCTGTTTTTCCATTGAAATTTACACAATATATTGGAAATTAATTTGATTTTACATTACATTTTAATATTTATACAACAATATTTTGTACCTTTTTCTTTAATTTATCAAGTTCGGCATTCTGTTCAGACCTATTATTTTGTTCCTCGTGTCAAAAAATCCATCGGTAAAAGAGCTTTCATGTTTAAAGGTCCAATAGACTGGAATAATATACCTGCTGATATTCGATCTATTACATCATTTAAGATGTTTAAGCAAACTTGGTTATCATATTTTACCTTGGATTGCACATGTTATTTTTGAAGATGGTATTGATTTTTTTTATATATATTTTTTGGCTTATATTGTGATCGGATTCACAGATCGATATATTTTGTATTAGGTTTTGTTTCATATTTACTAGTTATTTTTTTTTTTTTATGTTGTGGTGCTTTGTTTGTTTTGTTGTTTGGTGTTGTTTATGAATGTAATGTTAATTTGTGTTCCCTATCTGTCGGTCACTACGAGTTATGTCGTGACGACATTAGTGAATCCCCTAATGTCGTCACGACATAACGTCTCCGTTCCCTCCATCAGGGAACGAGGGTTACGTACGTAACCGAGACGTTTTGTATTGTTTTCTGTTACTATGTTGTGATTGTGATACATTGTGGGACCCCCTCGAAAACGAGATGGTACATCTCAAGGGGTTAATCCTAATAAATAAATTTCAAAATAAAATATTTGGATATGATGCAAAATAAACTTTTTTTTTTTTTTTTACGGTGACAAATTAGGTTTGATTTTTGGTCCTTCATGGTGGAAAGTTTGAACGGATCCTGCCGTTCAAACTTTTCACCGTTCAAAACGCCCCAGTGACAGCTTCTGTACGTTTTTTCTGAGACTGTATGATAGTTACATTCATCTGTCTTAGGAAATCCATATAAAATGGCTTTTGAAGACTCCAGAAACCTGTGCCTTTGTGGCCTGTGTGTTCAGAGAGATGTGAGTCTGAATCTGCCATTATCTACATTTGGCTAGCATTAATACCCATCTAGATCATCTGAAACAAAAGAAAGAAAGTCTTTCTGCTATTCGACTGATGAAGGTTTGTCAAGGTTAGTGTTCATTAACAGAACAAATATCAGTGAGATCAGTTCATAATCTCTGGAAATATACTCTCTTCATCTTCGTTTCCTAAACCAATTACACTACTAGAGGAAGTTGGAGGAGATCCTTAAGAAGCCAAAACAAACATCTTTGATCGGAGCGCCACTGATCGTTAGTTCGTTCTCCAGATGGGTCAGTGACCTCGAGACTATCTGCATGTCTGGAGCGAGGGACGGCTGATTGGCAGGTTAATTTCTGATGCTATAAGCTGATATTCTTGGCTTGCTTAATGCTCTTTGCTGCAGATAAGTCTGCTTAATATGAAGACTGTCATAATTCATCCGCTTCTCAGGAACGTTCGTGTCAGAGAACTCATCAATCGAAGATGCCGTCCAAAGTCACTTCATCCACTGGCTGTTTGAACGACTTTTCTCCCTCCTTTCCTTGAAAGTGCGTTTTGCTCTTGATGAGTTTACACTGAGACATCCAGAGCCCGTCCTCACAGCGTCAGCTGTTTCCTGTGCAAATTAACACACTCAGTGGTGAACTGGATTCCAATTTAGATCCGGAGCCGAGTGTGCAAATTAGCCATGTTTTTTAATTAAGAGCATCTCTCGGCATTAGCCGGAGCGCCATTGTTCGGCATAGTGCAGGTGCAAATTTATTCTCTCTGGAAGCCCGGCGATGTCCGTCCTGCGGACGCAGCCTAATCAGACCCCGGCAGGGGGATCGTCACACTGAGAGCTTCTGCTGAGAGCGGACAGAAATTATTCCTCATTTGAGGATCTGCTTTATAACAGTTCCATTAAAAGTTGCCACCGTGCAGATGAGCGCTGCGCTTGATGAAGAGCGATCTCACCCGCCGGACAGCTGACAGACAGTGCGGCTCCATTATTTGTTAATGAGACGTCTCGTCCGGTGCTGCTCAGTAAATGACTGAAGACGCTGCTGTGTTTATATGTTTTGTTTGTGTCACTGAGCTTCTAAAATAACGAGTGTCTTGTCGCGCGGCCCCTTCAATCGAGCCGCTTTGCATGAGTACAGCAGGAAAAGAGGAAGGCCGTAATTATAGATGCAGGTTCCTGCCGTTGGAGCTGATGTTCTGCCGTAAAGCATCGTGTGTGAGGTGACGTGTGCTCGAATGACTTCAGTCTCAAACAACAATGAAAAGTCAAAACAGTCAGTGCTAGTGGCCATTCATGCCCTCATCCTATGTAAACATGTTCAAACAAAAGGGATGCATGCATTTGCGTATTTGCCACTTTTGCGCTCGTGTAGACAGGTTTCTTTATTTGCTCTGCACTTTCATGTAATTACAGTTTACTGACATTTATATTTCCTTCTGTTTTCTGTAGCTAACAGACCAGTAATTCGATGTATGTTAGTTAGCTAACAAGAATGAATGTATATAGCTACAGTATATAGCTAGAGATCTGGCTAGCTATCATTCCCTAACAGATTTCTGCATGTTGCATCTGTGGCACTCACATAGGTCTAAAAGACCCTAAATCACAATTAGTATAATCCGACTACGCCACCCTGGTGGAGCGCCAGGGAAATACTCCCAATAAGGACACAGGTACATTTTACAAATTAAGGGCAAAGAAATAAATAGCGAGACGTGAGTGTCAATACAAAAATACACTTTATTATAAGAGCATTAATAAAATTCTCTCTCCCAGGAAACACACCACAAGATTACTTAAATGATTCTCTAAGGCCAGGCTTAGCGGGAACAGGGCAGGCCGGCTGCAACTCGGGGGATTGTCTAAACCCACCTAAATTCCAGTGGTGTGAAGTAACGAATTACAAATACCCACGTTACAGTAATTAAGTAGTTTTTATCAGTAATTGTACTTTTTTGAGTAGTTTAAAAATTGTGGACTTTTACTTGAGTACATTTTAAGTGATGTATCGGTACTATTACTCCGCTATTTTCATCCGTTTGTGGTCGTTACATGCTTATTTTAATTTTATTTTTATCCATTAATATGATTGGATAGGGAGATAGTGTCTCGTGACTTTCGTCAAATTAAATTGTGCATAGAAAACTTTAACCGCCAACTGCTGTCTATCATGGCTGCTGGAAGTGCATTCCTCAAGCATCAATGCAGTCGCATCTTCCTCCAATATGTTAAGGTAAATTTTGGATTTCTGCTTACTAAATGATTTGTATATATGCTTGCCTATCTACACGACCTGAAATGTGGTGTGAGGTTGCGGGTATTGCGTGCAGTGTTAACTCCCGCAAGTGCCACGTTCAGTAAAGTCCCACTCACTTATGAGACGCGCGATCTGCGCTGCTTCGTCTCTCTCACGTGCGTTCAGCTGCAGTCACTTGGATAAGTTTTTGCTTGTTGAACTTGTTGACTTTTGATGAGTTTGAGCGTGTGATGCGCGCTGTGAAAAGGTGTGTTGGAAACACTGTAAAACGATTTGCAATATTGTACTCAAATTGAGGACCAATCTGCACCTTATTGATGACCTGTGGCGTTAATACTGCATCTGTGTCAGCGCGTGATGTAATAAAACTGCAGCTCATTAATAAACTTTTTTAATATCTTTTTTTTTTATCCATTTTATTCAATCCGCCTTCATTTAGCATGTGCACTCGCGCATAAACAATTTTCAAGGTCAACACTTTTTGTTGCATTCAGTTGTGGATGCTGCTGATTCACCGAGACCGCCGCGGCTCATCGTTTGTGTTTTCTTTTGAAAATGTTTCCCCAGAAATACTTTATTTAATGCATTTTTCCTTAAAAATTGTTTTATCGCCATAACAATTCGAGTAATGTATATGTACATGCAATGTACATGATGCCATCCTTCTAGAAAAATGTGCATTTGTTAAAATTGTAACATAAATTATCAAGTTTAGTTTTTCTTGTTTCTTTATTGCAAAACGCTAAAACTGGCTCCGTTTTGGAGAGAAATGGGCTCTCATTTTTAACCCATATCATGGTGTGTGATGCTGAACTATGAGTTTCTAATGGTGTTTGTATTTGCACTATTCTAAACATTAATATTTTATGTGCAACAACAGTGGCTTTACACATGATTTTAAATCTATTTTTCAAACTTTATGATTTAAATGGGTATAATTGTACTGAGAATAACTTTCATCTTTTCTTCAACTGAATACTGTTTCCGTGCTGTTTTGATGTGTTTTAAAGAGTTGGCAGTCAAAATCAATCAAAACTGCTGGATTATAGATATTCTTCATTCTTTATGACAAACAAGATAATGTGAATTCCAGAATGTACAACTTTTTTTAAAGGTGACCCTGGACCACAAAACCATAAGTGTCAATTTTTCAAAACTGAGATCTATACATCATCTATACAAAGCTGAGTAAATGATCTTTCCATTGATGTATGGTTTGTTATGATAGGACAATATTTGGCTGAGATACAACTATTTAAAAATCTGGAATCTGAGGGAGCAAAAAAATCTAAATATTGAGAAAATCTCCTTTAAAGTTGTCCAAATGAAGTTCTTAGCAATGCATATTACTAATCAAAAATGAAGTTGATATATTTACAGTAGGAAATTTACAAAATATTTTCATGGAACATGATCTTTACTTAATGGCCTAATGATTTTTGACATAAAAGAAGAATCAAAAATTTTGACCCATACAATGTATTTTTGGCTATTGCTACAAATATACCTCAGCGACTTAAGACTGGTTTTGTGCTCCAGGGTCACACATGTAAATTGCAGTGTAGAGCAGTTATTATGAGGGGGTAGTATCCACAGCTCAGTACTCACTACTCAATACTCATGAGTACTTTTAAATAAGCTACTCTTTTACTCTTACTCAAGTAGTTTTTTTGGACAAGTACTTTTACTCTACTCAAACTACATTTTTTGGAAGGTAATGGTACTTTTACTTGAGTATATATTTTCAGTACTCTTTCCACCACTGCTAAATTCACAACACAAACACCTCACACACACTGTAAAGGAGATCGTACCAACACACACGCACCCTGTGAAGCACACGCCACTGAAGGAAAGTGGCTAGCCTCCCCTGCTCCACACAGAGTCCTTACTGGCTCCTGGAGAAAAAAAATAAACACATTAACCAAAAAATTACAAAAGAAAATGGCAATAAATAAAGAATGAAGTGAAAAAAAACTAATTGTACTGGTGCTGGATGTAGTGACTCCAGTACTCCGGCCTCCTAATGACACAAGATGCAGCGGGAGTTTGAATGGCACCGAAATTACAAGACAATAAGCGGGAAAAAAAAATTATATAAACTCGTTACAATGACCCAGTACAAGACATGACACAAAACAAAAATATAAAGCTACAAAATACCAACCAAAAATAACAATAAATGAACACTGTTGTAAAAGAAGGCCAAAAGTACAAAAGAGGAAGACGTATGTAACCATGATTCCCTGAAGGGAACGAGATGCTGCGTCCGAAGACGCTTAGGGAATGCCTTCAGCATGACCGCGCTCTGAATCATCTGTACAATCAGTCCAATGGAAGGGCGAGGCGTCATGGGCGGGTGATGTCACGACCAGGAAGCTATAAAGGCACGTGCGGCAGAGCCGGCTTCAGCTTCTAGGAATGAAGCAAGCGCTGGCAGGGATGCCGGAAGTGTGGCTTCGAGACGCAGTGTCTCGGTCCCTTCGGGGAACCATGGTTACATACGTAACCTGAGACGTTCCCCTTCAGGAACTCGAGCTGCGTCCGAAGACCCTTAGGGAACGAGATACCCATGCCGCCAGACTGACAAGTCCCTGCCCAGTGTGTACTAGGACGAGAGAACAGAAGAGCCCGGAGTGGCTCGCATGTCGAGGTCGTAGAACCTCATGAAAGTGAGGGGCGTGGACCACCCAGCAGCGTTGCAGATGTCCTGCATAGACACACCTGCTAAAAAGGCCTTGGAGGCCGCCACACCTCGGGTTGAGTGAGCTCTGACTCCCATCGGCAAGGGGAGCTGAGAGGACTCATAGGCAATGTTAATGGCATCCACTATCCACCTACTGAGGGTCTGCTTTGTAGCAGGAAGACCCCTCTTAGGGGGACCATAGCACACAAGCAATTGGTCCGACTTTCTCCACAGGGCAGCTCTGTGGATGTACGTGTCCATTGCTTACAATGGACACATACAATTAAGCTTCTGCTGGTCGGGCTCCCTGAAGGAAGGAGGACAAAAGGCCTGAAGCACGATGGGCTGTGGTGTAACAGAGGGAACTTTAGGTACGCACGAGGGTAGAGAAAAACTTTGGCCATGCCGGCCGCAAAGTCAAGATAAGCAGGGGCCACTGGAAGGGCCTGAAGATCGCCCACTCTCTTAAGAGAGGAAATAGCCAAAAGAAAGGCAGTCTTTATAGTGAGGAGTCTGTCAGATTTCTGCTCGATGGGCTCGAATGGAGCCTTACAAAGAGCATCTAGCACCACAGCCAGGTCCCACATGGGGACACGAGAACGTACCGGCGGCCTCAGTCTCAGCGCACCGCGGAGGAAACGTGTAATGAGGGGGTGTCTACCCACTGACTGTCCACCGACAGGAGCGTGGTAGGTCGCAATGGCCGCCACGTAAACTTTAATGGTGGACTGGGTTAACCCTGCAGAGAAACGGGCCTGCATGAACTCCAGAACTGTACCGATCGGGCAGTTAACTGGGTCGAGCTGGCGGTCTCCACACCATGAAGTGAAGAGTCTCCACTTCAGGGTGTACAGTTTCCTCGTAGAGGGAGCTCTGGATTGGAGGATGGTCTCGACAACCTCGGTTGAGAGACCGGAAGCTATGAGCTGTGCCCCCTCAGTGGCCACACCCACAGCTTCCACAACTCCGGGCGAGGGTGGGCAATCGTGCCCCCCGCCTGTGAGAGGAGATCTCCCCTGACGGGAATCTCCCATGGAGTGCCGTCGAGGAGAGAAATCAGGTCTGAGAACCATACTCGGCCCGGCCAGAACGGCGCTACCAGTAGTAGATTGACCTCGTCCCGGCGCACTCTCGCCAGAACTCCCGGGAGCAGAGCGATAGGGTGAAAAGCATACAGACGAAGCCTCGGCCAAGTCTGCACCATAGCGTCCAGTCCTAGAGGAGCTGGAGGAGTCAGAGAGAACCAGAGGGGACATTGAGTCTACAGTCGCAAACAGGTCCACCTACGCCTGGCCAAACATTCTCCATATCTGCTTCACCACCTCGGGGTGAAGCATCCGTTCCCCGGGCCTCGGCCCCTGTCTCGACAGAACGTCTGCTCCCACATTGAGATGCCCAGGAATGTGCACTGCTCTTAATGAGAGAAGTTTGCCCTGAGACCACACAAGGATCTGGTGCTCCAGCTTGTACAAGGGTCGCGACCGCAGACCTCCCTGGTGGTTTATGTATGAGACCACCGACGTGTTGTCGGTGCGCACCAACACGTGGTGACCTGGTCTGGGAGGAAGTGTTCGAGTGCTCGAAACACGGCCAGCATCTCCAGCCAATTGATATGCCATGTCAGATGGCGGCCACTCAACAGACCACGGGCAGGGTGGCCACTCATGACCGCTCCCCAACCGGTGAGAGACACGTCCGTTGCTAACGATAACCGGATGACACGGAGCTCCCAGCACCGGGCCCTGATTTAACCTGTTAACGTTTACCAGAGCGACGGCGCACTGAAGCGTTTTCCCCCCACTAGTTTAATGTTTATGAATGAATTTAACGTGAAAGAATATCATTAATCTTGACAAACTATATATCATTCTGAAGGTCTAAGCCTGCAGCATCGACGAAAGATCGCTGTTTTCCGAAGGAAAGCTTATAAGGAATGTATTTGCTACATCTGCGTAAGCAGTACACAATCAAACAGGCAGAATAAAAAAGCCGTACGTACCTTTATCATTGTAATAACGAGTCACAAACGTGTCCACTGCTGAAATCCCAGTTTAGTTAGACAGGTAAGGGTCCACAGAACAACATCCCAGCGAGCACTTTTAGTCCAGCGAAACAATAACGTTGTAATAAGGATGAATATTCCTTTGTTTACGTTTCATTTCTTCAGGAGAGTTATTGTTCGCGTCCGTTATGTAATAAATTACGCTCAAAAACAGCGTCTTGGTGGTAAAAAAACAACACGGTGCTGTAGCATACAGTTTTACAAACAGAATGAGACCGTCCACGGAAAAAAAAGTCTCAGAAAAGCGGAATATAGTTTATTTGAATTTGGCGCTCCCTCCTGAAACCGTGACGCACGCTCTGACCCAGCTGTCATCTGAGCGGGGCGTAACTTAGCGATCTGCTTTTTACATAAAAAGTTTTTTTTATATGTGTGTGTGTATTGTGTGGGGAATGTGGCCGTATCTGCATGATAATCATATGTATGGAAGCACATCAGCGTGTTTATTACCGACTCTATGACGGCTATCATTGTGATTCAATGATCAGCTATTATTGATTATATGGCCCATCTGTATGATTATCATCTGAATGGATGCACATCAGCGTGTGATTACTGACTGTATGACCATGTCTGCCAATATCACTTCATGTCCGGCAATCAGAATACTTCAGTATACATACTATATACAAAGCATTTTTTTTTCTATTTTCTTTCCTTTTTTATTACTCAAATAATTATTTTTGTATTTTTTAGTGCTCAAATAAATCTGTCTATTATTTTATAGTTGAAAAACTATGCAGGAAAATGTATAATGACTAAAATAGCTTGTATAATTCTGCAATACATTTGGTGGTTATTTTTCCTCAAACAGGGGGGTGGGGGGACTATAAATAGTTTCAGAAAAAATATTGCAGGAATCTCATTTTTCATGGTATCTTCTTCAAATTTGAAATATGAACTCATGAGACATGTGGCTTTCGATCCATTACTTTTCTGGATTGCTCCAGGACTTATTTCATGTATTTGTACGAAATAAAAAAACATTCAGTGTGGAAAAATATTTTTCAAGGCACGTCAGTGTCTATAACTTTTTATCTTTTTGAACATTATCAACTCTGGATGATAGATAGTAAAGCCTAGAGTGTCTTCTTTCCAAAGATACCAAATTTGTTTGTGTAGCACACTTTGTCAGGAACTGTTACCATTTTAATTTAGGTAGGTTATTTTCACCTGTGAGGCCCACAATGGGGGGCGAAGGTTAACAGGTTAAGAACCAAGGTTTCCTCCACATGTCTAGGGCTCTCACACACCATCGAGAGACCCTGATCATGCGAAGTGGATTTCCCCTTGGGGAAAATCCCTTGGTCTTGAGCCACCAATGTTTTTATTTCATGTACAGCAGGCCAAAGGGTATCACATTGGACGCGGCTGCCATCAGACCCAGCAGTCTCTGAAACTGCTTGACAGTGAGTGACTGGCCTTCTTTCACTCTCTTGACTGCTGTGAGGATCGACTCGATACGAGCAGGGGACAGGTGTGCCTGCATCGTGGTCGAATCCCACACCACGCCCAGAGAAGTGGTCCTCTGTAATGGAGAAAGCACACTTTTCTTGGCGTTTAGTCCCGGTGACCAGGTGATGACGCTGTCCCCGGACAGTGTGAGGAGATCCCTCAGCAGGATCAATGCACGCAAAGCTCCGGGTCCTGACAACATTCCTGGGCGTGTACTGAGAGACTGTGCAGTGGAACTCACTGAGGTTTTCACAGACATTTTCAACATCTCACTAAATCAGGCTGTTGTCCCCACATGCTTCAAAGCTACCACCATCATTCCAGTCCCTAAGAAGTCATCTCCATCCTGCTTCAATGACTACCGTCCAATAGCACTCACTCCCATCCTCATGAAGTGCTTTGAACGGCTAGTCTTGCACCACATCAAGTCTGTCCTCCCCCCCTCCCTGGACCCCTTCCAGTTTGCATATAGGTCCAACCGCTTGACCGATGATGCCATCACCACTGCCCTCCACCCAGCCCTCACACATCTGGAGAAAAAAGACTCATATGTCAGGATGCTGTTCATAGACTTCAGTTCAACATTCAACACTATCATCCCTCAACAGCTCACTCACAAACTGGTCCAGCTGGGGCTCAATACCTCTCTGTGCAACTGGCTGTTGGACTTCCTGACCGGGAGACCTCAAGCAGTACGGGTCGGCAGTAACACATCCAGCACCATCACACTGAACACTGGGGCCCCCCAAGGATGTGTGCTGAGCCCCCTCCTCTTCACTCTGCTGACCCACGACTGCACACCATCACACAACTCTAACCTGTTCATTAAGTTTGCGGATGACACGACTGTGGTGGGTCTCATCAGCAACAGAAATGAGACAAACTACAGGAGCGAGGTGAGCCGAGAAAGCACAGCAGCGTCTCTACTTCCTCTGCAAACTCAGAAGAGCCAGAGCCCCGGCCCCCATCACGTGCACCTTCTACAGAGGCACCATCGAGAGCATCCTAACCAGCTGCATCACTGTGTGGTATGGCGCTTGCAACGCATCCTGCCGCAAGTCACTTCAGCGCATAGTGAGAGCAGCTGAGAAGATCGTTGGTGTCTCTCTCCCCTCCCTCCAGGACATTTACAACACCCGTCTCACCCGCAGAGCCCTCCGCATTGCAGATGATCCCACCCACCCGACACACAGCTTCTTCAGTATGCTGCCATCAGGGAGGAGACTGCGGAGTCTCCAGGCGAGGACCAGCAGACTAAAGGACAGCTTCATACATGAGGCTGTCAGGAAGCTGAACTCCCTCTCTTTTTAATTTTTCTACAGTGTCCTCAGACTGATAAGCTCTTTTGCACTACAAATATATCTGCACAGTGTTGTTTTTATTTAACTGGTTTTGCACTCTGCCAGGCGCCTTATGCCACTTTATCGATCTAATTCTTATTTTTATTTTTTTTTCTACAATATCCTCATTTGTATAGTTGTATGTACATATGTTTAAACTGTATTTATCTGTATCTGAACGTGTTTAATGTTAACTGTATGCACCAAGGGTCTGAGAGTAACGCAATTTCAATTCTCTGTATGTATGTGCTGTACATGTGGAAGAATTGACAATAAAGCAGACTTGACTTGATTTAACCCCAAGTCTTT
Source organism: Barbus barbus (assembly GCF_936440315.1). Lineage (NCBI taxonomy): Eukaryota > Metazoa > Chordata > Actinopteri > Cypriniformes > Cyprinidae > Barbus > Barbus barbus. Next base: position 591,806 of record NC_136748.1, read on the forward strand.
CATGTGGGCGAGAACGACATCTCGATGTCGAGCCGCCGTTTGCTCTGATTGAGCTAGAATCAACCAATCGTCGCTATAATTCAGTATGCGGATGCCCTGAAGCCGCAGCGGGGCCAGTGCCGCATCCACACACTTCGTGAAAGTGCGGGGTGAGAGTGCTAGGCCAAAGGGAAGAACTCGATATTGGTAAGCTTCGTCCCCGAAAGAAAACCTCAGGAACTTCCTGTGACTGGGAAGGATGGAGACATGGAAGTACGCGTCCTTTAGATCTATCGTGACAAACCAGTCCTCGGACCTGATCTGAGACACGACATGTTTGAAAGTGAGCATCTTGAACTTCAGTCGCATGACTGAGCGGTTCAGCTGATGCAGATCTAAAATGGGACGCAACCCTCCATCCTTCTTTCGAACTATGAAGTACCGGCTGTAAAATCCGGACTGTCTTTCTTGAGGAGGGACCACCTCGATGGCCTCCTTCCTCAGCAAAGTATTGACTTGTTGTTCCATCACCAGAGCCTGCTCGGAGCCGACCCACGCGGGAGTGACCCCGTTGAACAACGGCGGCGGAGCGCCGAATTGAATACGATAGCCTCTCTCTACCGTGTGCAGGACCCAACGAGATACATTTGGTAGTAGCTTCCACGCTGCCAAGTAATCTACTAAGGGAATCAGCCTCTCGAGACCTCTGGTGTAACAGGAGCGGCTAGATCGGTGCCCCGAAGCGGTGCACCAGCAGGAGGCGACCGATCCAACTGCTGCAGAAACCTCAGAAGAGGTGGCGAGTTTTCCAGCTCCGCTACGTCTCCGGCCGGAAAGAACTGAAAAAAAATGCTCGCTGGGGACAGCTGCGCCCTGGAACCCCGGCAGGGTTGGTAGACCGATCCCCTGAGGGCACTGAGGCTAGACGGGCATCGTGTAATGCCGCCCTCAGAAGTTCTGGACCACACATATCAGGACTTCTTCGCCGAGGACCTCCTAGCCTGAATCACAGCCCGTAGGTCCGTCTTGGGCTTTGAGGTCCCCGGCGAAGAAGTCCTGGTATTTGTGGTCTAGCTGCGGGGGCGCACGAGAGGCGACGCTCTGCTTTTGTGTGTCCCTGTATGAGGAGCTGACATGTGGGGGAGGCCGCTCATGCCCAGCGGCCTCCAGAGTTCGAGAGCGGTGAGGGAGGAACCGCTGGAACGCCGCCGCTTGTTTACGAGCCTCCTGGTACCTGTCGACAACTGCATCGACAGCGTCGCCGAACATGCCAGAAGGCGCAAGCGGGGCGTCCAAAGGGCAGACCCGATCTTTGTCTTTCATATCGGAAATGGTCAGCCATAGATGCCTCTCCGCTGTCACCATAGCTGCCATGGAGCGCCCGATGGCACGGGCGGTCTCCTTGGTGGCACGGAGAGCTAGATCAGCGGTCCTCCTGAGTTCTGGGATATCTTCTAACTTGAACTCATCGCCTTCATCGAACTCTCTCAACAGTTCGGCTTGGTACGCCTGTATCTGCTGCCGCATACCCTTTGCTCACCAACGCAGATGAAGTACGCAGCGGTTTGGTGGGCAAAGCCGGAGCCTTCAGAGGCGATGCAACCCCGGGCGACAGATAGCTCGCGAGCATCTGTTCAACCCGTGGCATCGCTCTGTACCCACGCTCACTCAGTCCCCCCACATTACCATAGTAATCAGACGCAGGGACGAAGAGGCGGGATGAAAACGGTTTAGCCCACGAGCTCGACACCTCAGTGTGGAGATCGGGGAAAAATGGTAGGCTCCGGAGCGGAGGTGGTTGCCTCGCTCGCAGAAAGCGCTCGTCTAGCCTGCTTCTCTTTGGCTGAGATTTTTTCTCGGCGGGCCAGTCGATATTTAACTTATCAACCGCTCGAGTAACCACCTCCAACAGCTCCTCATACTGGGGCGATTGAGGAGGCGAATCCTCATCAACACTCACCAGCTCAACCTCCTCGGAGGAAGAGAGATGAAGAGTCAAGCTCTCACCTCGGGGGGAAGAAACCGCGGAACAGGCTCCCGAACCCAGGGAGAGAGCACCAGATCTGGCAGGTGAGGAAGAAGATAGGGACTCGCCCGTCTCCATTCCCTCTGCTAAATCAGCCTGCGAGCCCCACAAGTGCAGCCGCCGCTCTGCCTCGGCAGCAGCGGGGCCACCACCGTGAGGAACACTCGCAAAGGCTCCCTTCTCAAAGAGAGCCCTCCGGGAGCAAAGCGTGCATAACGGAAGCAGCTCACAGTGTGAGCAGTCGGCTCCCTCAAGAGCCGCCTCTGCATGCCTCGCACCCAGGCAAACCACGCACAAACTGTGTGTATCCCCGCTCGTAATGTAGCGAGAGCAGGGAGGAACACACAGCTTGAAACGTGATCCGTGATCGCTCTTATGTTTAGATTTGTGTGTGGCCTTTGACATAGTGAAGGGAGAGGATTGTTTGACAAACAACACTAAATAAGACTCACAAAACACAATCGAACTGACAGACACACAGAGCGCTTGCTGAATGACAAAAAGCTGAAGCCGGCTCTGCCGCACGTGCCTTTATAGCTTCCTGGTCGGGACGTCACCCGCCCGTGACGCCTCGCCCTTCCATTGGACTGATTGTACAGATGATTCAGAGCGTGGTCACGCTGAAGGCGTTCCCTAAGTTCCTGAAGGGGAACAAACCTTATACAGAAAAAACTAAATCAAGATAAAAACGGATAGATGGCCTAGCAAAAGTACAGAATACTTCGCTTTGACAGCGAAGCCGTAAGCAATGACGTACAAATGTCCGTAGTCAAAACAAAAAAAATTGCCCATAAGCAAAACAGCAGCGGTGTCACATGTAACGTCTTCAACAATGGACTGGTTTTAGAGATTGTGATGTTCCATTCCACCTTTACGTTTAACAGAGGAAAAAATCAAAACATTAAACCAAGTCTACCAAACCTCATGTGCAAGAGAGGGAAAGGCGTACCTATGATTAAGGTTGAACAAAGACCAAACGCAAACCTGACCGCGCCGCCATCTTGGATCACATCCCCGCTCTTTGTTGCCATTACTGAGGGCAACACACAATAAATACCACCACCGCAAGCAATCAAAAACATTTAATACAATCCCCAAACATACCTGCAAGCGAACTCCGCCGCGAACTTGCCACAATGCCGATGCCACCAGCCCCACTCTATTCAAACTATAAATAGCACAGATTAGCCTCGAGCCTACCTTAACACAAAACAGGAACGAAAAGGGGAACGCCAGGGAGAGGAGAACCCAGAATCAATAGAAAACCACCACACCCATCAAAATAAAAGTCCTTAAATAGTATGACCGCTTACACCTCATTGGTCTGCCAATCACCTCAACCGGGGCCAATAGCGGATAGAATCCTTACCCTGCTACACATCAAAAATAAGATTGTATACATAGGATTCATCTTGGTTGGAACCAAGATGGCGCCGAGCATGGCAGCCGTGTTGCGAGCTCCAAGAAAACTCTGCAGTTTTTCTTATGTTTTTTATGTTTTATTTGTTATTTTGTTGTTTCACGTGTTAGATGTTGTCAGTATAACTGTCTACGATAGATACACGCTTTTAAACATTGGTTCCTTCGTCGCGCAACGCAAACCGGACTTTGAGTTCCTGAACGCCGGCGCCTTGCTTACAGACACCGCATCAGAGCCCTTTGTCTGGGCTGCACGATCGCGACCGAAGAAACGCCGCCGGAAAAGGGGGAAGAGAGCCGGCGTCCTTGTCAGACTCAGACGCCGTCCCCTCCGACCTCCTCTCCCAACTATTTTGCTGGCTAACGTTCAGTCACTGGACAACAAACTCTGTGAACTGCGGGCACGCATCTCATACCAACGGGAAACAAGGGACTGCTGCATTATTTGCCTCACAGAAACCTGGATGTCGGCAGTGGTTCCAGACTCAGCCATCGAGCTCACGGGGTTCTCCGTGCACCGCTCGGACAGAACGAAAGAGCTCACAGGGAAAAGCAGAGGCGGGGGCGTCTGTTTCTTTATCAACAACTCGTGGTGTGATGAAAGGAACCTACACTCTATTAAATCCTCCTGCTCCCCTGATCTGGAATTTCATATGCTTCTGTGTCGACCATTCTGGCTACCGAGGGAATTTACAGCGATCATAATCACAGCTGTTTACATTCCCCCTCAAGCCAACACAGACCAGGCACTCAAGGAACTGTACGGGAATATAAGCGAGCAGGAAACCGCGTACCCAGATGCAGCGTTTATTGTTACGGGGGACTTCAACAAAGCCAACTTCAGAACAATAGCTCCAAAATACTTTCAACACATCACCATCAACACGCGTGGTGATCGTGTACTGGACCACTGCTACTCTCCATTCCGGGACGCCTACAAATCGCTCCCCCGCCCACCTTTCGGCAAATCGGACCACACTTCCGTTCTGCTCCTGCCTGCTTATAGGCAGAAACTGAAACGAGAAGCACCCGCCCTCAGGACAATTCAATGCTGGTCGGACCAATCAGACGCTATACTACAGGACTGTTTTGATCACGTGGACTGGGACATGTTCCGGGCAGCGTCTGATGACGACATAGAGGCGTACTCAGATACTGTAACGTGTTTCATCAGGAAGTGTGTAGAGGATGTAGTACCGACAAAAACCATCCGCATCTACCCCAACCAAAAACCGTGGATTAACAGCGATGTTCGAGCAGCCTTGTCAGCGCGGACATCTGCCTTTAAATCCGGAAACTCTGACGATCGCAAACAAGCCAGTTACGATCTCAGGAAATCAATCAAAGCTGCCAAACGACAATATAAAAACAAAGTTGAAGAACAATTCAAAACCAACAACGCAAGAAGCATGTGGCAGGGTATCAATAACATCACAGATTTCAGAGGGAATAAACCAGCTACTGTGAACATTGCCGCCTCTGTACCGGACGAACTTAATAACTTTTATGCTCGTTTCGAGGCTCACAACACCGCCCACACAGAGCGCGCTCCCGCGGCTGTAGCAGAAGAGGCGAGCGCACTTTCCTTTTCTGTCGCAGATGTAACCCGATCCTTCCGACGGGTGAACATCCGCAAGGCTGTGGGTCCCGATGGCATCCCAGGCCGTGTGCTCCGAGCATGCGCATTCCAACTGGCCGGGGTTTTCACAGACATTTTTAACCTTTCCCTCTCTCTGTCTGTGGTTCCCGCATGCTTCAAAAAATCCACCATTGTGCCCATACCAAAGAAAAATAAAATCACATGCTTGAATGACTGGAGGCCCATTGCTCTGACACCCATCTTCAGCAAGTGCTTTGAGAAACTCATCAAAGACTACATCTGCTCTGTGCTGCCTGACTCACTGGATCCCCTACAATTTGCATATCGCAGAAACCGTTCCACAGACGATGCTATTGCCTTCACCCTGCACACTGCTCTCTCCCACCTGGAAAATAAGAACACCTATGTGAGAATGCTGTTTGTGGACTACAGCTCAGCATTCAATACCATAGTGCCTGCCACACTGGTTGAGAAGCTCCAGACTCTGGGACTAAACGGATCTCTGTGCAGCTGGATCCTGGACTTCCTGACAGGCAGATGTCAGGTGGTCAGAATGGGCAACAACACTTCATCCCCGCTGACCCTCAACACTGGTGCTCCTCAGGGCTGCGTCCTCAGCCCACTCCTGTACTCCCTGTACACACACGACTGTACAGCAACACACAGCTCCAACGTCATCGTCAAATTTGCTGACGACACAACGGTGATAGGCCTGATCACTGACAACGATGAGACGGCCTACAGAGAGGAGGTGAGAACCCTGACTAAATGGTGTCAAGAGAACCACCTCTCACTCAACATCGACAAGACCAAGGAGCTGGTGGTGGACTTCAGGAGACAGAGCAGAGAACACACACCCATCACCATCGACATGACACCTGTGGAGCGAGTAAACAGCTTCAAATTCCTCGGTGTTCACATCACTGAGGATCTCACATGGTCCGCTCACACAGATGCAGTGCTGAAGAAGACACACCAACGCCTCTTCTTCCTGAGACGGCTGAGGAAGTTTGGAATGAACCCCAGCATCCTCAGATCATTCTACACCTGCACTGTGGAGAGCATCCTGACAGGCTGCATCACCGCCTGGTTTGGAAACAGCACTGCTGGCAACCGCAAAGCTCTGCAAAGGGTCGTGCGAACTGCCCGTCACATTGTTGGAGGTGAGCTTCCCTCCCTCCAGGACATCTACACCAGGCGGTGTATAAAGAAAGCCCGGAGGATCATCAGTGACTCCAGCCACCCGTCCCACAGACTGCTCTCTCTGCTGCCCTCAGGAAGACGTCTCCGCAGCATCCGATCCCGCACTAGCCGACTGAGGGATAGCTTTTTTCCTCAGGCTATCAGGCTAATGAACAGTCAAAACTAATATACCTACAGCATAATCCCACTTTACAGTATACGCACTGCACTTTAATCCCATACAGTTCAAACTGGACTACCAGTACACTACTGCACAAATACAACAATCTTTTTGCCAGCACCGGACACCGGATACCATCCAATGCACATCCATGACATTTGCACATCCGGTTTATATATAATCTGCTGCATCTTCGCATATTACTGTGTGTATATAACGTAGAATGTGTACTACATACTGTGTATAATGTGTATCGGTAACTGTATGTCTGTCTAATAGTACACTGTGCGTACTGAGTATATGTATGTGTATATTACACATTGTCATCTGTATAAGTCTGTACGTATGTATGGTAATGTCTATATGTAAATTGTTTTTGCAGTGTCTGGAGCACGCTCTCAAGAATTTCACTCACGAAGGCACACGTGCTGTGGTGATGTGACAATAAAAGTGATTTGATTTGATTTGATTTGATGCATTCTCATGGAAACCAGATGGGATCTTTTGTTATTATTTGATAACATTAGTTATTTACATTAGTTAATGTGAATTAACAATAAAAAATACTTTCACAACATTTATTAAAGGTGATGTTAATGTAAACAGTTACTATTGATCTACTTACCTAATAATCCTGGAATTGGATATTATGAAAACTGTCAGCTCTTTGACAAATTGCTAATCTTTTCTAGATCGCTTTGCATAAATGTAAAATGTAATCATATTTAATTGCCCTGAGCTAACATAAACTGCTGGATTTTTATTAAACTATGATTACCTGGGGAATTCTTTATTTTATACTTTTGTCTGATTTTTCTCATCAGTTGCATAATTGTTTTCTAATCAAACATCTGAAAATCAATTGCTGGGGAGTCAAGGACTGCTTTTGGCTAAGAAATCCAATCGAAACATGAATTCTCTTCTACAGTAAAAGTTGTGATGTAACAGGAGCAGAAAATATCTATTATACCATATTATGATGCACTTCTAAGTGATACTGATTATCAGAAAAACATAGGGTGGGTTGCATCGGTTGGTGTATCTGAATGCAAGCTTCCGCTGGAATATGCAGTTACAATATTTTGATTAAAAATTTCAAGGTCAAAACAAATGAAACAAAAAAACATATGCATGGATAAATAACATGCATTGATAGGGTGAAATACATTTCATGCAAACTTTAACAAAAACGCATGACATATATATGTTTGCCTGGAATCACATTATTCTGTCTTTATACTATAAAACATCTGTACCATCAGGACTCTGAGATCCTGTCAACTCTGTTCTGGCTTCCAGGGAATGAACTCTCGCTGTCAGAGACCCGCAGCTTCTCTGAGAGCTCAACCATCTCCTGTGATACGAAGCCTCTGATCATTTGCATCTAAAGAAATCCACATACGCGTCGATCAGCGGCATCAGAGCATTGGCCGTGTAATCTATAACCGGCACGCGAGAAGCTTAACAATACGGCGTATGTTCTACACAGGCCTATATTTTATCCTGAAACCCATTTACATCCTGTTAACCATTTCTCAGGGCAGATTAGCCGCTGGTAGAAGGCAGAGCATTTCCCCAGAGAGAGAGGCTTTGCTGCTGATAAGGCCGGTTATAGGAAAGCGGGATTAGTACATCTGACCAGGGCAAAAATGGCTCTGATTATTCCTGAGAAACGGCTCTATCCTGTCAGCCGCCGCTTGATTAAACACGCGGCGAGGACAGTGAGCCACAGCCATGGGAGATAACTGCCATTATTTATGCGGATGCATGGTGGGCAGGGATTGGCGAGGGTACAGTACCGCTGGATCCTGCGGGGGTTCGATCCTGATCACATTGACAGATGCTTTATCCCAAGCCCCAGCCCCCAATACCCCCCCACCCCACCTCGCTCTACCACCGCCGCGGCCTGCGCCCGACAGAGATGTGCAGGGATACACCCGTTATCTTCCGGAGGAACTTCTGACGAGCGAGGAGCTTTATGGAAATATGACGACCTGCTCACTGATGCTGCAAACACAGAAATGGGATCCATCACATTTGTCGCGGTCATGCGGCATGCAGACGCAGAACACACATGCTCTAGTTTTAATATGTGGATTTAGATACAAACTTAATTAGATCAACAACATTATGTGGCTTATTTGTTCTCAGTGCACCAACAATTAAAGTTTGTCTGAGGCGAAGGATGAACTAATCAGCAAACATTTACTCATTACAGATTGAAATCCTTTTTATATTCAGAAGCCAGTTAATTAATTAGTTGCGTTAATGACCCGTTAATGGCTGCGGATGAGGAATTTTAACGAGGCACCTCAATTAAATATTATCTAACTGGCTAATCAATGTTTTTAAATAATTATTCACATAATATTTTGAGGGGAATCAATTCCTCCATACAGCTGAATGAAAGGCCGGATGTGTTCGTGTGCGCTTGCAGCTCAACTGTATATAGATTTGACTGAGACACACAGGGATGGTGTTTTATATTGTAGCGTACTCCTCACAATGGCCTTCACATCTGAGTGTAAAACAGATGATCTTAGCATAGCTGCAGTTGCGGTGGTGAAGGCTGGAAGAGCTCCATCATCAGCTCTCTTCAGGCTGCAGGATGGGAGAAGCCCTGGTGTGCCAGGGGTGGGTGTATGAAGCAGATGGTGGTGATGGGGCAAGGTCTGAACAGAGAGGGAGAGAGAGAGCACATCCTCTACAGGACTCTACCTGAGCACCCACCACCGACCTCCTAAACCACACTGGAGGAAATTTAAACTGTTATATCACAATTGATTTTCTTGTTTTCTGACAAACTCTAGTAATGAGTGGTGGTTGTTCAGTAATTTAATAACAGTAAACAAAATGAGTTATGACTCATCCCTCAGACGCACACACTGAGAGAAGGATCGCAGAATACCACAGAGACTTGAGGGTCTTTTTACACTAGGCACTAACAAATCACCCAGAAAACATACTGAAAACCACTTGGAAACATCGTAGCAACCACCCAGAGCCTTCTAGAAACCACCTAGCACTGCCCTACTAACTACTCTACAACTGTTAAGAATTCCTTGGCAACCACATACTGATGCCCTAATAACCACTAAGCAACTCCCTAGTAACTCCCTACACTGCACATTGCAAGTGTTACAAGCAGGGACGGATTAACGCACGGCCTACTGGGCACCTGCCCAGGGCACTGGACCAGAGGGGGGCCCAGCCGAAATACCGCTGCTCCCAGAACGCGATTTCAACCGTGGCCCTTCAGAATTTTGAGGCAAGTGGATTTTGAATGCAGCATCCAAAAGACAAAAAAAATAAAAAAGAGATGACTGGAGACCAGAGACTAGAGCCCTGCACGGGCCTCAAATTTAGGCCCTAGCCTGGCCCTGGCCCGAGACGCTCAGGCCCTAGCCTGGCCCACGTCCGACAGCTTATCAGAATAACTGGCCCGAGTCTGACCCCGAGCCCTTTTTTTCCCCTTTCTCCCAAAACAGTTTATACTACTGTTTCGGCTATTAAAATAGTTCAGTTTGTATGTCATGGCAAAATTATTATATTTCGTTTTGTTTTTTTATTAAGTTAATTTAGAGAAACGTTTGGAGCATTTTTGTTCGTTAAATATAGTAATAAGTCCTAAGTTTATGTTTTTTAAAGTAACGACCAAGCGGCAGACAGTGAGCTGATCATAGCTTATGTTTAATCAATTTAGCCTTCTCATATCATCACGACTTGCCTAAAATAAAATCTATAGATATACTAAAACAGTTCAAGCATATAACAATGTTTAAACGTTAAACCTGCACTATTGAATAATAATGTGCGCTAGCCTATATGTAAGTTTGTGCGGAGTGTGGAAGCTAAAGCTGCTCTGCAGGACATGGAGGCACCAGCAAACACATGGATTGTTTTCAGTGGAAACACATTAAAATAGCCTACAACAATTTTTTTTTGATAAAGGTAAGAGTAATACATCATTCGCAACTGTAAAGGGTCTACTTGTATTTGTGTGCACTCACAATACCAACAAAAGGTGGTTCTTTTATAAAACAAAGAAAACAAGCATAATGCGCTTTCTGCCGTCTTAAACAGGAGTGCTTCACAAAAATGAACTGAAGCTGAGAGAATACATGCCTCACAGACATGATAAATATATCAATAGAAAGGTTTAAATTATTACTTAACGAAATAAAAAAAATTGAAAACAAACTCTTTTATTATAATCTTAATCATAATCAATAAAGATGCATTTCTCTCTAAAGGCGCGTCTAATGAGGAGACGGCGAGTCAGGATCAGCAACTTCATCCTTGCGACACAGACTCAGAAAACATTAGTTTATTAGTAAATATCTCAAATATCCCCTTAATATTTCGCGTGGACACATCCATGGTTATGTTTGCTGGGGCTTTGCAGCAAGCTTTAGTCTATTGCGTGCATTTGAACGCAGAACTATTCAGCTGCTGCTGCTGCGGGACACTAAACACCATCGAGCTGCTCTCAGTCACGGCACGGTCTCCTGTTGTTTGCAACAGCACTGCAATGTTTTTCATCACTAATTGATGGATGTCTGAAATATAAAAATAAGGAGAAACCTAAAACAGGCCCGAGGCCAGGCCCCCGTCTGAACTATGACATGAAAATTGGCCTTTTGCCAAACTTTTTTTCTCTCTTTTCAAATCTCATATCACATCATAAAGGCATTTATTTTTTTATAAAAATTAAAGAAATAACCAAAAAGTTCAAAATAAAGTATCTGGTAGGTTTAGGGTAGGTGTAGGGAGGGCTTTATTATCAATAAGGTGGCATCCATTTAATAATATGAATTAAAATTATAATTTACACTCAATACGTTATTATTGAATACTGTTTTATAATGTAATACAATACTGAGGTGCACATAATTGCCACTATTTTGCAACAAGTAGTATAAATAGAAGACAATCCTGCGATTTTAACATTGTAAATATAATCTATAGCTATTTGCACTTAGTGTAAATAACATATTGCTAAAAATACTGGTGTTTTCACTTAGTGTAGATAGAATCCATTGCCATTTGGACTTTGAAAATGACCGCGATTTCAACTGAGGGGGGCCTATAATCAGTCCGTGCCCAGGGCACCTCTGCGTCATGATCCGTCCCTGGTTACAAGCATCTAGTAACACCCAAGTAACCACCCTGATTATCCTATATGTCACCTAGCAACCCCTGGAAGACTTACAAGCATCTAGTAACACCCAAGTAACCACCCAGACTATACTACATGTCACCTAATAACACCCTAGCACCCCTAGAATACATACAAGCCTCTAGCAACACCATAATAACAACCCAGACTATCCTACATGCCCCCTAGCAACCCTTAGAAGACTTATTAGCCTCTAGTAACACCCTAGTAACCACCCAGACTATTCTACATGCCACCTAGCAACACCCTAAAAACCCCTAGAATATTTACACATGTCTAGTAACACACTAGTAACCACCCAGACTATCCTACACGCCACCTAACAACACCCTAGCAACCCTTAGAAGACTAACAAGCGTCTAGTAACATCCTAGTAACCACTCGGACTATTCTACACACCACCTATTAACACCCTAATAACCCTAGAACTTCAACAATCATCTAGTAACACCTAAGCAACCACTTAGCAACACCCTGACAACAACATGTGTCAGGAAGCTTAGCCAGTGTTGTTGTGGTTCTCATTAGTGGCGGTTAGGCCAGTATTGAGTCATGAAAGCAGCTGTGATTGACATCATTAATGATTACAACAGTCTGATGAAGAAATTCTCGGAGACAAATCATTATCAGGGCCCAGCAGATTGCATGCTAGGAACTCAAGGAGCCCTCGACATCCAGGATTATGACTTTGCACTCGTTGTCCTGCACAGACAGATCTAGAGCCTCCATGTGAATGCAGCAGGAGGAAACTTCTGTTGAGAGCTCACATTCTGTAAAGCAGGGCTATTTCAAATGACTCTTTTTTTTTCATAAATCCATTTTAAATAGTCACATTTTCTCTGCAGCTAATAGGATCATGCTGGAGGTAATCTCTGCAAATCTGACAGAAGAAAAGAGGTTCTGGCCTTCATCTCCTTCCTCACGATAAGTGAACAAATTGAAGAGTTTTTCCTGTGGGAGAGAAGAGGACGAGGGAAAGCTGGAGCAGACAAAGACTGGAAACAAGGAGGCTGGTACGAGAGGTCGGCTCTGAGCCAGCAGCTAATGAAACATTCGCTCTTTCTTTGAGGGAAATCATGGCGTAATTTACATGCATAATGCAACTACAAACACACGCTAATAAAAAACAACATGCACTAAAGTCCATAACATTGTCATTTTTGAAGAAGCCTGCATGTATAATGCATTTTCCAGTCTTTCAGGAGTCTGTGACCTGTGCTGTGGTTTGGGACTCGCTGTTTATTGAAGTGAACGAGGTACTTTTGTCTAAAGTGAAATATGGCTAAAATGTTTGCAGTAAAGTACTGTAAAGGCACATCGCTCCTGCCGGCGCCTGTCATTCACTCGTACCGTTCGCCTCAGTGGGAGGGACGTGGCCCAGCAAACCCCTCATTGTCAAATCACGGCTTGACAGCGTATTCTGAGTGAACTGATCGCTGTTCATCCACCCAAACAAACAAATAGCTTGTATTTCTTCAGAGTCATCAAATGGAGTGTGAAAGATTCAGTCTGCTGATAATGGAGGGCAGGGATGCAAGTCAAATTCAGACAAATGTACAAATATTATTCAGACTGCCAAACAGACAATCACAAGTAATGGTCCGTTCTCAGAAAATTATGGAAGCTTATTTTCACCATGGCATAAAAATATAGAAAGGTAATTGTGAGTTATTTTTTTCTCTCACATTTTTTAGTTTATATCTCACAATTCAAATTTTTTGTCCCCTATTCTCTGATAAAAAAAAATCATGAGATCTAAACTCAGAACTGCAAGATATAAATGATCAATTCTGATAAAATAAAGTCAGCATTGTGACCAAATGAGTTTACATTTCGCAAATCTTTCTCTTTTCCTTAGAGTTCTGAGTTCATATCTCGCAATTCTAAGTTTACATCTTGCAGTCCTTACTTGTTTCTCAAAATTCAAATTTTACATCTTGCAATTCTATGTTTACATCTTACAATTCTTTTTTTAAACGCTCTATTTGTCAAGTTTTTACAGTAAGTGCAGCACTTTCTCACCTCAGGCCTCACTGGCACAGCCACTGTGGGATCGCTATAAATGCCATGAGGAGTTTCTCAACTGCAGCTCATCAACTGCATATCTGATAATATTAAAAATGAAGCACAGTTCTGTGTTCTCAGATTTCAGCACAGTTCTTCTCAGCTTTAAAGAAGAAAACACATTTCCTCTGATGGTTTTCAGGCGGTCTCACCTGCAGCAGGTACGGTTCTCTGGCAGACTGTCAGCTCGGATCAGACGCTCGGCTGTTCTGAGATATCCGTCCTACAGTATCAATACTGTGATGGCTGAGGAGCCGCACGCTCTTACATTTCCTGAGAGTGCAAAGACAATCGAGCAGATGAGCATCTCAGGACTGACACTCCAGTCACTTCAAGAATCTCTTTCAAGAGCTCATACAGAGCGGCTGACAGCAGCGACGTCTGAGCCATAATAAACAGCATCAAACAGCTTTGGGTATTCCTGCTTCTGAATAAAAAATTCAAATGGATGGTGAACATCAGAAGCGGCGGGCACTCGCATTCTCCTTCAGAAAGAACGGTTTTTTGTTTTGTTTTGTTTGTTTTGCTCTTTAGTGAAAGAAAGTAGGTCTGTTTTTCACACAGAGTTTTTCTTAGTCTACCAAAATCATAGGTTATTTGTGAAAACCTTTTCAAAAGATGACAAAAAAAGAGGTCAGAACTAATTCAAATGAGCAGTTTTAACAGACCTGCATATGGGTCAATGTTTCAGCAGATGCTTTATTCGCAAGTGACTTTGTGGTATATGTAAGGTATATATTTATCAGTATAAACCAGTTTTTGAACATAAAACATAAGTTTTTGAACAGTGAGATTTTTAATGTTTTTTAAAGAATTATTTTCTGCTCATCAAGCCTGCATTTATTTGATCCAAAATACAACAAAAGCAGTAATATTGTGAAATATTTTTTTACTATTTAAAATAACTGTTTTCTGTGTGAATATGTGTTAAACTGTCATTTATTTCTGTGATCTGCAGCTGTATTTTCAGCATCATTACTGCAGTCTTCAGTGTCACATGATCTTCAGAGATCATTCTCATATACTGATTTACTGCTCAAGACACATTTATTATTATTATTTTAAAACAGTTGAGTACATTTTTTCAGGATTCTTTGATGAATAGAAAGATCCAAAGATCATAATTTATCTGAAATAAAAAGCTTTTGTAACATTATACAATATACCATTCAAAAGCTTGGAGTCAGTATCATTTAATTTAATTTAATTAATTAATGTATTTATTTATTTGAGGGAGGGGGGGGTGGGTAGAAATTAAAATTTGTATTTAGCAAGGATGCTTTAAATTGATGAAAAGCAATTTCAAAGAAATTCATAATGTTACAAAATATTTCTATTTCAGATATTCTATTTCAAATGCTGTTCCTCCAAACTTTCAATTTATCAACGAAACCTGAAAAAAAATCTACTCAGCTGTTTTCAACATAATCATAATAATAATCATAATAATAATAACACTAGATGTTTTTGAGCAGCAAATCAGAATATTAGAATGATTTGTGAAGGATCATGTGACTGAAGTAATGATGCTAAAACTCAGCTTTGAAATGAATAAATTGCATTTTAAAATAGAAACAGTTACTTTAAATAGTCAAAATATTTTAAAAATGTACTGTTTTGCTGTATTTTGGATCAAATTAAAGCAGGCTTGGTGAGCAGAAGAGACTTCTTTAAAAAACAATACAAATCTTAATGGTAGTGTATGTGTGCCCTCGAAATCAAATCCAAACATTATATTAAACCACCCAATATTATATGAAGTCTTTGTTAACTAATGCATATATTTAGCTCTAAATACCTTTAGCATGAAGGTGGATAATATCGATGTTCTATTTGTCTTGTTGTACCTCAGAATTTAATTTTCTGCATAACTTTCATGATCTTTATTTTCAATCATTTGCATTCACTGAACCTGCGGCAGAAATCCTTAAACGGCTGAGTCTGAATGTGTTTAGCAATTTACTCGGCCAACAGTTTATGCACAAGCTCCCCTACTAAGGACACTTGACTTGCTGTACAGGTCTTTTAATGGATTGTGCTTCTGTTTTGTCTGTCTCTTGACATCACATTTGATGACTCTTATTTGAAATGATGCACCCACTGCTTCTCGGTTAGAAGCAGACACTTATTTTGACATCTAGTTTGGTGGTGGTACTTGACACCCCTGGAAGCCTGACCCGTGGTTTGTGTTGCGTGCAGAGGGCAGGGTTCACGCGTGAGGGGGTTTTGTTTGTGTGCTTACTTAAACCCTCTTCATAAGAGACTAAAGCTTCAGACAATAATAAAACTGGCTGGAGGAGGAGGAGACGGGGAGGAAAGAAGAAAACGGCAACCTTGCGGTGATTACTGGATCAACGTGCTTTTGTACAATTACCATCACTTTGAATTTTAAATGGCGGCTTAAAGGGCAGCGGAGCAGCTTGGAAAATTAGGTTGGAGTCTAATTAGTGCACTCCAACATGACAAGCACTGTGCTTTCAGCCCGAGTAAACCGCCAAGTCAGGCAAGAGCGAGCGACCACGGCGCTGGAGAGCTGGCACAACAACACCGCTGCACATCACTCTCTCTGGTGCCTCGCTCTCTTCTTCTGTCAGAATATCACCAGCTCCACACGGAGCATGCAATGCTTCCCGGTAGCTCTAACAGTAGAGCACGGCACTAGCAACACCAAGGTCATGGGTTTGATTTTCAGGCAAATCAAACACTGATCAAATGTAAATGAGTAAAGTAATAATTCACCCAAAAATGATAATCTGCTACAAATGTGCTCACCTTCAGGTCATCCGAGATCAGGATGGGTTTGTTTCTTGATCAGGTTTGTAGAAATGTGTCTCTGCATCAGTGTCTCAGCAATGGATGCTCTGCAGTGAATGGGTGCCGTCAGAATGAGAGCCCAAACAGCTGATAAAAACATCACAATAATCCACACCACTTAATGTCTTGTGTATAATATTTCACTTTCTGCAGTGGAAAAGTTATAGTCCACTGAATCAGGAGAGAAATATGCACTGATCAAACACTGTTTACAAGCCAAAACAATCCTAAACAAATATGTCAGAGGATACTGACGATGCACTTTTCCACTGGAGGAAGTGATATTATAGATTATTGACTCATATTTTAGTTAAAAACATCTTAATGCTGGATTTGTTTCATCTTTTGTCTTCTCCAGATGTTAATTGATGGACTGGAGTGGTGTGGATTATTGTGATGTTTTTATCATCTGTTTGGACTCTCATTCTGACGGCACCCATTCACTGCAGAGGTTCCTGATGCTAAATTAACTAAAATAACTATTCCGTTAAATGTGTGTCTGCCAAAAAGTGTCTGCTAAAAGGGTCTGCCAAATGTATGAATGTGAATGCAAAGTGTTCTGTAACCGCATGTTAACAGCGCTTTCCGACCGGACCAGATTTAATTCAATTTCTTCGAAACGGGGCATTTCAAATGGCGCTCAGCCCCGACAATCAGCCTGGATTTAATTAACCTAAATCATCTCTTTGTAGTTGATGACAAAGAGCTCTGGTTGAGGACGGCTGATGGTCTATTGTTCTGAGAGCGGCTCAGTCGATTGGTGCTGCCGTCTCTATGAGCTGTCAATGAAGCATGGAGGGTGAACGGCTCAACATTTGATGAAGCCAATTTATAATTGCCTGGAAACTGTCAGGATGGAGACAGTTCTGATCTCCAGCTTCGTTCACTTGCTGCACAAAGGCATGAGGGAAAATCTTGATAGCGACGCTGCTGATTTATGAAGGATGTGCCATACATTGATTAGGTATTGACTTGTTATCTTTCTTCCTATCTTCATTCTCTTGAACAATCCCACCTCACACCCGAGAACTTCAGCGGCTCAATTATGCAGCGCTCCTACATGAAACTCACTCAAGCAGAAAACAGAAAGATGAAGATGAGCCACATTAATTCAGCAACTCGTTCAGTTTAATTGACAAGCTCTCAGTTCAGCGTTCATTGCAGAGGTCCGGAGAACCGTGATCACATGCTCATCTCGTCACACGCTCATCTACATGTTTTAATAAGTCGGCTGGAGCGGGGAAGAAGGGCTCAGGCGTTTAACAGATTATCATCTGCCATGTGCAGAAATTCAGTAAATATGAAATAAATGCATGAGAATCTGAAGCACACTCCGGTTATCTGCGTCTCTCGGTGAGTTCAGCACAGCGCTCACCTTCTCATTAGAGCTGCTATCAACGTATAGAGTTTACGGCAACAAAAGCTATTTGTCTGATTGTGCCGAAATCAGAAATGCACAATAACAGCCAATCCTGCACAATGATGTACCTGCCGATTAACAACCATAACATGATGCATTGTTAGAGAACTAGTCACAACTGCTTCCCAAAACTGTAGTAACATGGTTGCACTTCCATCGTTTGAAGCAGTCGACTGGAGATCTCTGAGATGCTACTATAATGAACACAGCCCCTGATGACTACTTCAGCATTTTTGTCCCCTGTCATCTTGTTTTATCTAATGTTTGACTTGTTGAGGGTTCCCTCTTACGTCATAATCCGGGGCTCACTTATGCATTTACACAACAGAAAATATCTTGACTAAATCGTATGGGTGAGGTGAATGTGATTCCACAGACAGCAGTCTGAACAACAGGCCTAGAATAACTACACGTTTGCTTTAATACTGCAGCTAATACTGGACCAGAGGCGGCAGCAGACGCTTTAATACTGCAAAAATATACACGGGTCATTCCACGAAATCGCTGCCTTTTCCACTGAGGCAAAAAAAAAAAAAAAGCTAAATAAAATAAGTTTTATAAATATTTTTTTAAATATCCATGAAATGAAGACACCTTAAAATGACAAAAAATTGTATTTTGCCATCTCAGGCGTAATTTATTATTATTTTTCTACCTCATGTTTTGGTATTTTTGTCAACCCTGTTACCGACACAGGCGTTACTAGATACTATAGTTTAAGAGCTCATATGCCAATGAATGATATAGGCATTAGCTCAATAATATACCAAGGGTGACCTTTAAAATGTTTGAGTTTTACACAGACAATCTTTAAAAACAGGGTCAAACCTAATCTACTGTATGTCATCCCTGTTACCAACATGTCAAAACCTGTTACTCTAAAAAGTAACAGGTTGACAGTAAAATGTTCGACGATTTCAAACACATTTGCTAATTGCTAGCTAATAGTTAAGTTCATAAAAGCACATGTTGTACACTTTAAAATGATTTTATTTATATATATTGATTATATTAAATGTAAGAAATAATTGTTTAAATTTACATTTTAAAATGGTAACAGTATTGACATGCATGATGGCCCCCCCTCAGTCAAGCCTCATAAATCATCAAAAATAGAACATTGTAGAGGAGTGAAAGAGAAACATGCTTGTGTTTTAAGTGTAGGAATCCTGGTTGAGAGATGATGTAACCTCCTAGAAATGATGTCACTTGAATGTACATTATTTTACAAGGGTTTTTTGATGAGGGTAACAGGGCTGACATGAAATCAGAGGACACCAATAAAATGATTTATATTTTATAGAAAAAATGCAGACTTATGCCAAAAACTATGCTTAACAATGAGACTATATTTAGAACAATATGCAAATGTGATTTTTATTATCATTTTGCCTTCATTTTGCAAATTAAATGTCCTGTTGAAAAGAAAAATCAAAGTGAGGGACAAGCCAAAAACCTTACCCTTACCAGCATTAATGTTATTTAAATGATTTAAAATAATATTTAATGGACTTTTTTGATGTAATATTGATGAAAGCATAACATACTATGATTATGTTTTTAAATTGCATATTTATTTGTTGTTATATTAAATCTATGTTTGATTATTTCTTAGGGAAGCAAAAGGCATGGATTTCGTGGAATGACCCACACAACACTCTTCTGTCCAGCTGTTCTCTTTTCCAAGCTTGCTTCCCAGATGAGCTTTCTAAAGTTAAACCATGTTATCAGTGTTGCTCATGACAAACGAGATAAACATGTACGAGAGGAAGCACTTCTGCAGCTCTTCACTCACAGCTAAAAACGTTGGTCACGCAGTTTTATTTCTTTAACCGGATTTAACAAATTATCTGGAGGAAAACAACAACAACAGTGTCCGTGACATCGGGAGGTCTGGTGGGAGTCTCACCTTTGACCTTCAGACCTTTTTAACTTCCCTCCGTGGCCGGCGTGTGGAGGTCAGGTGAGCCGTGTGACGGTGGGCCGATGCGATTTACTCAACGCTCTGAGCCCATCCAACAAAACACACCGCAGAGTCATCAGGATCATGCAAATGCAAACCGAGCTGCATCAATAGCAGCACACTTAGGAAATAGTTTGGAATATTGGCTAAAGCAGAGGTTAACAACATCTTTGACAGTCTATTTTTGGTGCATAAAGACATACA
Organism: Barbus barbus; assembly: GCF_936440315.1. Classification (NCBI taxonomy): domain Eukaryota; kingdom Metazoa; phylum Chordata; class Actinopteri; order Cypriniformes; family Cyprinidae; genus Barbus; species Barbus barbus. Next base: position 611,837 of record NC_136748.1, read on the forward strand.
GCAAACACATGAACTTATATGTAGTGTAGTGTATAAACATGTCGAATAAACTCTCATCTGCTCACCAAGGCTGCATTTATTTAATCAAAAATACCGTAAAAGTCTGAAATATTATTACACTTTAAAGTAGCTAATTTCTATGTGAATATCTGTTAAGCTGTAATTTATTTCTGTGATCAAAGCTGAATTTTCAGCATCATTACTCCAGTCTTCAGTGTCACATGATCCTTCAGAAATCATTCTAATATGCTGATTTGCTGCTCAAGAAACATTTCTGATTACAACCCAAATTCCGGAAATGTTGTGACGTTTTTTAAAATTTGAATAAAATGAAAACTAAAAGACTTTAAAATCACATGAGCCACTATTTTATTCACAATAGAACATAGAGAACATAACAAATGTTTAAATGCAGAAATTTTACATTTTTATCCACTAAATTAGCCCATTTCAAATCTGATGCCTGCTACAGGTCTCAAAAAAGTTGGTATGGGGCCAACAAAGGGCTGAAAAAGCAAGAAAGTCTCTCAGAAGTAAAGATGACAGAGACTCTCCAATCTTTGAAAGAGTGTGTAAAAATATTGTGGGATACTTTAAAAACAACGTTGCTCAACGTCAAATTGCAAAGGCTTTGCAAATCTCATCATCTACAGTGCATAATATCATCAAAAGATTAAGAGAATCTGGAGAAATCTCTGTGCGTAAGAGACAAGGCCGAAGACCTTTGTTGGATGCCTGTGGTCTTCGGGCCCTCAGACGACACTTCATCACTCATCTGCATGATTCTGTCATTGACATTACTAAATGGGCCCAGGAATACTTCCAGAAACCACTGTTGGTAAACACAATCCGCCGTGCCATCTGCAGATGCCAACTAAAGCTCTATCATGCAAAAAGGAAGCCATATGTGAACATGGTCCAGAAGCGTCGTCGTGTCCTGTGGGCCAAGGCTCATTTAAAATGGACTGTTTCAAAGTAAAAAGTGGAAAAGTGTTCTATGGTCAAACGAGTCCAAATTTGACATTCTTGTTGGAAATCACGGACACCGTGTCCTCCGGGCTAAAGAGGAGGGAGACCTTCCAGCGTGTTATCAGTTCAAAAGCCAGCATCTCTGATGGCATGGGGGTGCATAAGTGCATATGGTATGGGCAGCTTGCATGTTTTGGAAGGCACTATGAATGCTGAAAGGTATGAGCAACATATGCTCCCCTCCAGATGATGTGTATTTCAGCAGGACAAAGCAAATCCACATACTGCAACTATTACAACAGCATGGCTTCATAGTAGAAGAGTCTGGGTGCTGAATTGGCCTGCCTGCAGTCCAGATCTTTTACCTATAGAGAACATTTGGTGCATCATTAAATGAAAAATACATCAAAGACGTCCAAGAACTTCAGCAGCTGGAAACCTATATCGGGCAAGAATGGGACCAAATTCCAACACCAAACTCCAGAAACTCATAACCTCGTTGCCCAGACGTCTTCAAACTGTTTTGAAAAGAAGAGGAGATTCTACATCATGGTAAACATGCCCCCGTCCCAACTATTTTGAGACCTGTAGCAGGCATCAAATTTGAAATGAGCTCATTTTGTGCATAAAATTGTAATATTTAAAATATTGGCTCATGTGGTTTGAAATTCTTTTAGTTTTCATTTTATTCAAATGTAAAAAAAATGTCCCAACATTTCCGGAGTTCGGGTTGTATTATCAATGTTGAAAACAGTTGCGCTGATGAATATTTTTGTGGAAACCATCATACATTTTATTTTTCACGATTCACAGATGAATAGAAAGTTCAAAAGAACAGCATTCATTTGAAATATAAATAGTTTGTAACATTATAAATGTATTTACTGTCACTTCTGATCAATTTAATGCATCCTTGATTAATAAAAGTATTAATTTATTTCAATTTTGAAGGCTAATGTATAGCCTACTGCACACCTACATGCACACAATACAAAATCTTCCACTATATTTGGGAAGTGAATATTTTAAGCTAAGAAAGGAGAGTCAAACTAAAGGAAATGAGAGTGGCTAAGAAAAGTTCACAATAGCAGCATTTAAACTGAAACAAATAGGAGCCATTTCACACAATAGCTGACGTGTAAAGCTGCTGCAGAAAGGAAGACAGACAGACAGAGAGGCAAAATTAGGGAATGCTTTTAAATAATGACTTTTAAAGGAGGTTGTTGAGGAGAAAAGCAGTGTGGAGAAGAAAACGAGAGTTATTATTACAATCAGTGAGCGGAATAATGGCACAACAGAAAGCGGTGCTGCCACAGTCAACTCAGAGACACGGAGCAGCGTCTAATCAGCTCAACCCATCCAACATCTGCCAGTGACCCAGAAGAACATCTCGCTCGTGCCTCTAATCATCACCATAAACCACTGGGCACTTGGAATTGTGTCTGGAATTTGTGTCACCACTTGTGTCTGGAATTGGAAATGACTGTCGGCCTCCTTCTGCATTATCAAAACTATTCTCTGATACAAATCACATGCAGACACAAACGCATTCAGATGGCTCTCTATTTTCTGCTTTCTGTAAACTTCTGCAGGACTGAAGCATGAGGAGCTGTTTCAGGCTTTGAACATCAGTCTGAAACCCAGAAGAAGAGACAAATGCACCGTCTGAACCTGCAAACAGTGCTGGCAGACTGTAGTTCATTACTGATTACAAATTACATTACAAAAATTGTAGTTAGTAATGTAATCTATTGGATTACACATTTTAGGTCATGTATTCTGACTATATTTTGATAACTTTTTTAGAATATTTTTGACCCAACACATAAGAAAATATATATATTCCATTACTTCATGAAGTGCAATGATGTGCAAAATGACTAATTTAACTAATTTAATTACAGTTGTTTAAGCTGCTTACACACATTTTCAAAAACGTTGCCTCTTTTCTTCAAAACTTCACACACAAATCCAAGAATTGCACACAAAATGCAAAACACCTCACATCTCTTGCAAAATGAAGCACTGCATTCAAAATATCACAAACACATCTCAAAAGCAAACATTTGCAAACACCTTTGCCTTAATATTAATTCCTGTTAGATTTTTGTGTGTTAAGTAGAGAATTGTGTTGTGTTTTGCAAAAAGTGTTTTATGAAATTGAAAACTGAGTCAAAGTCTCAGAATTAGTGTCTGGTTTTGTAGATTTGGTGTGTGCTTCTGCTGTTTGAGTGACAGCTTTCAGAAACTGTGTGACAAGGAAAGATTTTGTGTGTAATCATGTTGAAAAAAAAAACTGTAACTGATTTTAAAATAAGAACAATCAAAATAAAGCACTTGAACAGTAAAAATATTTTATTTGTTTGCTTGCATGTCAATCTGACCATTAACTGACACCAGCGAACTATCAATAATTAAATGTGTTGCTAATGACTTTATGAATGTAACAATAACAAGGACAATTTAAAAGAGAAAATTATAGAGAATCAATAAATGGTGAATAATTGCCATTATGTGAATAATATGTAAGTATGTAATATATAAACAAGTAACTGTAAACTAACTGAGCATTTTAAAATGTAATATAAGTAGTCAGTTCTTGGAATCTGATTACACAATTCAGATTAAATGTAATCAGTTTGTACCCAGCACTGCCTGCAAATGACATTAATGACAGATGCACGCATTACGGTGAACGTGAGAGAATGACAATAATGCAGTCAAAATAAGATGCATAACAATAACATAATGACGAAAGGTGAATATCCAATATCACGTACACAACAGATCATTTTATCAACTACCAGATGCATTCAGGAACATCTTCATTTTGTAATGTTTTTGTTTTGATTTGTAATATTGCATTGTGTTGTGTCAAGGTGTGTCTCAGTTTATAATATAGCAGCTGAATGTAAAAACAAAGTAAATCTATAGAATGCCTGTGTTTATAGAGCCGAGTTACTGTGTGTGTGTGTGTGTGTGTGTGTGTGTATGTGTATGTGGTTTATGAGGACACAAATGTGTATAATGACATGGTTATGACAGAGGTATTACAATATGAAGGTGGTTTATGAGGACACTGCCTATGTCCCCGTAATTCAAAAGGCTTAAAAAACATACTAAATGGTGTTTTTTTGAAAATCTAAAAATGCACAAAGTCTCCTGTGAGGGCTAAGTTTAGGTGTAGGGTTGGTGTAGGGCAATAGCACACACAGTTTGTTCAGAATAAAAACCATTACGCCTATGGAGAGTCCCCATAAACCACAAAAACCAACATGTGTGTGTGTGTGTTAATGATGTGGGTGTGTGTAACAGAGAGTCTGATGAAACACTGTTATGATATAAATATCACTGCACTTTTGACTCCAGGAAGCAGCTTTCTGAACATCTGACTCACACACTCCTGATTTACAGTAAATGAGCAACGCTTCAACTTCCCTTCAGTGTTCGTCCTTGTAGGACACACGCACGGATTTACAGCTGTTTTCACAATCAGAAACCTGCATCTGCATGTACTGCATCAAAAACGACAAAGAGAAAGAATATGAATTTATAAACCTCAAGAATGACAGATTGAGTATTAAATAAGTTTTCTGTTATGATACTACACACATCTGGGAAAACATTTAATAATGCATTGATATAAGGCACACAATTCACCCACTACCTTTTACAGTAGCATTGTGTATATTGAAATCTGTATTTGAAACACAAGGCATCTGAACTACTTTTTTTTCTTTTCAGAATGTCAAAATGTGGCCTAAATGACCCAAATCCACTCTAACAGAATTAAATCAAACCAATTAATGGTTCCTTCTTATACGTGACTTGAACTTACTATAGTAGTAAAAGGAATTCTGCATAATTACAAGTTACAACTAACCATAAACCAAACCTAATACTTTATCCCAACTGCGATTGGTATTTTAAATAGGATCCTAAAATGACATTTGTATGTATTATTAGTTGTGAAGTGATGTATGTAACGTAAAGTGATGATTATTTGTATTGTTTGTGTGTTGAGCCTTTTGTCTAAAGACAATTTTCTACACCATTTGGGATAGACAATAAAACTTTTAAATTGTATTGAATTTAATTGAATACTAAGCTTAGAGTAAGTAGTTGTTAATTAATATTACTGAGACCAAATGCACTTTCATTGTTGTGCCTTGATGGACACTTACATTACACTGTAAAAACTCATTTTTCTAGTTGAAAATAAATATTGAAGTAAATTTTACAATGCAATACTATTTAAGACTTTTTGTACTTCACAATTTTTGTTTTCAGTGTAAGTGAACATTTTGACACTTTATAAAACAATAAAATGATATTTTAATGATACTAATGATGGTTTACTGAACTTGAGAAGTACAATTATATTATGTTAGTGCCAATTTAATGACTTGATTTATTTATTTATTTATTTTTACAAAAAATAAACGTGATTGTCATGTTGGATATACTAAACTGAAATGATAAAATTTCAAACCAAAAACATGAAAGTATATAAATACTAAAGTGGGTCAAAAATGACCAGATGATCAACTTATTACCTGCAATTCAAAATACAGCATTTATTAAATGTCACACAGGTTTCATTCTCTGCATCTAGCGTCACTTAATGGAATTACAGAAATCTTTTTCAGCTAGATTCTTCTTGAACCCTCTTCTTGTCTGTTATTGGTTAGTCAGGCAGTCGCGAGCAGGTTATTATAAAACAAAGCACACTGAAGAACAAACCCTGAAAGTGCAGTACATTCATATCAAATATGCTTTAAAACTAGAATTATGTGCACTTTTGGATTTAACACTGAAAAAAAATCCTGTCAAAATCAATTTGGATTAATTTAGATATTCAAATATAGACACTGACACAAACACGTCCATTTCTGATCATCGACTGTGTCCAGTGACAAACGGCCAGAGAACAAGCAGAACGCACACATGTGGAACCACGTCTCTGGCTCTTGTTAGCTGTGATAAAGCAGCTAAAGGGATTGTCTATTGTTCCTCTTTCTCAGATTAAATAATCTTCAGCTCCCATACGAGCCGGTCGCACGCTCATTCATCTGAGAACAATCCCGTATCACACCATTACATTAATACCAGACATATTCATTACAATCAGGATCCTCGTTTTCATCTGCTGTAATTAGTGATTCGTCTAATGCGATTTCAATAATTGAGTGTGTGTGAAAATACAAGCGTGTGTCATTGTTTTCCCTATATCGGAGAAACCAAATCATTTGATTTCCAGAGGTGAAGTTGTTTGAGTCATTATTTGGAGCACTTTAAAGTGTGCTGAAGCTCCTGATTGTGATGGAGAGGTGTTCATCTATTAAACATCTCCTCCGTCTCTGACATGTTTCTGAGCTCAGTCCATTATTAGCAGAGCGAGCGGCAGAGAACAAAACCCCGGGACTCTCGGCAGCAGCTCCGATGGAAATGTTCCCACTTTATCAGCGAGTGTAATTGCTGTCTTGTTTGGTTAAGAGATTAGGAGGTTGAGTCTCTTTGTGTGGTCTTGCTGATTGTACAAACAGAGGGCAGAAACGCTTAAAAACCCACAGCGGCTCTCGACTGCAGACCCCGGGCGCTGGCGCTCAAGAGGGAAACAATCCAGAGACTGAGGAGATTGCTTTCAAAGCGCTTCATGTGAAAAGCCAGCGCTCATGATAATAGTGAAGCACATATAAGGACTGGAGTCCAGCACCCATACAGACAAAAATACAGTGATGTTAAACACTCTGGGAAATGTGCAGTTTTCTCCTTTTCAAGCTGATCTGAAATGACATGCATTGGTGTAATTGTACTATGGACAGTACTGCTCAAATGATTGTTTAATGTTTCATAAAGAAATATTATTATGTATAATTTAAAGTAGCTGTTTTCTCTGTGAATATGTGTTAAGCTGTAATGTATTTCTGTGATCTGCAGCTGTATTTCCAGCATCATTACTCCAGTCTTCAGTGTCACATGATCTTCAGAAATCATAATAATATACTGATTTACTGCTCAACAAACATTTCTGATTATTATCAATGTTGAAAACTGTTAATATTTTTGTGGAAACTGTGATACATTTAATTTTTCAGGATTCACAGATTTATAGAAACACTTTTCACTTCAAAATTGCTACTAATTTTGACAAATAATTATAAAGAAATGGCAAGTAATTTATTGAATTAAAGGCAATATTTTGAAGTAAAAAAACTGAAATAGTATTATCTTGCAAAATGAACTCTGAAAATCTGTTTTATTTACATCACTGGAACAAAAAAACTCAAAAAACAGCATTTATCTGAAATATAAATCTTTTCCAACATTATAAATGTCTTTACTGTCACTTTTCATCAATTTAATGCATCCTTGATGAATAAAAGTATTAATTTATAAAAAAATAAAAAATAAAATGTTACTGACCCCAAACGTTTTATTGGCAATGTATGCACACTGAAAAAATGATTTTCGAAGCTGTAAATAAAATAAAGTATTGGTTCTTGTTGTTTCCTTGTAAATATTTGTGAAATTTACTAGCAACTTCTGAGTGGGAATCGTTTCAAAGTAATATTTTTTCAGTGTAGCAGATTCAGTCATATGATTTTTTTTTATAATGCTATAAAAGTTTCCTGATGGAAGGCTGTATCAGATGCGGATGAGGTCCTCGTCTCACAAAGCAGCGATCAGCGGCCCTCTGGTCACGGCGTCTGGAATCACTCTGACAAAGCTGGAGGATCATGTCTGATATCGTCAGATGGCCTGGAAAATTAAAAACCCAATTAAAGGAGCGGCGCGGGGGTCAGCTCTTCTGCATATCAAAAGAGCTCCTCTGGCTATTCTCCTCAAATGATATTGGTTAACAGCTCACTTTGGCCGGCTGCAGCGCGCAGCACTTAGAGAGTAATAAGTGCTTTCCAGCAAAGCTTCTCCTCAACCACCGGGTCATTATCAAACTGTCATTTCTAGCCCTTTTCTGCTCCGCAGAGCTGCACAAAGGTCTCGCAGACCCAGAATTAATTTGAAAATCTGATGACACGAGAAATGGCGTAGAAGAAGTAGAAATGGAAAGGAAAAGGCTTTATTTGATCTTACAGCGAGAGTAGTGTTCGGTCAGGAATCGCCAGGTTTGTTTTGCGAGACTGAACGCTAAGCTTGTTTCATTCATTCTCGTACAGTGGAGAGGAAAGACAGCTTGAGATTCATCTCGCTGTGGAACATTAATATTCAGTATAATGCTGCTGATAACAGACTGCAGGTCATGAAGAACGTGAGGAACTGAACCTGTATTCTGACGACGTTAACACTGAGCGTTAATTAAACTAAAGGAAAATGAGAAATGTTACCTTGACAACTGCATGAAATAAAAGTTTATATATATATATATATTTAACTTAATTTGAAATTTTACTTATTTCAAGTAGTGAAAATGTCTTTTTATGGTTTTAAAGCTAGATTTTTAGACTTAATCTTGCAACTTTAAGAAAAAAGCAAACATCAAGATAATGAAAAGAATAAAGGATAAAACAGAATAAAATGTAAAATTACAGGTAGATGTTTTCTGTTTGTATTTCATTTCAAGTACATTGTTTGTGATTCTGTTTTGTTTTTGTGGTGTTTTATTAGTTTTTAGTTCTGTTTTAGTTGAAGTTACTTTAGTAGATCAAGCTACACCAAATGAAAATGAGAAATGTTGCCTTGACAAAAATAGCTGGGTGAAAAAATCTGATTCAGTTGTGCAGCTTTAAGAAAAGAAAAGAAAGAAAGCAAACATCAGTGGAATAAGAGAATAAAGGAATGAGAGAATAAAATGTAAAACTACAGGTAGATGTTTTCTGTTGTCATTTTAATTTAATTTAAGTTGTAGTAATTTTGGTGTGTTTTTGTCATATTAGTTTTTATTTCAGTTTTATTTTAAGTTACTTTAGTATATGAAGTTAAACAAAATGAAAATGAGAACTAGCTGAAAATAAAATGTTTATGTTTTTTTATATTTAATTTTATTAAATCTAGTTTAATTAATTTCAAGTAACAAAAAGTACTTGTCAGATTTTATTGTTCAGCTTTAAGAAGAAAGCAGACAGTAGAGAATGACAGAAATAGGAGAACAGAATGTGAAACTGCAGGTTTTAGAGAACGAGCCGAGTGTTTTTCATCTGCAGCTCGAGCCGGCGAACAGACGGATCGTCACACGATGCATTTGCTCACATAAGTGCCCTTTTCCATCCAAAGATTTGTTTTTTTCTCTTTTCAGCTTTTTTCTTTTATTCAAGCAATTGACAAGTCAGGTCTTTTAGCCTCATCTCATTTACATTTAATGGCATGATAATACACATTAGCAGACTATTTTAAATAATTACATCCTCACAAGCCCCCCCCCCCCCAACCCTTTTTCTCCAAATGTGCCTTTTTTTTTAAACTTTCATATTTCAAAGTGCAATAATAGCAAGTGCTTCTGTCATGGAAACAATATCTAATACGTGAGCAGAAAAGGGAAGCAATTTTCAGACGGTGACTGGGGTGAATAGGACATTAAGTCCTTTTCTGAGCTGCTGTTGGGTATTTTTCTGTCAGTTGACGGGCCGGCTGTGAATGCTGCGAGTTAAAGACGGCCATCGAGCGGCAGGCAGTGACAGCTCACCTGTCAATTGGAAATATCCCAGCCGCAGCAGAGACGGCAGAGGGCTGGAAAATCATCCGAGCCATTCACGATAAGAAGCACATGCACACACCTGCGTTAACAAGCCTAGAGATGGAGTGAGATACGGCGAAAACAGAGAAAGAGAGAGATACTGAGAGACAGCAGAGACGGAGGCTTGTTGACAGAATGCAGATGAACAAATACAAACCCTGCACTGTCAGCAGAAACACACAGCAGTGATGTTCATTACTGCACTGACTAGACTTACAGATTCAAAATTGTGAGCAAATCTCAGGGTTATTGTAGTTAACTAAAATTGATACTAAAATTAAGGTTAATATTACGTAACATGAGAAGTGTTGTCTTGGCAAGTGGCTGACATAAAATACATTTTAACTGAAATACAATAGAAAAACTTTTTATATTTCAGCTAGTTGCCATGCAAAATTTCTCATTTCAATTTAGTTTAAGTTGATGTACTAAAATAACTAAAACTAAAACTGAAATAAATATATAAACCATAGACATATGTTTAAAAAAAAATCCAAAAGCACACAAAATTACTAAAACGTAAAATTTTAATTAAAATAAAAACAGAAATATCTAAAAAACAAAGACTAATACAAACTCTAGTATCTCTTTGATACTAAAATAATTTTCATAATTTTTTTTATATTTTATTTTTATTTTTTTTAATTTAATCTAGTTTCCATGGAAGTATTTCTCAATTTCATTTAGTTTGACTTGACATAGTAAAATAATACAAATTGAAATAAAAACTATAGAGGCATATTAAAAAACTGGTAAAACTAAAATTTCATTTAAAATGGTAAATATAAAAACAGAATCAAAATATGAATAGAAACGTCTTAGGTTACGTATGTAACCCCAGTTCCTCGAAGGAACGAGACGCTGCGTCTGGAGACGCTTTGGGGAACGCCTCCAGCGCGACCGGCTCTGAATACAAATGAAATCTGTCCAATGGATGGCGGAACGTCACGGGCGAGGTGACGTAATGACCAGCTGGCATAAAAGAACGTGCAGTGAAACCGGTGTCAGCTTCTAAATTGAAGCAAGCGCTGGCAGGGATGCCAGAAGTGTGGCCTCGCAACACAACGACTCGTTCCTTCGAGGAACTGGGGTTACATACGTAACCTAAGACGTTCCTCTTCAGGAACTCGAGCTGCTTCTGGAAACGCTTTGGGGAACGAGATACCCACGGCACCAGACTTCCCAATACCTGCCCCGTGTGTATCCGTACGGAGCACATCTAGGGTGAGAGAACAGAAGAGCCTGGAGTGGCTCGCATGTCCAGGCCATAGAACCTGACAAAAGTCAGGGGCGTAGACCATCCCGCAGCATTGCAGATGTCCTGATTGGGACACCTGCGAGAAAGGCCTTGGAGGCCACCACACTTCTCGTGGAATGAGCCTTGACTCCCATCGGCGAGGGGAGGTCAGAGGACTCATAGGCCAATGAATGGCATCGACAATCCACCGCTGAGGGTCTGCCTGAAGCAGGAAGACCTCTCTTAGGGGGACCATAGCAAATCAGCAATTTGTCCGCCCTTCTCCTTCTCCTGCTCTGTGGACGTATGCGTCCAGTGCTTGCCAGGATTGGAGGATGGTCTTAACAACCTCGGTTAAGAGACCAGAAGCTATAAGCCTTGCCCCCCCAGGGGCCACACCCACAGCCTCCACAACTCCGGGCGGGGGTGCACAAGGGTGTCTCCTGCCTGTGAGAGAAGATTCCTCCTGACTGGAATCTCCCATGGAGAGCCGTCGAGGAGGGAAATCAGGTCTGAGAACCATACTCGGCCCGGCCAGAACGGGGCTACTAGTAGCAGCCGGACTCCGTCCCGGCGCACTCTCTGTAGAACTCCGGGGAGCAGAGCAATTGGGGGAAAGGCGTACAGACGAAGCCTCGGCCACGTCTGTACCATGGCATCCAGCCCCAACGGAGCTGGATGAAGTAGAGCATACCAGAGGGGACATCCTGTCTTCTGAGTAGCGAAGAGGTCCACCTGAGCCTGGCCAAACACTCTCCAGATCTGCTTCAACACCTCGGTGTGAAGCATCCATTCCCCGGCGAAGAGCCCCTGTCTCGACAGGGTGTCTGCTCCCATATTGTGCTGCTGACTCAATACTTGATTGCTGCTCTGTCAATTCTTCGTCATCAGTCAGGTTGTCTCCACTTGTCTAAGGCACGTAGGCATCGCCGCGTGACCTTGATCATGCAAAGCGGATTTCCCCTCGGGGAGAATCCCTTGGTCTTGAGCCACCACTGTAGGGGTCTCATGTACAGCAGGCCAATAGGTATCACGTTGGACGCAGCTGCCACCAGATCCAGCAGTATCTGAAACTGCTTGACAGTGAGTGACTGGCCTTCTTTCACCCTCCTGACTTTCGTGAGGATTGACTCGATCCGAGCAGGAGACATACGTGCCTGCACCATGGTCGAATCCCACACCACCCCCAGATAAGTGGGTCTCTGTAATGGAGAAAGCACACTTTTCTTGGGGTTCAGTCTTAACCCCAACACATTTAAGTGAGCGAAAACAACATCTCAATGTTGAGTCGCCCTCCGCTCTGATTGAGCGAGAATCAACTAATAGTCGATGTAACTGAGTATGCGGACGCCCTGTAGCCGCAATGGAGCTAACGCGGCGCCCACAAACTCGTAAAAGTGCGAGGTGAGAGTGCTAGGCCGAAGGAAAGTACCCGATAATGGTAAGCTTTGCCCCCGAAAGCAAACCTCAGGAACTTCTTGTGAGTGGGAAGGATGGAGACTTGGAAGTATACGTCTTTTAGATCTACGTGACAAACCAGTCCTCGGACTTGATCTGAGACACTTAACTGAGCATCTTGAACTTCAGTCAGCTGACTGAGCAGCTCAATTGATCCAGATCTAAAATGGGACGCAATCCTCCATCTTGCTTGGAACTATGAAGTACCGGCTGTAGAACCCGGACTCTCTTCCATGAGGAGGACCACCTCGATGGCCTCCTACCTTAAGAGAGTATCGACGTCTTGTTCCATTAACAGAGCCTGCTCGGGGCCCACTAATGTGGAATTCATCCCGTTGAATTGAGGCAGACGAGAAACTAACTGGATTCTGTAGCCTCTCTCTACAGTGCGCAGGACCCACTGAGACACATTTGGCAGTAGTTCCACGCTGCGAAATAGTCTACTAAGGGAACCAGACTCTCGAGACTGGTCTCTGGTGTAATCAGAGTGGCTAGTTCGGTGCCCTGGAACGGCACACCGGCAGGGAACAGCCGAACTAGCTGCTCCAGAGACCCCCGAAGGGGTGGCGAGTGTCTCAGCTCCGCTAAGGTTCCGGGTGGAAGAGAGTGAGATGTGTGCTCGCTGGAGACCACTGCGCCCTGGAACACCATATGTGGCAGGGTTAACAGATCGATCTCCTGAGGGCACTGGGGGAAGACGAGCACCGTACGCTGCGGTGAATCATTGCTCTACCCCTGCAGGGCTACCCTCATAAGCCCTGATCCCACTCACATCAGGGCTTCTTGGCCGAAGACCTCTTTGCCTGCTTGGCTGGGAGGTCTTTGACCGTGCACCCTTCTTACCACCCTGACCCCGCTCCCGCGGGGGTGAGCTTGCCTATACGAGGAGCCAGCACGCGGCAGGGGCTGCTCTCGCCCAGCAGCCCCGTGAGCTAGAGAGCGGCGAGGGAGAAACCGCTGGAACGCCGCCGCCTGCCTCTCCGCCACCGCCAGGGAGACCGTCGGGCGATCTGTGGCAGCGCTGGTGGCGGCGGAGAGGCATCTTTGGTTGATACTGTTGGGTTTAAAGACCGCGACAGGGTCTTCCTTCTGGATGCCCCACTTTGGTGCTTAGGTGCTGATCCACCATCTGATCTGGATACAGACTGGATCTGGTGGCTACCGTGACCTCGGAATAAGAAAGAAACAGACTAATATTAGCATAGATGCCATTCTTCTTACGATGTAACAAGTACATCAGGTGTTTTTGGAAGTGTTTCTGCTTCCGGTTGACCTAATTAATGCAGCCTAACAATCCTTTAATGGATTTGAATTATAGAAATGCAATAGTGTATTATGTGTAAGCCAGGTTAAAGATATGGATCTTTAATCTAGATTTAAACTGACAGAGTGTGTCTGCCTCCCAAAACCAACATGTGTGTGTGTGTGTGTGTGTCTGTATGTGTGTGTGTGTGTATTTGGGTAAAAGGTTTGTATTCTGTCACTCATTCTGTTTTCAGGAGCGAGTCGCTGATGTCGAAGAATAATCACGGCTCCTGCATCTCTCTGAATCTCTTCCTGCCGGCTGCACTGTACTGGTCAAACAAATTAAATTACTGCTGCAGTATGTGAGTAATTTTATGTAAATTATAGTGTTAATGTTCTGTGTCGCGGTGCTGCCAGCTGTGGATGTTTTATTGTTGTGTTCTGCTGTGGTCCATCCATAAAGAACATGTACTGTATATTCAGTAAGACTCCAGCTGTCCTCTTTCTCCTCATATCTTTCCGGCCCGCGGTGGCTTCGGCTCGCTGCTGATGCAATCACAGCCATCAGAGGATGGTATAGATGTGAGCTCAATACTGTCAGGCCTTGTGTTACTGCTTTTAGACATGGGATCTGTTTGCTTAAGCAAAAAGCTGCAAAAACCGTGTTCTTAATGAGCATCTCTGCCTGTTTTCCAGAAAAAAATATCAATACACCCTAAAAACTACATACATTTTCCTGAGCAGATGTTAAGGCTTGTGGCTGGTGAATATATCCTGTGGTGTATTTCCTCTTGAGCTCTGGCAGATTGTTAAATTGTTTTTGACTTAAAATATAAAGAAAATTTTCGAAAAACAAAATTACAAAATTACACATGATTACACAATTATTGCCATAAATTACATTTAAGGCAAGACACTACAGATGAACAGAGAAACATCTTTAACAGAAGAAGAAACCATACTTTTTCTAGTCTGTTGATTAATTAATTAGTTTTTATTGCCGTATCAGCATCTATGGCTAGTTTCATGGCAACATCGGTGTATTTTAAAACAAACAAATATAGTAGAAAAACTATAGTAATGAAAACAACTGACAATCAACTCACAATAATATAAATATTATAAGATTTTCAGTTGATTAATCATAGTTCATTAAGACAATTTTTTTTCTGAAATGTTATTTAAATATGAAAATAAGTAATTATCTAATAAAATGTGGATAAATCTAGCTTTAAAATTCTTGTTTGCTTCTGTAGTCATATTAAAGGTTTTTTCTGGAGGGGATTTTGGATTTATCTTTTTATCACTCCATCAATAAAAAAATACTGTCAGCAGACAGAGAACAAACATTTTCACCATGTTTTTAGCAGTAAAATATTATATAAATCAGTGTGAATGAAATATGAGCAAACCTTCAGAATATAGAGAGGAATAAAACTGTAAAGTTTGGTGTATGGAAGAGAAAACACTGCAATCTACAGCCACAAATAGATAAAGTGCAGTAAAATAAACACTTATATGGTTTGATGTGAAAAAATATCTAGTGCCTTCTACCCTTTATCTTGTTTTAGTCCCATTTGGGGCAATGAAATATTTAAACCAGGCAAATTGGACGCAGGTTTCAAGATTTGGGCTGACAAGGGCATTCGAAAGATAACAGATCTATATGTTAACAATACTCTTATGTCATTTGAGGAAATAGTTAATACATACAATATTCCTACAAAACATTTCTTTAAGTATTTACAACTAAGAAATGTTATCCTCAAATCACAAAATAATTCCCTCGATATGCCACCATTGTCTATTTTGGAAAAAGAAGTGACAATAAATAGTTTTAGTAAAGGTTTAATTTCTTCATTATATAATATGCTGGTGTCAGGGTCAAAGGACTCTTCAAACAGTAAATTGGAAGCTTGGAGATCGGATCTTAAGGACGATATTGGATGAAATCATGCAAGGAAGCTCAATCCCTAACAATGAACACACGACTGAAACTGCTACAATATATATGGTTGATGAGGATTTATATAACTCCAGTTGTATTGCATAAATATAATGAAATTATCCCAGATACTTGCTTTAAAGGAATGCTATATCACTGCATATGGGAGAGTGAAGAAGTTAGGAAAGATGTGAAAGGAATGATAGAAAAGATCCTTGATGTTAACATACCACTGTCACCTTTAATCTTTTTATTTCATTTATATCCCGAGGAGATCAAGTTAAAAAATACGGAGTATATATTTATAAATATATGTATTCTTCAAGTGAAACGGCTTATTTCTTTAAATTGGAAAAGTATATATGCACCAAATATAGGACGATTGCTAAAAGAAATGGTAACAAATATGTTCATGGAAAAGATAACCTGCATATTAAGAGCTAAAAACATCATTTTTGATGGAGTTTGGGGACCTTTCAAATTGTTTTTATAATGGGGGGGGGGGGTGGAAATGTGTTGATAGAAGACTAAAAAAGAGGTGATATTGTATATTAATGTAAAATACTGAGAAGCTTTATTTTGGTGTGTGTGTTTTCTCTGTTACATGGAAATTTATATGTACATGTGTATTGTTAAAATATAATAAAAAGTAATAAAGGGAAAAAAAATCTTTCTAACCCCACAAAAAAAAAAAAAAAAAAAAAAAAAAAAAAAATATGTAATGTGGATTTTGGATGTTTTCTTTCCACTATTTCTGTATAAAGACATGTAACACTACAACAAAACAGACCAAAAAACTGATTTTGCCTGTAATGTCTTGACTTACCAGTAGCTATCTCTAAAGAAAGGCGTAGATTTGATTTGGTGTAAGAGGTGAAACAGACATTAATGTAATATAAATATGACGGATTAGCCCTGCCGTTAAAAGAAAGCTGGTGAACACGTTCATGTCAGACTGGAGATATACGTTACGGCAGCTCGTCTCCTCACCAAGATTACGATTTATGTGCAGACGGGCGGCTGAAATTTACACCCGGTTGTTCTTGCAGTAATCTGTGTAATGAGGAAGTGTATCCTTGTATTTCATTAACTCCTGCCTAATGACATGAGCGCGTCTCCCCATAGGGGCCGCTGATGGAGGCGCCGAGCAGAAATTAAACGCTGGAACTAACTCGTGTTTCAACAAAAGGCCAGTCATTACAGCTGGTCATAAAAACCATCAGATCCGTCTTGATTTCACGGGCCTCCAGTCTCTGCTTTTGCTCTTATTTTGTCTTTTTCATCACGAGTCCGGCTGCATTTGATCATCGGAAAATGAATAATAATTTGGTGTAAGTCACGTCCTTGTTGGATGGTTTTTACAGTGTTTTTTTCAACTGCTTCCACACAAAATCTTTCCTTGTCACACAATTTCTGAAAACTGTCACTCAAACAGCAGAAGCACACACCAAATCTGCAAAACCAGACACTAATTCTCAGCCTTTTTCAATTTCATAACTTTTGCAAAACACAACACACAATTCTCTATGTGTAACACACACAACTCTAACAGGAATGTTTGCTTCTGAGATGTGTTTGTGATATTTTGAATGCAGTGCTTCAATTTGCAAGAGATGTGAGGCATTATGTGTGTGCAATTCTTGGATTTGTGTGTAAAGGTTTTTAAAAAAGAGGCAAAGTTTTCAAAATGTGTGTAAACAGCTGAAAAAAAAATGAAATGAATTGTCTCCCATATGAGTACGCAGAGCTACATTTTTCTTTCTAAGTTCTGACAAAACACTATTTTGTGTCTGCAGGACTGTGAACAGAAACGGCTTCAGCGATGCATCATTAATGAGAAAACGGGCCGGTCTGGAGAGCCTCGCGCTCCTGCTAATTGGAGATGATTTTCATAAAGCCAGTGGAACGGCTGACAGCGTCTGTCCTTCACCTTCTCTTGCTTCCCTTCTTTCACGGGACACAAATGAAGTGGTGGAGCGGAGACTTCGCAGAAACTCAAGAGTCCACAGGTGTAAACGACTCATTCTCAAGCCTTGTTTGTCCCCCTAATTATCCGCTCCCCCTTGAGCTGTAACAAGGGCCCTAACGAGAGTGTTTTTTGCAGTAATAATGGCTGCAGATACCTGCGGGGTGAGAGCGCGCTGCTGTTTCTCATCCTGTCAGGCAAACTGTGGAGTGCTGGGGCTTAATGATCCTGAAAACAAGACTGGGGGTGACTCGTGTGTGTGTGTGTGTGTGTGTGTGTGTGTGTGTGTGAGCGCTTCATCCAGATATCCTCATGCTTCTGCTGATGTTTCCCTGTGCAGACGGGAGCGGTGTGTTCCAGTCACACAGTAACTGCTGGTCTTTATTAGACCTGTATCAGACCGGATCTGTCTAGAAGAGCTCCACAATACAGACAAGCCGGGGTCATCGAGAGATATGACAACGCTCCTGCATTATACATTTCTATAGCACTTTAGACAATACAGATCACTCCAAAGCAGCTTCACAGTAATAAACAGGAAAATAACATTGTTATTGTTCAAATTCATCAATTATGAAACAAATTCAGTTCTTATCCAATCATGTCAGTGCAGTTAAATCAACAACATAACTGAATATTAGTTGTATTTTTTCAAATTATTTGTATGGGATGCATCCTTTAGAATGGTTTGACAATTTTAGTAAATCAGTAATATTTCGAGCCATATGTAAACATTTTCTAGCTAAAGTTTTATGAATCATTGCTACATTATCTTACTGACATAATGTTATCTTAATTCAGTGTTCCTCCTCAGTACTGTTGTCTTGTTTTCCAGTACAAACATCCAGTACAAACATCCAGTACAAACAAGAACAAATATCTGTCAGTGGCGTCAGAAAAGTACATTTAATTCAAAGGGAAAACTAGATTATTTTTATTACTAATAAAATTATCAAATTTCTTGTTATTTCTTGCATAAACTCAAGGTTATTAGTTAACTAAAAACATAAAAACATTTGTTACTTGAAATAAAATAAATGTTAATTGAGACAAAATTATATATAACTCAATTTATTATACATATTAAACTTATTTTATTTCAGCTAGTTCCCAAGGAAACATTCCTCATTTCCATTTAGTTTAACAATGTACAAAAATAACAAAAACTGAAATAAGAATTAATAAAAACAATATATAACCTAACAAAAATGACAAAACGCACAAAAAATATACTAAAACAATCAAAAATTAAAATAATAGTAACAGAACATAGTAACTTATTCCAAAAAGCAATAAAAACGTATAGTATGCTAGTAGTATCTCTGATACTAAAAACAACATTCTGCTTTTTGTCAATTTGCTTCTCCAGTAAATGTATATTTGTTTAAGGATGTTTAGATACAATTAGAGGAATAACTTATTTATTTTTTTTTTTTTTGCTATAATTGCAAAAATGTGTGTAATTTTTTAATAGTTTTATATAACGTTTTATAATTATTTTATAAAAGATTTATCTATGAATTAAAACTATGTTTTGTTTTGTTACTTAATAAACCCTGAACAAGGGAAAGTTGAAATCATAATGATCAGGACAGCAGAACTGAAAAGTGCTTCTTACGGATGCCCATCTAGCGCTGATATTTCTGAATGTGCATCATGGGAATATGGCGGCGAGGACAGAGAGAGGGATATGGACAGATGAAGCAGGAGGAGAGAGTCACAGATGTGCGTGAAGCCCGAGGCGTCACGAGTCTGATGAAGAAGACTGCCGCTGAGAGAACAATATCTGTGTGGTCTCTGTCCCATGCTACCCGAACAGAGACGCTGAGCGCTGGCCTCGTCCACAGTGAAGACAAGCGGCCAATGAGAAGAAGCAGCATGTAGATTATTATTGGGATTATTCTTTTGTGAATCAGCATCAAATAAAGGTTGAGAAAATATCATCTAAGCATTCTAAACACATCATGGGAACAACACTGCGAACAAAACATTTTCACTAACTAATACCAGTGAGGAACAATTCAAACGCATATATGTCGAATCTGAAATGCCTCCACATCAACACTAATCAAACTAATTTCATGAGAAAGGACACGCATTAGTGCTTGTTATCAGATATGAACACAAAAAGTGAGCGCTAACTACCGACCATCTGGCTCCCACCCAAGCTAGCGGTCGCAGACGAGAACAATAGCGTTCATTAGGATCATTTATCATGCTAGTGAGCTCAATTTACTTCTGCTTCCATCACGAGACCTGCTCATTAGGATTCTAAACAGCACTAGTGAGCATCGCACAGGCTTCACACACAACACCAGCTCGACGGCAAATGAGAGACTCCTCCGAAGCGGAGGGAAAGATTGAGTAGGTCGAGCGCTAGCTCTGAGCAATGCTAATGGAAGTGCAGCGGTGGGGCTGGAGCGAGCGACTGAACATCCCTGATAACTAAGCAGCAGATGTCTCCAACGGAGGCTCTTTGTTGCCGGAGCAGCGGGAACCTGCGCTTCTGCTGGCGTGCTTCACACTGCATTCATTTGCCTGCCAGCTGCGAATTTAGCAGCAACTTTTCATCTCATCTGTCGGCGCAGACACCAGCACAAAGTTTCCACAATTAGCAAGATTCAGAAACTCTTGAACGTTTGGCAGCGGTCTCCGTGGGATAAACTGCACCCTAACCATTTGAACCTCTATCACACTATATATATATATATATACAGACTAGAAGTTGGTTGGATGTTGAATTGAAGTGATAGACTCAACTACTAAGAAACAAAGTCTGCCTCTCAGCTGGATCAATGAGCCACATCAGGAACTGCTTTATCTTACAAACAGGTCACGAGAAAATTAACATTCATCACAAACCCATAAACCTTCAGTCTTTTTTTTAATGCAGTTATAATGAAAGGAAGTTTTAAAATGAGAAAAACTGTCACAAAAGCATCTTAAAAGTATTATAACAATGGTCCAATCCTGCACTGTGTTTGCAAATCAAACTGGAAAACCCTGGCAATCTGAAGTCATCTGGACTCCTTTCATCAACTGAATAAAAAGAATCATTAGAAAAAACTGATTAACTGCTATTAGAAATTAACTGCTTTAATGCACACTTGGCAGTGTAAGTGAATTCAATTAGATATACATATCATTTGTGTAAAATGTAAAGTGTTGCACTTTTTGTTTTGTGTAGTGTGTGTGTGTGTGTGTGTGTGTATTTTATAAAACATTTGCAAATTCTTGCTGTCACTTAATTAGAAGTCCAATAACATTGTGTTCTGCATAGGGACTACTGAACAGAAAGGCCTCCAGTGCAGTGATGCAACTGATGCTGATACATGACAATGACAGCATGGCAGATATAGTATATCTATACTACACACATTCAAACTATATAGAACTTTTTACTTTTTCAAAAGAAGTGCCTACTCAGTGAGTATGTGATTTTGGACTAACATGGAATGCAGTCTGCTGATGGCCTTTTCTTTTTGGAAAAGCCCAGTGTGAAAGTAGATTTGCAAACATGACAAACATGGATAAATGGCTTGGAAATGGGAAAAAGTGTAAAAGCTATTAAACAATTTGTTATTTAATTATAATAGTCTTTTATTATTAGTCCCTTTCATAGAGAAATTTAGGAAAGCTTCTTAAATAAAACTGTAACTGATTGTGATTTTATGCATTCACACTGCCAGGGCTTTTCCATATTCTCTGGTTTAATTCAAACACATTTATCCCTCACAGTCCCGTGCAGACACAGTGGCATCGCTGTGATCATCTGATGTACTCACACAATTCATTTCGACCGATGGTAAGTCGCAGTATCACTGCCGTTCACAGCAATTGATTAATTATTTACTACTTAAGTTGCAGCCACATTTACCATCGTTTCGTGAGCGAAATCCAGTAGTTTCAACACAAATACACACAATCTGGAATTTAGCTAGAGAGCTAAAATCCAGGATTGAGTAGGTTACGATGATTTGATGCATTGATCAACACAGATGTGCTTTGAAAGTGTCTTACTGTGCTTCTTACATCCCCACACCTTTGACAATGGACCTTTTTAGCGTGCAAAATTATGACTGCAGCTTTACTTCTCCTGGTCAATAACTAACGTCTTGCTAAACATGCTAACCGGCTTCGGCTCCGGTTTGCATTCAAATGCAATGCTGACTTTCACATTTAAGGTAATTATCCAGAATCAGAGTCCAGTGGAAACATAGATATTGCTTTTAAGAGGAAAAATTATTCTTCACTACATGCTTATTAATATTTGAAAATCTAACCAGAAAAAAATTAAATGATAATATATATATATATATATATATATTTTTTTTTTTTTTTAAATCTCAAGCAAGGTTCAGGTATGCATCCCTATTCTAAACCCATAGGCCTACTTGTTATGTAGGTTGTGCCATTCACATTTATTTAGTCTCTTGTTGTTTAATATATTGGATTATAAGATTGCATTTATGCCACCTCAGTCATGTCTGTGGTTTCCTACTGGATGTAGTGCATGCTATGTTTCAATCATTTCAAATGCAGTTTGGACATTGCTTGGTCACTGCTGCAGTGGACATATGCACTGCACTGTGTATTTGAGCTTTTTGATCATGTGCATGCATTTTTATACCTTATACTTAAGTTTTCTATGTTATATTTGGTTGGGAAATCTGCTTAGCGAATTTTAAACTTGTCAGCTGGGTAAAATTAATGTTGATGAGTGAAAGTCTTGGTAGCTTCAGTAAGAATGCTTTAAAAATTATAAACCAGTCAGTGGTGTTTTGCCATGTATTCCATTATTTTCCAGCAAATGAATTTGTGATTTTATCCCTGCCTTGTTTCCGGTATCTGTATAATTGTAAAAAAAAATCATTTAAAATATTAAAACTGATAAATGAAAAATGACATAACTTTAAATAAATAAATGTTAAAATAATTTAACATTAAATAAAATAAGAACATTAGCTTGCTGATCAAGTAGTATAATGTGAACTAGTGCTGTCAAACAATTAATCGCGATTAATCACATCCAAAATAAACGTTTTTGTTTACATAATATATGTATGTGTGCTGTGTATATTTATTATGTATATATAAGTACACACACATGCATGTATATATTTCAGAAAAATAGGTTGTTTA
Organism: Barbus barbus; assembly: GCF_936440315.1. Classification (NCBI taxonomy): domain Eukaryota; kingdom Metazoa; phylum Chordata; class Actinopteri; order Cypriniformes; family Cyprinidae; genus Barbus; species Barbus barbus. Next base: position 634,491 of record NC_136748.1, read on the forward strand.
CATATTAAATATATTTATTTATGATATAAATTATATGAATATAAATATAGACATGTAAACACATGTAAATATTTTCAAAATATATACTGTATGTGTGTGTATTTTTAAATATACACAGAACAGACACCTATATTATGCAAACAAAAACGATTATTTTGTATGTAATTAATCGCGATTAGCTGTTTGACAGCACTAAATTGTGAACATAAAATGGTAAATGAATAAAGCATATTTTTCTGTCCTCATTTACTGTATGGCTCCAGCCAAACACTTCCACAAGGGCTCACCAAAAACATTCTTGCTTCATCATAACAGAGCATATTCCTTACAGTGACAGTGTGACGTTGTGTGCAGTAAAGAGAAGATTTTCTATGCTGTGGATGATAAAAGGTACTTGATTAAAGCGAGCACGCTGAGTTTGACTTGGAGGTGCTTTACTGTCTCTCATCGCTGCTGCCGGCCCTGTGAATAATAGCATGTCCATCAGAGAGGATCTTGGGCCCTCGCCGGGATTTACTTGGGCGGTAATACATGAGCTGGGAACAATAAATGATTCATAATGTATAGTTTTGGCTCAGTAATTTCAGCTGTTGTACAAGGAACAGTATTAAAGCAATTCCACACTATGGGCTCCATACATGACAGCAGCTATTGTCATACGGTGTCTCTGAGGAGAGCCGTCCTCCGCTTATACATATTCACACGACATCTCTATAAGAAGCACAGAGCACTCGTCATGGGCGGGTTCTGTAATTGCTGCAAATCATGTGTTTCCAATGTCGTAACCCTTCAGCAGACAGGATAGATGGACTAATGCTGCTAATAAATCTAACAGAGTGTTTTTTTGTGTGTTCACTGTGAGTGGAGATACACAGCGTTTTCTTTACAGTCAGGGCAGATGCAGCTGTGTAGGCTTCAGATTGGACTTAATGTGCTATTTCATTCTGAATTTGATGCATATTGTTCCATCTCAGTCTAAAGCAGAATGCATAAGTCTAATCACACAGTAAAACAGTAGATTTACCTCCCGTCACTGTATTTGTACATTTACACGGTACATTGTACATCAGAGTGCATGGTGCATATGTTTGTATGACCAACCTGTAAGTTTGCATCCCCTTGGCTTCACCCACAAAAACCCAATAGGATTTTTTTTTTTTTCATTGGTTTTTGGATTATTGCAGAAAATACGCTCTGTGACCCCCAAAAGTTTCTGATTCTTACATGTTTTGTCCATCATGATAATCTTCACAAATGAAAACAACACTTATATGAATTTTGAAGCCTAAATAGAATTACCAAAAGTAAAGCACAACTGCTGCAGTCCGTGTTCAAAAACATTTTCCCTGGAAGTTTGAGTTAGAAACAGAATAGTTTGCAAGAGAGCAATTATAAACACAATGAAAGCGAGTGAGTAGATGAGTTTATCTGTTTGGTGTGCTGTTTAACCCAAGTTATCCCATTTAGACACTCGTTAGCAAATGCCTTTATCAAGACAAGAGGGTGTAAGGGTGTATTACTGATGTATTTTATGTCTTAGAATTGTACAGCATTAAAAACTCAATCCAAAATTCAACTCTAGAAAAAAGTGCAACACTCAAACCTTGTTCTTCAAACATAAATGTGACATTTTTAAGCTCCATTTCTTTAAAAACAATGCCATTTCAGTCAACAGGTCAGACGAAGGCCTTGAAGTTGGCCAAAATATCTTTGTTTTTATTTGTCTGAAGAGCGAGCATTGCACTTTTTTTCTAGAGCAGAGTTACACATATCTCGAGCTGTTAGACACAGACCTTATTTCAGCATTTAACCAGAAACCCATTGGCTGCAGGACGATGGAACCGGAAGAGCAGAAAAGCTTGTTTCCAGTTTGGCCTACAAAAATACATCATCCCTGTAGCACTCTATTCTCTAATGTAGTTTTTTAAATCTGATGTCACATCGTTTATTATCACAGTCTCTGTGTAACTCAACACTGAGCTCGATCAATTAACCGGCCGTTAATCAGCCGCTTCGATGACATCATACAAACGCTTCAGTATTTACGTCGGTTACGGCTGGAAGGAGTGATTCAGTAAGGACCGTTTTCCTGGAGAAATGCATAGTTTTAACAAATAATCCCCTGTTAGTCTGTTTTTAATGGAATTTATAGCTTCATTCATTACCCTTTTTGTGTTAGTAATTATTTCTAAAATACCAAAGAGCCATCTTTTGGGCCCCGGCAGTGTGGCGCTGCTGATTTATGGGGCTGATTGGGCTCTGATGCTTTATAGCTCTGGCACATTAAGGGCTTCCCTCTGAAGGTGACCGACCGCTCTTCCCTCAGTCCTTTAATTAATGCAATCCTCTACTCGCGCCGCTGTCTAATTTATCCACTCCGTAGCGTCGGACATGTCCAGAACGGCACGGGACACTGCAAAACACATGGTAAACAAGCAGCTCTTCCCAGAGCCAGATCACCGCCGCGCCAAACCGGAGACCATTCCACAGCAAAATCCACAGCACACTGAATCTTTAATATTTTATCGATCCGATCTAAACCTTCTGCCCAAAGTGGCAATTAAAATTCAATTAAACTGACTGAAAGCATCATATTAAATTTCAGCTCTTTACGAGCTCCCCGCTAATGCTTCAGGACAAATCTCAAATATAATCACACTCTTTTCAAATTATATGATCTCACTCGCTTGCTATAAAAGTGACACGTTTAGGTATACTTCCAATAACTCTTTAACTATGACCCTCTAATGAATACTATTTTATAGCCTTTAAATCAGTTATTATTGGGCATTTTAATAAAGCGAACCAAGTGCTATTGTTTTACATGCTACAAGAGGAATTATGTTAATTTTGCGCTGCCGTTCCGCCAAATTCCTCTTCTGAACTCCGAAGAAGAATTGTTTCGATCTGAACTACGGTATTAATATGCTCCAGCAGAATTACAGGGAGATTCGTGTATAGAAATAATTGATGAATCTGTTTGTGGCAGGCGCTGCTCGAGCAGTAAACTTCAGAACGTCGTTTGTCATCTGAAGCTCAACAATGTGCTGAAATCCTGTGATCGCTTCTGAACAAATAAACAAAACTTTCCATTTCCAAACAAAATATGACCGCTCTTCACTCTATTGCTAAGGAGAGGTTGATACAGGTTTCTAGGGTGTTGCTAGGTGGTTGCTAAGGTATTATGCATGGTTGTTAGGTGTGTTCTTCCTTGCTGGAGTTCAGGAGTCCTGTATCTTTGGTCTGTAGATGTGACTCGGGTTCCTCCTCTGTGTGTGTGTTTCAGCTGTTTTCTGGTCCAGCAGATGAAAATGATCACACTCTCTTCCTCAACACACATGATCTGGGCAATCATTCAGTGTTTTGCATTCTATTTCATAAACAGGGTTTAATTGCATGCAGTTATGGGAGTATCTGGAAAATAATTGTATGAAAGGGGGATTCCTAAAAGCTAAGACGGAGATGCAGGACTGTGCTGAACAAACCAAAACACCTGTCCTCAGATGCTATGTTCATTGTTTACAGAAAAAAAATCTGACATTAATTTGATCTCAAACGGATTAATTAGCAGAAGTTACCTGCTTGATGTCATTAATGACACTTAATTCCGGTGTAGTTCAAACGACAAAAGTTCCTATGCTTTTGGGAAACATTTATGACTAGTTAGTTTCTCCAACAGTGCATCGTACAGTAGTTAAGCAGTGAGTTACATAGTTGTTATGCATTCAATTTCATAAACAGGGTTTAATTACATGCAATTCTGGGAGTATCTGTACAACAATTGTGAGAAGAAAGATGGGGAAAGTCCTGAAATTTAAGACTAATCTGCAGGACTGTGCTGAACAAACGCTACACCTGTTTGTAAGCGCATGCATGGTTTTGTGAAGATGTGAGAGTCATAGCGCTCCAGACGTGTGAATGAAACGCATGGCCTGCAGCTCTCTCTCTCTCTTTAAATGAGATGCATGGCTCTCCTGCAGCATGGTGTCTCGTCTCCTTTTAATTCTGTTTGAGTACATGCCTCAGTCATCTTGCCTTTTATTGACTCAATCTTGGGAAGCACGACGCTTTCCATAACGCGCACATCAGGTCGGTCCTCCATACCATACTCAGTAATTTAAAGCCTTTATAGAATTGCAATTTCAGGGCTGGCTGCTTGTTTTTCTAAACTGTACTCAAGGAATTAGTTACTCCAGCCACAAATCAGACAAATTTATGCGCGGTTGTAATGCGGTTTATGGCCTCACGGTACATTGCTTCAAAAACAGCAGATGTGAAATTGTGACAAATATAATGAGGGTTTTTTTCTGCTGTGTTCTCTCTCCACTGGCCTCATACGGAGGAGTTGTGGAGCGTGTTTACCCCCCACATACAATACATTTAATGTGATGGTCGGGGCTGTTGATTAATGCTCGGCTTGCTTTCATTACAGATAAGAGTGGCGCTGTGGTCAAGAGATAGAACGTGCGCTGTAAATCTGCTCAAATGAGCAGTAAAATGAACAGCCATCAAAAGTGAAATCCACATGCATTAGTGTTCAGCGCTGGCCTGCGGTGAAGGGGGTGAGTTTGAGGGCAGCGTTCAGGGGTGACAGAGTGGCCTCAAACTCAACCAGCGATCACCTGGTTGCACTTTATTTTACAGTACGTGCACTTACATGTGCTTACAGTGTACTTACAGTGTACCTACCTAAGAAAGTACTGGTAATATAAAATAACTACATGGGGTAGGGTTACGTTTAGGGGTAGGTTCAGGGTAAGTACCTAGTTTTCACCTAGTTACTGTAATTATTCAAATAAGAACATAGTATGTACATGAGTAACAGCACTGTAAAATAAAGTCCTCCTGATCACCTGCCACGATAACACCAGCTTCACTACTAATATAATACTGCTGCATGCACAAAATGGTGAAAATACATACTTTTACATGGGCTTTAATGAATGAAGATGATTTTTACAGCCAGATGGTGTAGTTAGTAGCCAGAAGGGGCTAAACACAGGGTGCCAAAGATGTACATCGCAGTACAACAAAGTTGTCATATTTATATTACCGCATGCACATTACATGTATTACATTCTAAAAAAGGCATAATGAATTCGTAGCAGTCATTAGAGTACTAGTTGACTGTCTGCTTAATATCTGCTCACTCGTTATTTGATGCACTTTCTAGTCACTTTACAAGTGCCTGATGTAAACTTATGTCAACTTACGTCGACAATGTCAACTACTAACCCTAGCCCTAACCTAACAGTGCACCATATTTACAATAAATAAATTTGCAAATTTTTTATGACTCTATTCCTGAACAGAATAAAAGCTCCTCAAAGAGCGGCTCTGTACTTGCCGTTATCGCTGGAATCTCTCAGTAAAGCGTCACGGGTCGCTTCACGAGCTGCTGACGCTCAGGGGGCCGAAGGGCCCGACCAATAGAAATACCTTTGGCTCAGCAAGAACAAAAATTTGAGGGCCCATCAGCCGTCATCATTAGAGCCTGAGAGATGCGCTGAGAGGGGTAATAGTCTCAACAGAAGGACATATTCCTGATCCATTCTCGCCATGAATCAATCCCTGTATTAGGCAGTGACAGGGCAAATCTGGCCGCCTCAGACAGGCCAATTGCTCATGATGTACGGAGGCTGCAATATGGCTTTGGGGCCGGACTGAACCCGCCGACAGACTCCAGCTATCCTCCCTGGACGTTCGGTGCGAGCAAATGCATATGAGTGATGATAATAGGCCGGTGGAAATGTAGGAATGTGATAATGTTCTGCCGTCTTTATCTCGCATACATATATGCACGGCAGAAGTCATTTCTCGCCGTGTGTAGATAGAGTCCTCCTGCCGGCATATGCTGCGATAAAACATGCATGGGAAATTAAAAATAAACACATAGTTTGATTGCTCTTTGTTTTGCAGCTAAGGGGGAACAATTATATCTTCATAGCGGAATGGAGTGTTCTCAAACAGATCGTCTTCCTCACGCTGCTCGGCAGATGGCGGGAGGATGTACAGCTATCTTACTCACGGAAATGAAAAGAAATGGAGTCGGAGCTCTTTATAAACGTCACACGCAATTAGAGTCAGTGTTGAGACAAAGAGGCCATCAAGCTCACGTCTGACAGTAGGGCTCCAACTTTCTTCTTTCTTAAATTATTCTGTTCTTGTAAATGACTCACAGTGAAGGAAGCCGGTCTGATGTGACTGTCTGTGATGTCTCACACTTTATTCTTAGTAAAAAGAACGCAGTTTGCCTCGCTTTAATGGTACTTTCCTCATGGCGGTCGTGTTCGGCGGCATATTAAATGTTGGCTTTCACCTTAATTTGATGGTCCCTTTAACACATTCTGTTGACTATAAGTAACATTTCACCTACATACTAACTCATTAGAGTGTTAGTAGACTGGTAGGGTTAGGGTTAGAATAAGTTGACATGTATTTGCAAAGTTACTTATAGTCAATAAAATGTCACCATCACAATAAAGAGTTAGCAGATATTAAGCAGACAGTCTACTAATACTCTAATGAGAGTTAGTTGACATGTACAGGTGCAAAGTTACTTTTTGTCAACAGACTGCTTAAAAGGGACCATCAAAATAAAGTGTTACCAAATGTTGTTTTGTCTTCTGATTACCGAGTTTCTCCACTGGGTCTCTGACCGTAACTAACTAAGTGACAAAAATGAACCGTGCTTCTATCGTGGATGGCATCGTGTCATTCAGTAGCATGGTATATTTCAAAGAACCATCTAATCAATCACAGCAGGTAATTAACCTTACAGCTGTTGTGTGTGACGTTCAGATGTTTTGTGTCATTTCCCAACACATTCTCAATCCCAGCTCGTAACATATGAGGAGTTCATTTGCAAAAACAGATTGAAGCTCAATTTTTAACAATTTTCAAAAATAATTTTTTCATTGTGCATTCCAATGAATCTCAATCAAACTGCAGTCGGGTTATTGTGATTAGGTCAAAATAACTAACAAATACAGCTAACTAACACAATAATAAAAAAAAGAGTTATCTGTTTTTGCAAATAAACTCTTCATATGGACCTCTAGCATCACTTTTGAAACACACTGGGTTCCCCTTTAGAGTCGTTTTTCATTGTGCATTGCTTTCAATGAGAACGCTTTGGCATCAATACACAGACACAAAGGGCATGGGAAAAGTATAGTCAAGAAATGAATGCTGTCAGTTTGACATATATGTTGGCATATGGCTTCAAATATTACAATCATTTTATTTACTTTACACTATTTAGGCATTTCTGAGCACCTAACCCAGCCCCTACCCCGAAACCTAACCACTTCTCAACATAAAACTTTATAAAATGCAGAATATAACAAGCAGACAACTACAATTAGATACAGCTATGTCACAATTTATTCAAAAATTACAAATATTTCAAGTTTTCTGAGGTCAAAATCTTGATTTCTGCGAGGAACAGACTCAAAAGCTGTCACCGTCTCCATCCACCGTAACGCTCAAATCACAAACACATTCAAAAATCGCCACCTGATTGTGATTATGAAATGCCATTGGTTCATGTGTGTCTCATGACCAAAGGAAATTTTTGGATTTATTTTTTGAATGAGATGACCTGTGACTGTACATGTATCTTCCTTTTATATTGTTGAGAAGTGGTGAGGTTTAGGCATGGGGTTTGGTGCTCAAAAATATCAATGAAAGAACAAACATATATAAATCATTTCTACTTTTACAAATGCATGCAAGGAATTGGGTCTGCATCTGAAGCATCTGGTGTGTGATAAAGTGATGCCGAGGATCCAGGCCGATATGTGATGAGCTGGAGTGAGAACATGTTCAGAGTCACTGTCAGTCAGTCAGTCTCTGGTTGTTTGACATCCCTGCTAGCTGAAGAGTGAAACACTGACTCTGTGACACTTCCACACTCTCGGTGAGATCTCAGATGCTTTTCCAATACAACAGTGCAACTCACTGCTTAACCACCGTAGTACAATACATCGCTGGAGAAATAGACTAGTTAGTCATGTCTTACAGGAGGTCAGATTGTTATAGTTTATATACTCAAAGCCCTTCGTTTTTTACGTGTTTGTACACTAACAAGGCATACACTTTATTCCTGTATACCTGCAGCTTTCTCCACAACGTAATTTTGCTGCAATGTTACTGTAACAAACACGGCATCTGAGGACTACTGCAATATTTTTGTTCCCTGACATTTTGCTTTATCTGATGTTTTATTTATTGAGGATTCCCTGTCATGTCATGCTCTGAGGTTCACTTATGCATGGAATTTACATGCATGTTCTTCAAAAGACAAAAAAGAACAATATACAGATAGAATTTTTATTTACGTATATTCAAGTGGAATTAAGGATATAGAATGGATTGCGTGTAATCTTGCTTCTTGTGCCCAAGGGCATGGTCTAGTTCACTGGAATCATTTAACCATGTTGGGTTTTTTACGTGGCCTGACATCTCACCTTCTGACTCAACCAATGACAGGAGCTTGGGGCGGGGCTATGTGACTGACTGACCAATGACAGAGAGGAGGAGAGTGTTCAGGAAAAGCAGCAATGACACACTTCCCCTATAAACTGCTAAATAATCTCCCAACATCTCAGTGATTGACTTAAATCATCTGATCGCACGTTGTGCTGTAGAGCGATCTGATGTGTTTATATCATGGATATTTCTCATTAAGATTCTTACCTTGATCTCAGAGGAAGACACAAGTGTGTGTGTGTGAGAGAGATAGACAGGAAGTGGCAGGGAGGAAGATCTTTGAGGTGTTACTGTGTGTATGTTTGATGAACCTCGAGGAAACATTGAGTTGTGCTGTCAGGAATCATCAATCATTCATCACAAACACATTCCGTCCATAAACACATTCAGACATGCATGAGTTTAAATACAAAATGAGATGTTTCCATCAGGTGTAAATACAGATTGAGTGTTCTTTGCTCAGCAGGAGCTGTAGATGTCTATCAGTCAGTTATGGGTTATGATCTCCTCATGGATCTGCACTGGTTCCTGCCGACTGACCGAAGGTGTCCAAAACACTCCCATCACAATTGTTAACTATTTTATAATTTGCTGGTATATTTGTACATTTCTCTGCTCTACTTTTTTAGTTCCGCTTTCAGGGGTGGACCTGCATGCTATTTTTTTTTTTAATTATTATTAGAAATAATACATTTATTAGTCAAATGGTAAAAATTTGATATCTAAACCACCAAGTTGTAAAATAGTTTTATTTTTCCAAACCTAGTTATCTACTCTAATAAATTTGGTATTGTGTAAAACAAATATTGGTGTTTTTTTTGACAAATTGCTTTTGTTCCACAAGTTGCTTTGGATAAAATGATCTGTTAACTTGTAATGTTTTACATTGCTTTTGCCATACCATAGTCAATGTTCTGTCTCATTTCTAAAAGAGTGATGGGGAGGATCACACCATGTTCAGTGTATTACAGGCGATTTGGACCAGGGTTGAATCAGAAACCAGCACAGGAAAATGTAGAAAGGAAGCAACAAGGAAAGTTCATTTTATCTGCAGCTCCATCAGCAAATCCTGAAACTGGGTTTGATTCCCAGAGAACCTGATAAAATATATAGACTCTCAGTTACTTTGGATAAAAGCGACTGACAGATATGTAGCTATGGAAAATGTGTTTCACGCAAATAAAATATAGGCTAATGGCACAACACACATTTAATAAAGCGACACAAACATTGCTATGAGTTTGACCTAGTTTGAACCTGTCCAGCCCAACTCTTATTACATTTAAAGACATAAAGCAGATGGATGTTCTGATGGAGGTAACAAACAGTATCGCACTGATTTTACTTCAGATGTCATCAATCACTCCATGAAAGCTTTAAAAGAGAAGCATCGAGTAAATGGAAAGGGAATGTGAACTGCTTGAAGGAGGTGAGAAAAAAACTTGCAGAAATATGGGGGGAAATATTTTTAAAAACGAGCGAGCGGCAAGTGAGAGAAACCAAGACGAAAAAGCTACCTTTGGAGAGAACAAAGTTTCCTTCAACAGAGCAGAAAAAGGCACCTGAATTTATTATTTCATCTTGGCATTTGACAGTTACTGCAGTGCCATCTTCTTATTCTGAGCGTGTCGTATTTTATTCATAAATCCAGAGGTGGAAGAGATGATGGTCGAGCGGAGGAGAGGGAGACGGACCGGAGAAGAGTGTAGAAGTTCTTTGTTTTGGCTGGGTCTGCAGGGCCATGCGTGGCCTGAGAGCGGCGTCGCTCTTGACACGGCTAATGATGTACGGTAATGCGCGCTACGCCGGATGACTGCTGACACGCAGGAGGCCGCCATCAGCTTTCCGAGGAGAGTGTCTGGAATTCTGGGACACGCTGAAGAAAGCGATTCATTAAATGTAAGACAGGTATGACATCCCACTTCAAGGCGGCGGCAGCAGCTCTATGTATGGAGGGGAGGGTTTTGTGGCCATAGCGGGGAGGAGATGGCAAGTACAAAGGAATGCCTGGCTGTTTTTTGGAGATGACATAAAACTAGGAGGCAGGGAAATGGAGGCAGGAGACTGGAAAATAATGGCTAATGGAGGAATTTAGCCTGAGGCGCTATGCCTGCTTTGCCTACTTCTGTATAACTAGTATATTTATAATTCAAATACATACCTTTAATAATTAACTACTACTGACTATTAAAGGAGAATACAAGATTCGGCGAAGAGACGCAGCTGCATCAAGGAACAAAAGGATGATTCCCTCAGTTCTGCTGGACCGTTGACAGCAACTCGGTAAACCGTCAACTGAACACGGCTTGATGGATTGGTGCCGGTTCCAGCGAATCAAGCTTATTGCATGTGGTCCAATCGACCCATGTGTCCAATCGGTAGGTTGGTTATTTAGGCCTGAGGTTTATTTCAGAGATAAAAAAATCACTTACAGACTGTTCTCTACAAATTATTCCAATACCCAGATGACAGACTCTGATTAAGAAGAGATTTCAGAGGATGCTACCCCTGGAACAACATATAAAACTACCAAATTTAGCTTAATCGCCTCATATAATCATTGCAGTTAACAGTGTTCACCGTCTGTTTGATTACGTGTCATTTGTAATTAACTGCATGATTCTTACTGTACATTTATGCCATAGTCACCTACTCCTAAATATAATGTAGAAACTTAATATTTTCTGTAAAGCTGCTTTGCAACGATTGGTATCGTGAAAAGCGCTATACAAATAAACTTGAATTGAATTGAATTGAATTGAATTGAATTGAATTGAATTGAATTGAATTGAATTTCACAAACACTCATGATGTGTGAAGGCCGCTAGTCTTCAAAAAAGGTCATCTGACCTCATACTAATATTTGTTATTATATTGGTGGCTTGGCACCTGAAACGACATAAGCTCTCACAGTTATATCAATATATTTAAGAATATGTCATAAGCAATCAATTAACCACAAGCAGTTAATTAAAAGGCTTCTCAAGTTACACTGTGAATAGACAGTAGGTCATTTCTTTCAGTTTTGATAAATGCATACAGTATAACATCTGTAATGCTTGTAATAAAATGTTAAAATGGAATAAAAGTAAACATCGCAGGAGATCTGAGTGATTTTCAAGAGACACATTTAGAAAACGATTGATATTATAAATCTGGCACCAGAGTTGAGCTCATAATAAAACATACTTTCCTCTTTGAATTTAATTCAGCGCTGTATTCTTTTGTTATAGAGCACTCGCGTTAATGTTGTAGAAAAGCCTGCGCTGTTATTGTACTCGCATCAGGAGATTTTTATTCACCTTTAAATGACCCATAAAAATGTGAAACTAATGAAAGAATATGGTATAAAAAAGAAACATGGCGAGTGTCTGAACAGGACATAATCAGAGGTTTCGTTTATTTATTTGCAGCATCTCTTCAAAGGTTTTTATTACAAATCACACAAAACCAATTCATAATGATCTTCTCATAGAAAATGACACATGGTGTATCTTCAGAGTTTATCAGAGAAAATGAGCTTGATGCACAAAAACACATGCAAGTAGTGCTCACTAGATATAATCAATGGTGTTTCTAACTATCATCTGTATTTGCCACAGCAGTTACACAAACAGAGAGCAACAAAAATGGAAAACATTTGCATATATGTAATAATAAGCTTGATCATTTGGAGGTGCCACATGTCAGGATATTCCTCTGATGTTGCTCATACATATTAAAAGTCCTCTGAGACATCAGGACCACAAGTGGAGGAATATATGTCTGTTTAGTGCCCTGGTGTGTGTGTGTGTGTGTGTGTGTGTGTGTGTGTGTGTGTGTGTGTGTGTGTGTGTGTGTGTTGTGTGTGTGTGTGTGTGTGTGTGTGTGTGTGTGTGTGTGTGTGTGCTGTTAAATTGCTAATAGACATTTAGTTTACTCGCACAATTATAGTACAGAAATGTACAATTACTTAATAGTAGTATGGGGATTAGGAAGCCTTGTGCTGAGCTGGGATATTTTATTAGAGTCATGCATTTCTGTGTTTTCAGTGGTGAGGTCATGCAGTAAACAGAGTCTTAATGTTTACATGATTTGAGAATGACTGAACACTAAATCTTTAATTCTGCTTTATGTTGGCAATGCACAGTTATTGTAAGCCATAATTCCACCGTACTTAAACACTGAAAAGCATTCTGTCTAAACCTCACGCATTACATTTGAGTGTTCACAAACACAATAATCCCAGATCTCCACCCGTGCGTCCCATTAGCTGTGTGTTTCTCTTGCTGTTACCTGTTTGATAATAAAGAATAGAGTGGTGAATCAACCACAGAAATGAACGCTTTCTAGTGCCTGCACTCATATCCCATCAGCTCCTGACAGTCTGTCAAGTGTTCAGCCACAGGCCAGAACACAACAAAGACGAGAACAGCCCAACTCACTTCACCAGGAAACTTTGACAAGTTTTGACGTATGATTTTTGTCCGTGTAGATTCACATATAGGCCTGTTCACACACACACAAACACATACATACACACACACACACACATGTTGGTTTTTGTGGTTTATGGGGACTCTCCATAGGCGTAATGGTTTTATACTGAACAAACTGTGTGTGCTATTGCCCTACACCAACCCTACACCTAAACTTAGCCCTCACAGGAGACTGTGCATTTTTAGATTTTCAAAAAAAACACCATTTAGTATGTTTTTTAAGCCTTTTGAATTACGGGGACATAGGCAGTGTCCTCATAAACCACCTTCATATTGTAATACCTCTGTCATACCCATGTCATTATACAAATGTGTGTCCTCAAAAACCACATAAACATACACACACACACACACACACACACATACACACTCCTATAGATGTGGTGTTGTGTGTGTGTGTGTGTGTGTGTGTGCACTGAAATAACCAGTATAGCCTTTATTTCATCATTCCCCAATTACCTTTTCTTTTGGATAATTCTCTCTCTACCTGTCCATTCTTGAGTTCAAACACAGAGACATTTTACTTCTTTACAGCGCTCCATAATTCATGGGCTGCTCTTTGGCTGTGTGAATATTTACATGTAAAGTATCCCTCGGAGCTGGAGGAGAGGGGCATGTTTATAATGTTAAACACTCAAACGTCCCTCCAGACTGGATAGATTCCAACAGTTTTGCACAGCAACTGGGATACTGCCTTTTTGCTTCATCATTTAATTTTGACTAAATAAACTGCAGTTCCTTGAGATGAGTGAGATTATTCTATTATGCATTTGAGGAAAATGTATACAATAAAATTTACAAGCATTTATTTTTGGTGGAATGTCACATTATATCCCGATCTCATGAATGTGCGTTTGGCACGATTTTCTGTTTTTATTTGGCCCAAAGTTATTTATTTATACGCAAAACTGGACTATGGCGTGAATATGATATGCGTTTGGTAGGTTTAGGGGTGCGCATATAATATGCCAAAAAATGCGTACTATATGCACGTCAAACACATGCGTATAAATAGCACGTAAAATACAAAGAAAAAAAATCGTGCTATTGATACGCATTTGAATAATCCAGCATCTGTAGCTGTAATATGAGCGTAAAACCGTCCTAAACCGTACGTTTATATTATTCGACACGATCTTAAATTAATACATCTGCACTGGAAATGGTAATTAGTTTCACCGACGTCAAATAGTACTCTTTAATAGCGCCGAATCAACTTAAATACACGAATGCATGCCAGCAAAACTAGTTCAGTGAGGCAGAAATAGCGTTTTAATAGCAACTGCATGGTTACCTCTTCAGTGTAAACAGTACTATAATTAATGGCATTTTAACCCGACTCTAAATCGATGTTATGGTTGCACTGCACACCGGGGATAGTTGGGTTCTGTGGAGGGCATCGGTGCCCGTTCAGCCCGCTGTAGATCTGGAACGCTGCTCTTTGATACTTCACTCTGCATCTGAATCACTGGTCCCTGTGTTTGACAGTGTGCGGTAATTACCTGGCTCCCCGCTTGATCGTGCAAACTCCTCCAGAACCAAGGGAGATACAGTCAAATGGGAAGATGTAAGAAAAACAGAACAACAACAAAGATGGCAACGGCATTTATTTGAACACATTGCGAACAGCTGTGTGGATTTTACACCTTTAATTTGAACAGTGGCGATGGAAAACAATTCTTCTGAAGTGTCGAGTATTTGTTTAAATCAGGAGTCCTGAGGGGCCCGTGATTCCTGGAGCTGTATAATGAGTGAACCTGAAGCTGTGGAAAGTGCATGGAGGCTTCTTATAGTTCGGTGTATTAGGAATACTTGCACAGTAACGAATGACCAAGAAGCCATTAGCGATATCATTGTGTCCTCTAGTTTAGAAGCAGATGATTAGCACTAATGAGTCGTCGGTGACGTAAGTGGGCGTGGCTTGTGTATCATTACTAATGTGCAAGACTTTAACCCCTTGAACCGCATCTCTTCAAATAAATAATTAGACCTAATAATATATATTTTTCTCTAAAATGAAAATAACTCTTGGGTGATCCATACTTTCAATGTAGGCCTTTTTACATGAATACACATTATTACACTTCTCGCCGCATATTAGCCTGCATATAATAATAATAAAGCAATGCCCACAAAAGAAAGAAGAAAGAAAGAAAGAAAGAAAGAAAGAAAGAAAGAAAGAAAGAAAGAAAGAAAGAAAGAAAGAAAGAAAGAAATGAAGAAGCGAATCGGATCTAATCAGGGAAGATATTAAAGATATGTGCCATAATGTCTTTCTTCTTGTGGCGGGATATGAGTGTAAATGAAAGCTGTTTGCTGAATTGAATGTAAAGATGTCAGAGCTTTAAGTCTCTTAACGCACACGAGACGAGCGACACAAATAACACATGACCTATTATCCCAAGATCATTCATAATCCAGCATTTCTTTCTTTTAATACTCTTCTCGCGGACACTGAACGCTTTCGGCATATATAGGCCTATTTCAAGATGCATGTCAAAGCAGATATTTTACAAGAGTTGATCGGGCGCTGTAATGAGTTTTATTTATGTATTGTTCATTTATTTCGGTTACACTTTATTTTAAGGTGTCCTTGTTACAGTGTAATTATGCATTTGAGTACTGAGTGATATTAATTAAATACGTGCACTTACTGTATGGTTAGGGTTTGGGGTAATTTGCGTGTAACTATGCATCATTTATTGTTATTATAATAGTAGCATCATGTAACGTGTAACAAGGATATCTTAAAATGAAGTATTTTATTAATGCTTGCTCGTTTATTAGTGATATTGTATTCGACCTATAAATAATACTATTTTATTTAGTGTTGTAAAGATTATCATATTATTTCCCCCTTTTTTAATCTTCGATATCATCAGATACGTTTGCACTTCCAAGCTATGGCGAAAATGATTATTAAAAGCAATAATAACCACGCCTAATGGTTCGTACCCATTTTGCAGTTGTGTGATACATTTTAATGCATTCATTTTTAAGGAAATAATTATAGATGTTGTTCACCTATAAGTGATGAAAAATCTACAAGTATATTTAATATTTATGGATTTAACCCGAGGGGAAAACAATCGCGTGATTCTAAAATGAAATGTATCTAATTGTAGAAGATAGTGTAAAGCACTCAACAACAAAAAAAGACACTTTAAACATCGTAACTTACGAAACAAAAACGAATAAAACATGCGCACAGAAATGGCTAAGCGCAAACTCTTTAATCTGGTTATTTCGCTCTTAGCAACTGGCCCATGGCAAGCTTTGGTCAAATAAATATAATTAATTCAAAACAAACAAATTTCGATGATATCTCTATTTCTCTCTCAGGATATCAGTGTTTCTTTATTTTAATTTAGCTGGAGTTTACAGTGGATGCAGTGCGGCGTATCATTGATCCGGCAGGTGTCGCTAAAGAGCTGCAGACTCGTGTTGAGGACACACACACACACACACGGAGCGTCTCACTGTGCCGTGAGAATAATGCCACTGAAGGAAAATAGGCCTTTCACACAAGAATGTACAGTTACTCACGAAACTTGTACAAACATTGGAGTTGCGCAGCTTTCCTTCAGGGACAGGAATGAGATGCTCCTGAGCCAGAGAGAGTTCAGATGGAGCTAAAGCAGTGGACACAGAAGAATGAGATGCTCCTGAGTCAGAGAGAGTTCAGATGGAGCTAAAGCAGTGGACACAGAAGAATGAGATGCTCCTGAGTCAGAGAGAGTTCAGATGGAGCTAAAGCAGTGGACACAGAAATCATCATCCATCATCAATATTCACGACACCTCCACACATATCACAACTAAAATGATGGAACATTTACAAATAGAGAAGATTAATCTAGAAATCATAATTAACTTGATTATCATTATTATTATTATTATATAGGAGCGAGCAGCACAAAGCCTGTTTTTCGTTGCGCGCGTTCATGTGAACTCTCTCTCTCTCTGGAGACCTGTTGTTCTGTTATAAAACAATAATTAAAATATTAGAACAAAACCATTAGAATTAGATAGGATCAAATAGTTAGACGTGTGCAATGCCCCGAAGCCTTTAATTAACAGAATTAAGTTTTGTTGCCAGGATAAAGCTGGTTACATAAAGTTATTTCACAAAACTATAGCCATGACTCTGATTTATGGTTTACATTTTGATTATATTTTTAGGTTTATTTTATATTGTTTTTTTTTTCACAAAAATCTTGAAAGGAGATGAGTTTATAATTGTAAAAGTGTTTGCGTTGAAATGCTTTAAGGCTAAAATGCGCTCGGTTTGACAGCAGCAGATGAAACTCGACCGCCTGTTCATGCCATCTTCTGCCGGAGACACGGACCCCGTTCACAAACACATTTAAATACAACAGATTCGCTCGGTAGGTTCTATTTAAAACGAAATATTTGATTTGATGTATCTTTTTTTGTTTTAAAGAGGAAGCGGTTATAGTGTTTCAGACAGTTTTGTGTTTTTCTGTGTCGGTAAAGTTTGTTTTCAGTGAGACCCAGCGAGATTATTCCGGTGATGCAGTGGATTAACAAACGGACAAGTAAAGCAATGCGCATCATAGGCTGCTCTTACGCGTCACAAAAACATTTGATGTATTCGACCGAAAACATGAACTAACAGAGCATTCATTTATCGTAGCCCATGACTTTAGTAGATTCTTACGCATTATTTGGAAAGTTGTAGTTGCTCCAGATGAAATCAAATCTTGTGTTTTATGTTGCTGTGATGCAGTCGCACTCTGTTCTATAAGGATGCGATGGACTTACCGCGTTTCTATAGAAATGGTCCTCATCTTCCTCGCGATGAAGCAGTGGTCAGACAGCGCGCGCTCTGTGTCCACTGCAGTCGATATTGCACAGTGAACCCTTCACTTCTACTCTCTCCTCGTGGTCTTCCCTCCCCTCTGTCATAAACTGAGCAGTTGTTGCATTTATGAAATCCGTTTTAATTGTTGCTTCATTAGAACTGGGCTCGTGCGTCTGCGGAGCACTTTATTGACCTTGTTTGTTGAGATCCCGCGCGAGTTCGGCTCCACTAACCCGAGAATTGTTAATTTCAACAACAAAACAAGTCAGGGCGCGCGAAATGTAGACATTTATGTAAAAAGCGATCGATAGGACGATGATGTCACATGTGCCGCGATGATCTATATGATCATTGATGAGGAGTAGTATTTTAAGGGTCTGTTTGTGGTATTAGGGGCCATCTGTAGCACAATCGATAGCATTGCTCCTCCTCTGAAACTTCAGGCCTTCCTAATGATTGATGATCTCGGGGCTCTTTGATAACTGAGCGGCGCGATGCACGGCTCACATTTCAATCTTCAGATGCAATCGGACTAGAGACAGTTTCCAAACATAAACCTCGCTTTTGTGTCTTCTCGCGTGTGGAAAAGTGCACTTTATTCTAAAAGGGGCCCGTCTGAGTATGCATTTTTTGAACCTTGTTGTGCACAAGAGAGAAAAAAAATAAAAATAGAGGACGTGACACTCGATAGCGGTTGTATCAGTTATGCATTAAGCAAAGTCGGGCTGGAATGACTTTCCTTCGTCCAATAAAGATACTAATATCGCTCTTTTTAGATTTGGACGCGTGCCCAACGCGCCGCGACGCCTCTTAGTTCTGAGCACATGTGAGTGGGATCTGCGGTGCGCTGAGTTGCGTGGCTCCCCCCTCGCGCACTGGACGCTCGCCTCGCGCGCAGGCTTTGGCGTGGAGCTCGCGCAGGACTGGCTGCGCTCAGCGCCACTTCCGGCTTCCGTCATTTCATTCTCCCGCCGATGCGCGCAGCTCTACTCTCTGCGTTCTATAAGCGAGCGAGCGGCCGACCTGCCAGCACTCACTGACACTCACTCATCTCAGACCGCGCCAGAGATCTCCGCGCTTTCCACAAACTCTCCTCTTTTCCTTTTTTTCCTGTAGTAATAAAACAAGAAAGCGGACCGGAGGCATAAAGGAGACAGGGACTTGTGGGATGAAAACGGGGCTAAAAAGATTCATCCTCTCTTGAAAATCATCACCAACCATCATTCATTCATTACCTTGACAACCTCTGGCTTTGATTGACAGCTGGAGTGGCAAAAAGCCATGAGACGCGACAGTTTAGTTACACGCAGGTTGTTGATGGGCCGGCTGTAACCTTCAGTTTGGCGCTTGACTTTTTTTTTCTTTCTTTCTTTTCTGGGGGGCAAAGAGGAAAAGAAGAATAATTGCAAAACTCTTCCTGATGCCTGCGCTCGTTCTCAGCCGTAGTACTGGAGAATAGGAGGAATTCGCCAAGTTTGCTCGAAAAGGGGATCTTTCGCAGCGCATGAGTTTGTGAGCGGACTGGGAAATTAAATCTACGACACAGATCCAGAGGTTTATTGGAGCGCAGGCTGATGGCGCAAAGGGTAGGTTTAAAATCTCCAGCACTCACCTCCACTAATACATTATCTATCACAGGCCTCTCCTTCAGTCTGACGCACTTGGCTGGGAATACTCGCCGCGCGACGCTTTGCTCGCTTCGGAAAGCGCAACTTGACCATGTTTTTGGTAATTACGCGCAAATGCGCAGCAAACCTTAACTCCGTGCCAGACTTTTTCTTCTCTTTCCCCTCACGCTAGCAGCCTTGTCTTGTCTTTTTGTGCTCTTTGTGCTGACTCTCTGCTTCTTTTGCAGTACGATGAGTTGGCTCATTACGGCGGCATGGACGGAGTCGGTATGTACGGGGATCCTCACGCGCCTCGGCCGCTGCCGCAGGTCCATCATCTGAATCACGGACCGCCGCTCCACGCCAGCCAGCACTACGGCACACATGCCCCCCATCCCAATGTCATGCCCACCAGCATGGGCTCAGCTGTCAACGACGTGTTAAAGAGGGATAAAGATCAAATTTACGGGTGAGTTCCATACTCATACCGGACCCGTGAACACCTTTTAGCCGGGCTTCTCTTTACCGTAATAGTTTTTTTTTTTTTTTTTTTTTTTTCCTGAAACTTTAAGTAGTTGGTGTTAGGATTTTTTTATTATTATTATTATTATTGTACGGCGTTTTGTACTAGCATTGCACTTTGTTTTGCGCGTTCATTTATGTGGATTTTTATTTTTATTTGCTTGACAAATTGGCGTGCAAACTTCAACCTCACGCTTCAAATAATTTCACGATAAACGGGAGATTGCTGCTTTAATTCCACTTCCGTTCCAAATCACTGCAGCCCAAAACAAAGTTACGAAACCCGATTCTCGTCGAGTGTAAAGTGCGTTTGATTTCTAAGTCGTTTCTGAACTGTAGAAGGCTAGTTGGAATTTCTGCTTTGTTTCGGGACTCGTTGTATTCGTCAGTTGATGTGAAGGTTAGCGTGTCGCTGTTGTTTCTGCAGTCATCCTCTGTTTCCTCTGCTGGCTCTGGTCTTTGAGAAGTGTGAGCTGGCCACATGCACTCCCCGCGAGCCTGGGGTTGCTGGAGGAGACGTGTGCTCCTCAGACTCCTTCAACGAGGACATCGCTGTCTTCGCCAAACAGGTCACTCACGACTCTCACATCTAACACCTCGAGCCTTTCCAGACGTATTTAAAGCATTCAAACAAAGACAAAAATAGCCGATCCTTTTTCATTTAAGACCGCTAATTATATTTCCATGAATGCACTTGGATGTTGTAAGTAGCTACAATAAGCGACTGTTTTTCTACTTTAATCAGATTAGCGACGATTGAAATTGTAATGTTTTTTTTTTATTATTTAATGACGACTGAATTGCTGCATATATCTTCATCGATTGCTATTAACTCTCATTCTGGTATGTTTTAGGTCCGCGCAGAAAAACCTTTATTTTCTTCAAATCCAGAATTGGATAATTTGGTAAGATAACACTTCAGCACTGATTGTCTTCAGAATAGCCGCGCACTTTTACTTCTCTGAAATGAGTCTGACTCATTTTTTCGAGACTTTTTTTTTTGTTTTTTGCATTGGATCTGGAGATAGTGACAGTAAATTCGAGGGGTCTGGTGGGTGACAGGGCTGTTTGAGGTGAGCAGGAGAGCCGCTCACAGCGGTGTGGAGTGGAGGGTATTAGTCTGAAATAAGTCACTCATTATAGGGCTGATATCACCCTCTAAACACTTCACACAGCCCAATCATTCCACCTGCAATTTTACATATCAAGAATAATTGTTTTTTATTTCTCAAACACATTATTGAATTATTTCTTTTCTTTTCTAGAAATAGGGGTTTTTTGTTTTATGCAAAATATAATGCAACGAATATTAAAATTAAATTGCAAAGAAGACACACAGCTAACGAAGTCCGTTTCTCTTTACAGATGATACAAGCCATACAAGTATTACGGTTTCATCTTTTGGAGTTAGAAAAGGTAATCTTTTATTGGTTTGTATTGATTTAATTTTAGAAATAATTTGGATGGATTTACTTCTCGTCACCAATTTGGGAATTTTTTTTTGTTAATTCTTTTAATTAATAATTCAGATTTTGCATTACTTTGTGTAATAAAAAATTATATAGGCTATATGTGTGTGTGTGTGTGTGTGTGTATATATATATATATTTTTTTAATATACATACATATATATATATATATATATATATATATATATATATGTGTGTGTGTGTGTTATCTGATAAAATTACTCCGAACATAATTTGATATTAAAAGCATGTTGTTTAATTTATTTCCACGTTCCGTAGATACTGGTTTAAACGGAATGTGGCATAGAAATATTCTTCTTTATTACACATAAATAAATATTTTCACGGACATCGTATAGTTTCTGCGGAATGATGCTCGTCTCTAGAGTTTATTTGTGTCCATTAACTTGTTGCACGAGTCTCTAGAGAATAACAGGCATCGCTTCAGTTTCTCTATTGTTTCCCAGTCTTTGCTCATAATGGCCTTTAATTGTGCTTCTTTCTGGAGCGGCTGTTGACAGAGCTGTTCTTTTCTCTGCTCAAAGGTGCACGAACTCTGCGACAATTTCTGCCATCGGTACATCAGTTGTTTGAAAGGAAAAATGCCCATAGATTTAGTGATTGATGAACGGGATGGCAGCTCAAAATCAGACCACGAGGACATCTCGGGATCTTCTACTAATTTAGCCGATCATGTAAGTAACAGGATGGTTTCATTGTTTCTGTCTGCGCTGGATATTATATGTATAATCATACCATAAAATAGGAACGAGAATGATCCAAATGGCTGATAATTGAAGATATGATGATCTTAATTCAGATGAAATGGTAAAATGGACTCTTGACTGAAAGTTTCATGCGATTTTTCTGAACTTGTGGCTTGTGAGCAAACACGGTGTGTGTGTGTGTGTGTGTGTGTGTGGAATAATCTCTTTTTTCATTTAGTGCTGGTAGTTGATGTAGAGCTGTTATTTAGTGTTTTGTATTGTAGTATGTCTGTATCTTTCGATGTTGTAATCGCGCATTGCATAAGACTGCTTTAAAATCAAATAATAACTGAGACGGATATATATATATGTGATGGCGTTATAACTTATTTATGTGTGCCTCTTTATTATGCGAGCATGCACACTATTTTGTTTAAAGTATTGGAGAGTCAGGTTTATAATGTGCTTCTCTATAGTTTGCCAGGATGATGATGATGATGATGTTAATGTGTTTAATTGTCTCTTATTTATTTTTTGCTGTGGTTTGAGTCCGGTTTACAGGCCCGATGCTCCATTATAGAGAATTCAATGGCGACTCTTGCATTTAAATGACAGCTGGCGTGTTTAAACGTGTTGATGTCGGTGTTGTAAATGAAATGCTGGGGAAAGGAAGTTTTCCGCGTCGTGTAGTTCATATCACGCGTCCTGCAGCGAGTCGATATATGGAGTTCACAGCAGAATTAAAGCAGATTTGAGCATCACACACTATACTGCATTAAAGTGAATCGATTCTAAACCGGGAAGCAGTCAAACTAATTTCTATATATTAACAACTCACTCGTAGTGTAAAATATGTGTTTGTAAGTGTAGAAATAAGCTGATTGCTGGTTAGCTAATTCTGATAATTGGTTCATCATTAGACTGGACTTCTAAATTGCATTTAGTATTGTGTGGATTCAGATCCCCTTTACGCGGCTTGTAGCCTAACATTTCTTCGGGTTATCATTTAAAACACGGTGGTATCGTGTGCATGTTGCATCGCCAGCACTTTACACGAGTAACGCTGCAGATGTTTGTCTGATAGGAAGATTTCATAGCTTGCGAAGGATTATTTTTATTGTTTGTTTGCTGTGTTTTATAAATATCTAAATATGTCTGAGCATTAGATTGTATGTGCAGCAGAGTACTGTGTGTGTGTGTGTTAATGAGAATAAATGATCGCAGGCCTGTTGCTGCTCCTCAAACTGAGGAACACACAGCTTCATAAGCGACACACTGGCCTGATGTTCAGATGCTCCGATTATATTACAAATCGAAATTACGAGCTTTAGGTTTCTTAATTTCATTTGGATCTTGCAATTTATTATATGGTGTTTCTATTCGTCTTAATGTTTGAGGACAGAAGTTTGATAGTTGGATATGCAAATTTATTTAGGTTGTAACTATCTCATCCTTTTTTTCTGCTTTGATATGCATTTTTAATATATTTTGCCTGAGGCTCCATCAGTTGGTGAAAGTTGCTTTGCTGGGGATGAAGGACATGCCTTGTGCTCTCTCTCTCTCTCTTTACCTGCTGAAGGCGGTGAATATAGGCACTTTTATTTACTATTGAGCGCTACATTGTCTTTGAGTGTGGTTTATAGTGCTGTCAGAGTATACAAGGCCTTTGTCAGGATGCCATTATATTTTTGATTTGCCTCCTGTTACTGTCCAGCCTCTCAAAAACTTTCATCCTGCGGTTATTCAAAATTAAGATTAGAAATTAAATCAATGTATCCATGTTATTCAACACAGCGGTACAATAGAGATTTGCACAATTCATTTATTTATTTATTTTTAAATAATTGATGTGACACCTGGCTTCTCTGTTGGCTTTGTCTAATGAATAATCTGTTAATAACCAGTTAATAATATAGATGCTAATTTTAGTTTGATTGAAATTTATTTTTGTAAATTCTGTCATAGCTGCACATTAAAAAAAAAAAAAAAAAAAAAAAAAAAAATAGGTGCAGCTTGTGTCTCAGTGTCATCATTTTGATTTGGCTGTGACGTTATGAAATATTGTGACATGTGCCTTTGGCACCCACATGCCTCCTAATTGTTTGTTGCTGTCAGTAGTTTTTATGTTGATAATATATAAGTAATATAAGTCACATACAGAAATATATAAGACACTAGAGTCATTGCTGTAGTGATCTCTCTCAAATATATAATGGCCAGTTTCATGCAATAAGCTTAGAGACCAGTTTTCTTTTTTTTAATTGTTATTTTTGTTTTAAGTGGTGATTTGTCATGATGGCCTGTTTACAGGAGCACAGCTCACAGGTCATCTAGTTCATTCATACAGATCATCCTCCTGTCTTAATGAAGCAGCACCGATCTGATCTGTGTGATCTGGGGTTGACTGCTCTCGTCTGGACACACACTCACTTGTTGCTGTGCTTCAGTGCTGCGGCTTCTGCTCAGTGCTTGGTTTTCCAGTTTAATAAATATATGGATTTCAGAAAAGGAACTTACTACATGCGGAAAATATCAATTGGCAACATGCAATTGTTAACTATTTCAACCCATAGAAAAAGTATTTTGTTGGTGTAAATTGATGTATGTAGGTAGATTTGGATATGTTAAATAACATTTTAATTTCGATGATACCATTTTATTTTTTTTCAGTGTGTTTCAAGTGTTTTCAAGTGAGGTGTGTTTTTGCCATTCTGTGTCAAATAGAAGAGCATTCAGTCACGTCTCTTAAAATGCTCGATTGTCAATTACTCCAGCTCAGCGACGGCTGCTTTCTCATTCTTGTCAGATAATTGGCAGTTTCGCTTTGAATAGTCATTCTGAGATGCTTCAGACCGTGCCTTTAACATGTTTTGGGTGCGCTGGTGTAATTACATGTTAAATGCAACAGAGCTGCATGCTGTGGATCTGACACACAGGAGGCACGGCGAAAGGTCAGGGGCCAAAGATGCGCTCGCTTGTGTCATTTTTACGCGTTTGCAGCCATTCCCGATCCAACATACATTTTTCTGAAAGTGCGTGGTATCTAGTGACAACTGTGAATGAGAGTTGAGCGAGCTCTTTGACGGACAGGCCAGGTGCGGGTCAGCAGCAGATCATCCGCTCTCCTTCCGCCATTGTCTCCGACTTTTATATTAATTACATCGGGCATTATCGAGTCCATGACCCCATGAGACCGGCCCCCGGAGACACGGCGACCCTCTATCTTATTCTGTATCTGCTCTATTGTGCCGGCGCTGTGTTTGCGGCCTGGTAACGGCGCTCTTTAACACAATTAGAGCAGAGCACACAGCGGCTGCGTTTGACTCCTAATTATCCGCAGCGATGGGGAATAGTCACATGCTCGCTGCTTTCTTTCCTGGGTGGGGTGGAGGCTCTCTCAGCCGTTTGGGTCACACGATGTCTCTCACTCGCTTTCTTTACAGCTTGTTTGAACTTTAATGGACTCTTGGGAGCCCTGACAACTGTTTTGTTGTGATGTGAGGCCTGAGAGAGAGAGAGGGGCGGCTGCATTATTCATAAGAGAGAAAAGGGCTGTTGCTTTTTTGCTGCCGAGTGGCGTGAGGAAACTGGATATCAGCTGTAAAATTCTGGGAAGCTCGCATGGATGTGTGCTGGGGAAACATGTAGCCATCAGCACAAACGGACTTGTGGCCGTGTTCGAGTGGAACTACAGGAACGCGTGTGTGTTTTTAGGCCTGTCTTGCGGCGGTGGGCATCTCGGCTAGGAAACAGAACCCAGTCATTTTCATGGCTTGGCACAACACCAGCTTGCTCTCAGCGTACAAAGCTTCAGCTGAGCTGCATTACACAGACGGCTGTTTTTCCTTCCACTCTAAAGACGTTCTGTGAATGTTCTGATGGAGCCAACGTCATTTTTGCTGCGGTCATACAAAACAATTACATGAACAACAGCTGATATTCATCTCAGAAACACATGGCAGAATCCTCACACAGTTTGGGAAATGTTATTAAAAAAGGCATAAATCATAAACCCTTTGTGATCTTTTGGAATAAAATAGTTTGATGTAATATGAAAACATACTTCTGATGAATTCCAGCAGCTCAAGTGTATTTTCAACAAGATCCCTGATCATCTGCGTCTGATCTGAACAGTTTGAGCAGTACACATTGTTTGTGATGCTGCTTCACACCAAGAACAATAACTATAACTATTACGATAATTATGTTAGTGTCCACACTAATGAACAATATCTTTCTGTTTATTGTAAGTGGCACTGCAGTTTTGCTATAAATGCTCAGTATTTTTAAATTCAGATGGATCCTGATTGGCTGTTATTGTTTTTGTCTTTCATCAGCTGGGAAAAAAAAGCGTTCTGATTGTGTTTCCAATGATAATCGTTAACGTTATAGTTGTGGTGTGGACTTTCCTGTTCTCATAGAATTGGAAGGATAATTAAAGCTTTATAGTTATCATTAAAGTTAACATCCTTGGTGTGAACAGGCCTTTATTGAAGGATAGTAGTAGTAGATAGAACTAGATTGAGAGTAACCATTATAACTTAGCATAATACTAAATAATTTATAATAATATAATTTGTTATAATTATAGTTTATATTATATTATATCTGTGGTAGAGCTTTATGAGTGTGATTGTGTCTGTAGACTGTGTGGATTGACTCGGTTCTAGTGTAGTGAACTAACAGCAGACCTACACTACTGAGACTCACAAGAACACTTAAGTCTGTCTGTGTGTGTGTGTGTGTGTGTATGTGTGTATGTGTGTGTGTGTGTGTGTATGTGTGTGTGTGTGTGTGTGTATGTGTGTGTGTGTGTGTGTGTGTTGCTGCACATACTCGATTGCTCTCAGATTAAATCTTGAGCTTTGTCTTTAATGAGCTTATAGCAAATGCTCGCTGTCTTTCTGCAGATATTTGTGTCTCTGGTGTGTGTGAGAGTTTAATGTGTTTGTTTGGACGGGACTCTGTTGCATCAGACGCACACTTCACACTCGTAAGTGACAGACAACATGCAGTTGTTACCTTAAGGAGCTATTTCTGCCTGATTTGACACCTAAAAATGAACTTTGTTGGTATAAATTCATTTAGGTTGATTCGGTGATGTTAAATAATATTTCTGACTTCAATAAAAATGTAATTGTTGCCATTTTTAGGTTAGAGTTTTTCACAGTGTACATGCAGGTGACTCACTGAGTGTGTGAGGTGGGATAGTAATGTCTTTTTCTCACTGGAGTGGCAAAGGAAATTCCTCCTCTTGCTCGTCTATGTGTAACACAGATAAAGCTCTTCCTGTACAGTACAAATCCTGTTTCCCCGCGGCTGATCGGACCCTGAGAAACCTCAGGAAGGGTGAGGAGGAGATGCCCTCTTACTCATGACAAACCGGCCCAGCGCTGTGTGTGTGTTTCAGATTAGATACTGTGTTTGTTGTTTGTGACAGTGAAAATTATGAATTGCTGCTCAAAACACAGACATTTAAGTTGAGTGTTAGAATTCAGCAAAGTTGTTGTCATTCCAAAGACGTTCTTTCTTCTGAGGAACATAACAGAACATGTTATGCAGAATGTCCAAGTTGCTCTATTCCGTATAATGAAAGTCCATGAGGGAGGATGCTTTTGAGCTGTAAAAATGACAAAAGCATTATAACAGCCATCCATATGACTTATGCACTATATTTAAAATCTTCTAAAGTCATGTTCTGCTTTGCATGAAGAACAGACAAACACTTCATTCCCTGACAACCTTTCTTGACAGCTGTGGTTTCATTCAGACATTCTGTTAAACATCTGTTTGTGTTTCAAAGAAGAAAGTTAACATGAAGGTGAATACGTTATAACAAGTGTTAATGTTGTTGTTTTGTTGCATTAAGGATGCTGATGTGGTTATGACACTGTTGGACAGCTGGTATTGTGTTGTTTATATCATTGCAAAATGTATACTATATTATCACACAACTCTACACATAAAGTCAGATACAGTATTATATGCAGTTTTATCTGCTTACATACAGTATGCTCACATAAAACAATATATATGGTATAACAACAAATCTCACGATTGTTTATATTGTTGCAAAATGTAATTATATGTAGCAATAGACAATACATTGTATGGATCAAAATTATACATTTCTCTTTTATGACAAAAATCATTAGGATATTAAGATCATGAAGATATTTTCTAAATTTCCTACTGTAAATATATCAAAACTTCATTTTTGATTAGTAATATGCATTGCTAAGAACTTCATTTGAACAACTTTAAAGGAGATTTTCTCAATATTTAGATTTTTTTGCTCCCTCAGATTCCAGATTTTCAAATAGTTGTATCTCAGCCAAATATTGTCCTATCATAACAAGCCATACATCAATGGAAAGATTATTCATTCAGCTTCCGGATGATCAATTTAAAAAAAT
This sequence comes from Barbus barbus, assembly GCF_936440315.1. Classification (NCBI taxonomy): domain Eukaryota; kingdom Metazoa; phylum Chordata; class Actinopteri; order Cypriniformes; family Cyprinidae; genus Barbus; species Barbus barbus. The sequence continues at coordinate 663,007 of NC_136748.1, forward strand.
GGACCCTTATGATTGGTTTTGTTGTCCAGGGTCACATATGATTACCGTCCAGTTCTTCTAAATGTGACGACAAGGCATGAAGATATTATAAACATTAACTGATGTTCAGTAAAGCTGCTTTGATATAATGAGTTTCATGAAATGTGCGATACAAATAACATTTACTTGGTGTTTAGATGTGCATCTGAGTCTTTAAGATGGTGAAGGGTTTGTGGCTCCAGCTCATTCATGAGTCCTCTCTTTCTCTTTGTGCTGTGGATGGGGAATGTGGATGGATGGATCCGCTCTGACCGTCTCCAGAACCCAGCGTCCTGGAGAGATCACGATGACGCCACGTCCACACACTCGGCTGGCACGCCGGGACCCTCCAGCGGAGGACACGCATCGCAGAGCGGAGACAACAGCAGCGAACAAGGTGAGTCCTGTGATGTACCTGTACTTTCATCACGCTACTGAACCATATCAGATATGTGACGTAAACACTGTTTCCTGCACATGCAGCCCTGGTTACAGTGTGTGTGTGTGTGTGTGTGTGTGTGTGTAACCTCAATTAGGATAGTAAAACCTCACGTCAGCTACACTGTATAATACCGTCCCACAGTCCCCAGGAGGAAAACAGATTAATAAAGTTTTAATTAAAATATAAAGCGGCAAAATGTTTTCTTTGAGGGGTAGAGTTGAGGTCCATTCACGCCAAGAACAATAACTATACTGATTGCTATATTTGCATACATATCAATGTACAATAAAGTCATATTTATTCTAAGCTTTCTGCAGTTTTTTAGCATTCATTAGCTGGAAAAAAAATGTTTTGAAAGTGATTCCAATGAAATCATTCTCCCGTGTCGTTATCGTTATCGTTGTGGTCTGGATTCACTATTCTCTTAAGTTAAGTCAAGCCATCATTATTTATATAGCGCTTTTTACAAAGCAGCTTTACAGAATTAAATAAGGAAATAGTGTGTCGAGATAGTGTTGCGTTCTCCTCTGGCCAGAACAAACCAGCAGTTTAATTCTAGGCTGCAGCAAAGTCAGATTGTGCAGAGGACTCGTCTGGTTCCTGTGAGCTCTTAGAGTTAGAGTCATTATTAAAACTTTATAGTTATCACTGTAGTTATCATTCTTGGTGCGAACAGGCCCTTCAGGGTTAGGCAATAAAAAATATCATTAGATCAGTATAAAAATTGTATAGCCTACTAATGATATAGCAATATATAATATATAATAGAAATATAATATAGTGTATGATCCATTGTACAGCTGTGTGTGATGAGGCAGAGGAGAGTGTTATTGATCACGCTGAAGTCATAAGTACCAGTGAGCTGTTCTCCTCGCTGCAGTTATCGACTCTCTCACACTGGATCCAGTAACGGCTGGTCGATATGGGCTAACACACTTACGGTACGGCACGCAGAACTGCCTCGAAACCATCCGGTCAAGCCCTGGCCCAAACCAAACCAAACAGAGAGTGAGACCGGACACAGAGAGTCAGGACAGAGAGAGATTTACTGAACTTAGTGATACTGAGAAAATGCCCTTCATACTTGGAGAAGATGACAACACAGCTGCAAATTTTGTGTTAGCATTCACAATGTTAGGTGTTAAACAGGTTAAATCTAAACTGACTCACTTTATCTTTTCATTTATTTAGATGGATTTTATTTTTTTAGGTATATATATATGTTTGTATGTATATGTCCTGAGGAGGCAGAGACATGGTGCTGTGGTGCAGTAATGCAGCTGTCCTGCAGCGCTCTGTGACCTTTCACCCCGGCCAGCAGAACAGACACCTCATTTCTCACATTCTTTCAATTATGTTCACGCTTGAAGCGCTCGCTCACTCTCAGCACCCAGTGCACACACACACACACATACACACACACACACACATGAGACAAGCGTGAGTTCCTAAAAGAAAGATTTTGGGACAGTTCTGAAAAGTGTGTGAGAGACACAGACAGGTAATAAGCTTTCTGGACTGTATTCTTCTGCTGGTTTGGACATACGCTTACACAGCATCGTTCTAATATAAATGAGAGTGTGTGATTGTCTGTACTTCTGAGGGTCAAATGCTTTGAAATGTCCTCACAGATGTAGTGCATTGAGGACATTTGAAGAGCTGCTCATTGTTTGAAGACTCATAGATTTGTCCAGTTTCCTTCTGTTTTATCTGATAGTGTATGCTATCAGTTTGATCAGTGTATTAGTCTGTTCGTAATAAAATAAATTGTAATAAACATTAGTAAAATAAAATGTATATTTATATAAAAAAAAATTTTTTTTTCAGCTAATTCCCAAGGCAACATTTCTCATTTTTTTATTAGTTTAAGTGGAAGTACTAAAATGATTAAAATAAATAGACTAAAAACCATTTTTAAAAAGCAAAAACAAATAAAAATTGTGAAATGTGGTCATACTGCCCAGCCCTAAAACTGGCACTATGCACTCAGTCATTATACACACAACATCATGATTTTCTGTAAAGCTGCTTTGAAACCATGTGTATTGTGAAAAGCGCTATACAAATACATTTGACTTGACTTAATATCAGTCATTACAGAAGGATCTGTCCGTCTCTGTCTGTGTGCAATCACTGCTAACTGACGACAGCAGCGTGTCTGTCCAGTGTTAATGAGTTAATGAAGCCATCAGACCATCGTCTATCTTCACACACGCGAGTGTGTTCAGTGTCATCCGGTCAAACACACTCTTTCTGTTCACTGTGCTGGAAGCGGCTGAGAGATTTCATTTCACTGGCTGCAATGAGCAGGAATCTTCTGCCCTTTTCCAGAGCAGTTTTTTAGGAAAGTGAAATATTAGTTGTGCCCCTCACACACACACACACACACACACATACACACACACATACACACACACACACACACATACACACACACATACACGTGAGGTTGGGGGTTTTGTGTGTCCAGTTTTTGTGGCAGGTCTGACCTCAGACTTGTTTTCTCTTCAGACATTATTCTTTTCTATAATGTTAAAGTTTATACCATAGACAGAAAGACAAAAAAAAAAAAAAGTAAAAGTTCAGTAACGTTCAGTAAAAGTAACGAGTCATTGTGTGTTTCTTGCACATATGTGTGTGTGTGTAAACAAGTGTTTTTTTGTTTTTTTTTGGAGTCTGCTGGATCTCTAGATCAGCTCTTACTAAACTCAAAACTGACCCACGAACTGTCTTGCTTCACAGACAGACTGATGGAAAGCAGGGATATCTCATGGGTTGATTTGAGGCAGACCTGAGCAACTATGGATTCTTTGCAATAGAAATATGTCTGTAGAAATATCTGTGCTTTAAAAGCTTTAAAGTTATCAATGTCATGTTAGAAAACATCAACAACAATCACATCTTTCCTATTTAGCATGCTTGTTCGTGAGAAGCGTTCGATCTGTGAAACAACCATTGATGTTCATGACCTCCAGACCCCTGGTCCCTGCAGTACAGTCACATCTGTATCATCTGTATTGCAGCACAGTGTGACCGCAGATGGACGTGGTCATGATTAAACACTGCTGGTGACAGTTGCAGACAAATATCAAGCACAGTAAGCCTCACAGACAGAAGAGAAATGAGATTAATGAAAGCAAGGGAATACCTTACATGCCTGCTCAATTCTAGCAGCTTTATTTGCACTGCGCTGGCCCTTTAAACGACGCCGCTGCTGCGCTGAGTGTTTTTTTGGGCTCTTGTTTTAGCACGCTGTGCCCGAGGGGGTCAGCCAAGAAGTCACCCTTAAGAGGTGATAATCCCATCACACTAGTCTCCAGAGCTGTTTTCCCCGGATGGCAAGAGCGGTTCTGTTCTCATGAGAGTCTGACCCGTGTTTCTGTGCCGGCGAGGGGTTAGTGAGGCCAGCGCTTTCTAAAGCAGTGCTTCTCAACTGGTGGGTTGTGACCCAAAAATGTGTCTCAGGTCTGTTCTGATGGGTCTCAGACAGTAGGAATAACACAATTATAAACAAACATAGTATACTGTAAATAATCATGCATTCTGTAGTTAGAATAACAAAACAAATGGAGGAGAAAACACTTCTAGGTTACTCTTTATTTTAAGGTTTCTTTGTTACATTGTAATTATACATTTAAGTACTGAGTAATGTTAATTAACTACATGTACTTACTATATGGTTAGGATTAGGATTAGGATTTGATTGAAGGTTACTTCCATGTAATTATGCATAATTAATAGTAATCATAACTGTTGATCAGACTCTACAGACACAAATTCATCTGTCATTTGGTATCAGACAGAGCATAGACAGATTGTGTGACACCCTTATCCTGAAAAACCATCAAGAAAACTACACAAGGTCAAACAAAATACAACCCAGACAGTAAATACAGATTAAAACTAAAAGCCAAAGTTAATACTTACTATTGTTATAACATGTTAATTCATATTATTGGCTTCATGCATTTCGCATTAATTCCAATGCTCATTCGTAAGTATGTTTTTGTTTACATCTGTATGTTAGCTCTCATTGTTGAGAAGCACTCCTGTGAGACCTTCACTGCCAGGCCCACCTGCTCATTTTGCTTATTGAAGGTGTACTTATTTTGGCATTAACCTCTTCTCCTCCATTATATTGTGTTTGTCCAACGGGCCCTAATCCCACCTGCCTCCTCCCTCCAAACACAGAGAGTGCTCGTGAAGGGCTTGTGCTCGGCGGTGTGGTCTCTGAAGCGCATCACAGCGCCGATGCCCTACAGGTATCTCTCGAACGAGTGGGTGGATGAGAAAGAGATGCTGCCTTCCCGAGCACCGCTAACGTATTTATGCAAATCTTTTTGGGCATTATTGCAGATAAGCTCATTTTATAGTCTGATTTCTGCTCCCTCGTGTGCTATAATGAGTCGTCGAGCACGGGGGAGCGTGTCGGGGAAGAGCGCCAGTCCGTCCATCCGTCTGTCCGCGTGCAGAGCGCACCGTCTTGACGTTCCGTTTGAGGAGACAGGGATGGAGGGGTTTGACGCCGGTTAGTGCTATTAGCTCTCGTTATTGGAGGCAGCCGCCTAATAATTTCTAATTACCCTAAGGAGGTATTAGGAGTGTTAGTCAGCAAGGATAATTTCTTATTTGCACGCCTGGAGCGGTGAGCTCTCTAGAAGAACGGAGGCTAATGTGCAACAAAACAAATCAACGTGCCACGCAGGGCTTCGGGCTTCAGGGAGGAGGCCGAGATAACGCTCATTATGCATCATGATAATTCATTTAGAATGTTATCAATTTCAGAATAGAGGCCTGTACACACACAAACACAAACACACATAAACCATTAAAAAAGGATGAGGAAATGAGGCTGGTGTTCAAACACTGCCTCCTGTTCTGTTCGGGTAGCTCCAATTACACACTTCCCATGTTTTAAGGCTGTTGAATGCTAAATGCTCCTTTTCCTCTGATCTTAAAATGTATTTCATAGTGAAACACAAAATAAAATGTAAGGCAAGATTTTATTCTTCTGCAACTGAGTGGGTGTTTTGTATCAGAGTTTGCGGCAAATTGTGCAGGACTCAGTTGTGAAACTTAACTGACCTCGGTCATCATTTGGTGGTTTTTTTTCTTTGTGCGCTGGTGAATTGTTCACAATCATTCCAGAAGCATGAATTAAGAAACTAGAGTTAATTTGATTTTCTCACTCCTGAGACGCATGTTCCCATGAGGACCATTTTTGGTTCCATTTGGTTTTAATTGCAGTGGCACGGCAATGCTCATCTTTCTCCTGCTGAAGTTATTCTGTCCACTGTTTCCCTCTTTTTCTTCTTGAAAGCATCTTTCCTCGTCCCCTCAGAACTAGAATGACTTAATCTCTTGAAACAATTGGAGGAAGTTCAAGGAGAGACCGTTTAGATGTCTGAAATGTAATACCAAACATTGGCATCTCACGATAGCAACCGATTTTCCACATTCGACATCCTCCAGTGGAAAAGCTTTACTAGTCATGAGGGAAAACACAAGTGTAGACAAAGCTCAAAACCAAACAAGACAAAAAAACATGTTGTGTTTAGCGGTGTTGCGGGGTCAGGCCTTCATTGTGTGTTTCTCGCTGGGCCGCGGTCCTCAGACAACCGACTGTCTGCGGGAGACATCTGCGAATCCGACCCGCCGACCCTCAGAAGCGCTCTGAAGTGAGGGAATGCTGCCTTTAGCCCTCACACGGCCCGCAGGACAAACTCCAGTGCTATTAAGAAACAGAGAGAGAGACAGAACAAGAGGGAGACAGGCAGAGCCGGCCGAAGCGTCAGAACGGTTTTGTTTCTTCCTCAAAGGCCTGGCGGTCTGTGTTCCTCAGATGCCCATGAGATCATTTTCCTTCTTTATGAGTAAAGAGCAGCTCGGTGCTGGAGAGGTTACGCTGGCCTGATGAGGAGCCGCTGGTCACAGCACCTGCTGTTGGGTGGGCCGGCGTCCAAGCGCATCGTTGCGCGCTAAATGAGTCGCGTTCTCCACAGTTCCAGAGGCGGCGGCTGCAGCTAGAGCGATCTTTGGCTGGAGATCTTTGGCATCTCGTCTCGGTTCGTCTCATGCTCCGTCGCTTATGCCTCGCTGGGGTCGCCGGGTCGGAGCGCGGTCCGCATCCACCCAATTCGCCTCTTTCCATGCAACACGTGCATTACACCGAAGAGAAGCTGTTGTTTCTCTCTCTTTCTCGCCGCCTTTGATTTTCCTGATGGTTGAAGTCGTTGCCTCCGCTCAGGAGCTTTAGGGGAACGGCTGCATCTGCTGTTGAGATTTTACAGGAAGAGAAAATTGGAAAATCAATAAAAAAGCAAAAAAGAGTGAGACAGAAAAAAATACACAGAGGGCGAAAAGCAAAGCAGATAACAGCTTTGAAGAAGCAGACAGACATAAAGCTGCTCGTAGATTTGAGATGTGTTTTTGGACTAATTCAGGGGTGCAATGAATTAATTTAAATGCCGTACGCCACATGCATATACCACACCCGCGCCAGGCAAACGTTTTCCATCTTTGTTTTATAAGGACCGATGGAGGACTCAAGCGATGAACGTTAGAAACTCCATGGACGCTGGAGTGGCTGTAATCTGAACCTGCTGCTGGGAAACATTGGTTAGGAATGAGAATCATCTTGCTTCAAATGCAGCGCTGCTGAGCCTCTCCAGTGAGTATAATTAAGGTGCATTCAGCTCAGCCAGGCCACTTTTGTGACATTAAGATGAAATTCACCCGACTGCACCCTGCCCGAATGAAATGAGTGTCTGAATTTATCTAAAACACAAGAGACAGTCGATAGAAAACTCATCACCGACTGATTAACACAAGTCTCTCTCCCTCCATTAATGCAGTTCTGCTCATTATTTTTACATTTGTGGAAGAGTGCTTGAACACTGGGAATGACTGTGGGAAGGACAGCGGGCCGCGGTTATTGACTTGTAAAGGAGCGGGTAGAATTGTATGGATAAGACGCAAGCTTCTCCTGCTCTTGTAAAGCGGTATCTGATTTCTCTGCTAGTTGGGTCCCCAGAGGGGCCGCTGGGGTGATGGGAGCTCACAGCTGCTGCAGAGAAGATCGCACACGGGAACTCTGGAGGTGTTCCCAACGGTGAACAGCGTCTCTGAACTACAGGAGGACGGTCATGTTTGTGCATGTCGACATATCGTGATACATTTGCTCGCTTAATCTGGATAGATAATAACATGAATAAGATCATGCAGATTTTTTTCAATCACACTCCAATTTTAGAGTTAGACCGTGTATCGTACGATAGTTGGCGATAGTTGGCGATACCCAGCCCTAGACAGCAGAACAGCAGCACTGGACAGCTGCAGCCAACAGAACGCTGACTAATTCATGAGTGCAAACTGCACATGTGCGTGCGAGAGAGAGAATCAGAGGAAGTTTTCATTGACTCTGCGATGAGGTAGCCGAGGCCCATGGGGGGGGGCTCTTCTCAGTTTGAACTTCATCAGGGGCTGCGCTTAATCAATACGTTATCGGAAAAAGAATTAATTACCAAAGCAGAATAAAACAGCTGCATTTTAAACGGAGGCTTCATCAATGCTTTAATCTCCTGCTTTCAGCTCAGGTGCCCTTAGGAATCGCTCTGACCGAGTGTAATGAGGAACTCAGGGACTTAACGCCCCACACACCCCTTTCTCTCTCTCACACACACACATCTGCCTTCCTAAACTGTATCTCCATCTGCGCAGAACCCCTCCGCCGCATTCCCTTCCCACCAAATTCCAGTCTTCCCAGGGATGAGGAAGGGTATTAATGTGGAAAGCTCCGCTGTAGGGCCGCTGGAGAGAGGCACGCATTCCTAAAGTGAAAGGGACTGAACTGTCGCTCGTCCGTGGTCCGCCCCATTACAGACACCCCCACCTCACCCTTGAGCGCTCCTCCAAACTGCATTTCAAGTAGGGTTGAGAAGGGGTTATGGGTGATGAATTGGGTTTTTAGTGAGCTCATTAGGAAGCCAAACAGAGTCGAGACGCAACGGAACGGAGTGGGGCCGCGGTGCAGCAATCAGTTCTGCTTGCTTTGTTCTGTGCCTCCAGGACATTTGTGAGTGAAAGTTCAGGCCAGACGGCTGATGAGAGAGGCCTGCCGAATGGAGCCCGCGATCTGATGGTTGACTTGTTGGTGTAGAAGTTTTATTCTTTGGCCTCTTCGTGTCTCGTGGCCTTATGGCCCTCGAAAGCCCATCGCTGATGCTCGGCTTTGTGTGTAATAACTCCAAGGTGTCTGTCGGGTCTGTGTTAGTCTGAAGTGCAATTGAGGGTGGAGAATCTCCATAAATGCAGGTTTGGTGTGGTGATGTGTAGAATCGGACCCTCCTCAATCTTCATAGTGGTTCAGGGCAGGACTTCAATCCAGCGCAGCTTTGTTTCAGTTGTTCCCTCTGCTCGTGTGGTTTGTAATATCACGCTCACAGGCCGTAGAAATCCTGTTTTGGTGAAAATTGATGTAATTTGCAGTAGTAATTATCTTAGTAATTAACTCTCTAATGACTGCGGTGTGAAAGTGCTGCGGCTCCTCCAGTGGCTCTCATGTGCGCAGTCATTATTGCTTTCCGCCGTAATACAAGTGTGTGCTGATACTGACTGGAGAGAGAGAATAGACTTGGATGCACCTCAGTAACCTCTGGGGCCAATTATTGTAATTTGATTTGGATGACAGGCTGCATGAAGAGTGTAGGGTGTGTGTTGGGTTTGTGGGGCATGTAGCATGTGTTGGGGTGTGTTTAGGGGCAGCTGGAGTGTGCTTGGGCTGTCATGGGTGTGTGAATTTCAGTTCTTTCACCAGACTCTAAGGTGGACACTCATAGGCATCACACATTCACTGATATTAGTCCTGCTCGCAGTGACAGTTAGACCAATTATATAGCACTTTAAACAATGCAGATTGTGTCAAAGCAGCTTTACAGTATTAAACAGGAAAATAGTGTGTTGATAATGCAAGAGGATGATAGAAAACACTAAATTTTCCAGTTAAAGTCAGTTTATCATTGATTCAGTGATGTCATCGTCCAGTTCAGTACATTTCAAATAGTACTTGTGCAATCAAGTCGACAATATTAAAATATAAGTTTATACATACAAAGTTTATAAGTAAATGTTCCATACGCCAGTGATTTTCCAAATCTCCTTTCTCTCACACACCCATTTCAGCTCTTGGAGTCTCTACTAATGAGCTGATGAGTTGAATCAGGCGTGATTGATTATGGAGACGTGTTGGTGGTGCTCCAGGAACGTGTTTGGGAACTGTGCTTCTGCCCTGCATCCGTGCCTGTTTTTGCATTAGTGTTGAATTAGTTGTACTTGCAGCATTGGTTCATGCGCAGCTTCCTTAAACCGTCTCTCGGGATGTTGTTTCCCTGTGATTGTCTTTCACGCGGGCCAGAAGCTCAAAGATGCAGGAAACAGCCGCAGCACTTAATGTCTCATAAACTCATCAGAGTGATTAGCAGACTAATGAAGAGACGAGATGAGGGGTGGCGGGAATGCAGCACTACGATCAGATGCCGTCCCTCCAAGGCCCTGTTTATGATGTAATGAGATAATTGCTGTTACAGGTAGCAGGTTAATTACACGTGTAATTACTTAAGCGCTTCACGCTGGCTCTTCTGAAACACTATTGGCATATGATTATCATCTTCAACCTTTGAACGCTCATGCTCCTTTTACTTTCTCCTGTCATTCGGGAGGCCGCTCTGTTAAAGGTTCTCAAACATTTTTTCCCATGATGCCTCTCGTTCCAAGCATGAGCCAAACAGTGCTGCCCCATTTTCATTTGTTCAGAAAAAGGTTTGGAGATTCAGAAATCCGCAGCATTCCTGGGATGACACTGACATGACTGTGAGTGTGTGTGTGTTGTTAAGCTGCTTCCGCATACAGACGTCTAATTAAAGCATTTTATTCCACTTCATTTACAACCAAAAGAGAAGCTTTAGTTCTTCAGTGCCAACAACCGCACATTACATCTGCAGGAAAACAGCATGACGAGAATGACTGTGAGAGCGCAGCTGTCCGAGGACATGAGTGTTTGTGCAGATGTGTGTGTGTATGAACGTTATTCAGAGCTAAATTAACTTTTTCTTGTGTATGTTTTTGGAGAAGTGGTTGACTGTCTGTGTTGACGATCCTGAAAAATGTACAACATAAAAAATAATCAATCAATGATGAAGAAAATCAAGCTGAAACTCAAAATATGATGAAAGCATGAGTGGGTGAGTGATTAGCATTAGGCAAACACTTCTCTGGATGAGAGGACTAGTGAATATGAGTAGTCATGTTGGGCGCAGGGCTGAAGTGTGCGGTCTCTGAGTGCGGCGGTCTGGATCACTGCTTTCCATCGAGCGCTGCCTCAGCTCAGTCCGTGAGGGGCAGGGTGCTGTAGATGGCGTCTCAGCAGGAGGCTGTAATTAGTGTCTTTAAGCTCAGCTTCTGACGGCACTGCCTCCACATTCATGCCCCATTAGCCTGAAACAAATGTCCGAGCCAAACTAATCGGTGACTGCAACTCTCTTCGAGACAAAGGCTGGAAAATGTGAAGCGCTTCAGCCCACTTGATTTGCCTTTTTACTCTTTTCCCATTGCAGTTGTTGTGATTACATATGTTTAGGGCTGCCACTAATCACTATTTTATTTCGATTAATCTATCGACTAATTTTTCAATGAACCGATAAATCTAAACGATTAATTTCCCGCAAAAGAAAATCAACAATTTTAATTAAAAAATATGGTATTAAACCAAATGAAATCCAAATTTCTATGAAATCCTTTTTTAAAGCAAAAGTGAAGTGCAGCAGAGAGTGCAAGAAGCAAGTGTCCATCTCATATCCAGATCACTGAAATCAGTTCAGTATTATAGTGTAAGAAAGACAACATATCCACACGTTCTAGTCTAATAATAATAACATTATAATCAAAAAACACTTTTTAAAGGAGCATTTACCAGAAATATTATTTACCAGAATGTTACGTGAAAAATGTAAATGTGCATTATTTCTGAAAAAATACTTTTTTTTAATATAAAATCAATTAATTGGAGATGCTTTTTATTATCCAAATGTAATGGAACAATTCAAATGGAATCCAGAAAATAGTGGAAAACAGAATTTGGTACAGATACAACTGTAAAACTGTAATTAACTGTAATTTTATTTTGATTAATAAAATTAAAAAAAACTGAATTTGGAATAAAACGGATTTCATAGGGCCCTATAATTATAGGGCCCTATGAAATCCGTTTTATGATGCAATGATGCAATAATAATTAGTTCAAATAAAGTATCAAAAGCAAGAAATCATATGGTTTTATTGAACAAAACTGTTAAAATACATAATACATTATAAACAATAGAGTTAATGTAGATGACACATTACAACAAAGACCTGTAGGGGCGCCGACGGCCTGATGATTATTTTTACACATTACTGTTTAATATTGACCAAGCACCATTTAATTCAAACGCACACTTAATCTTTAATATTTGGCCATTTCTTTAGGACAGAAATGCTACAGTCGCTGTAATTAAATGAATATGTGGACATCAAACCGTGTAACTCAGAGTGAGGGTTTGAGCTTTTATTTTGAAATCGCGATGTATTCTCCTGTGTTTGTGTAGATTTGTTAATGATTTACCTCTCAAATCTGATGAAATGGCGCACATTGCATTCCCAGATGAAGGTTATAATAAACACAAACTCAGAACATCATGCAGAGATGAGTTTGAGTCGCTCCACATATAATAAATAATAACAGTTTCTGAGGAGCCGCTGTGAGACGCACATGCTTAACTACACGCATGGAAATAATTAAAGACCATATACTGTATTAGAACTGCATCGCATATCATTATTTAATTAAATCATAGCGTTTGTGAATTCAGAATTCTGCTTAATTATGATTTTTAAATGTGTTTAATATATCATGCAGCCTTGGAAAATAGTCTAATAATGTGTTTTATGGATTCTCGTCCGTGAAATGCGCCACTTCCGGTATTTTGCCGGTTAGTCGATGCAAACAAAATGAAGTCGACGATTTTTAAAAATCGTCGACTAAAATCGACGAATCGCGACAGCCCTACATATGTTATATAATCGTCAGCACAGCTTTAGTCTCAGCCTCAGACGTAACGGCCACGGACCGCTGGCTAAACATCTGATGCATATGGCACACAAAAGTACAAACACTTCAGGAGTTTCGAAGTCGTCATCGGATTGGTTGAATTATACAGGATTTCTAGGAGACGTGTGTGTCTCGTTCTGTAACGTTCCGCCTGGAAACAAAGATGCTGTGGTGCCAAACCCCCTCATGAAAGAAGAAAGCCGTTGAGTTTACAACTGTGACGACAAACGCTTATCAGGATCAAATATGCGCTGGATTTTCAAAAGCATGTGAAATATTTAAAGTTCGCGGCATAGAATCTTTAAAATACGTCCGAGAGTTTTACACTGTCTGTTATTGTGGCGACATTTCCACGCCCCGAAACGTGACGATGAACGAAACGAACTGTGATTGGTTAGTCTGAAGCTCTGGCTACGCGAGACTAGCACAGCTCAACTCTAAACTAACTGTTCTGCTTCAGCGTCTACAGAACATGACCTCTATTATGTAATTATTATATTGATGAGCTATACCTGATTTAATCCATAAAAATTGTTTTGTTGATACAAATGAATGTATTTAGGTTAATTCAGCTACATTAAGTAGTGTTTTTAACTTAAATATAACCAGTTTAGATGTTATCATTTTTTTCAGTGTAATTAAAACAAATCGGCTATGTAAATTTCTGTTGTTATAATTCAGCAATACAACTCTTGAGATCATGATATATAGAGGATATAGTCAAAGCTGCAGGGTGTTGGACATTATCCCATCATTCAACTCTTTAAGTGACTATAAGATATTTTAAACATTGCCTGTGAATTTCTGTAAAGCTACTTTGAGACAGTGTATATTCTGAAAAGCTGTACAAATAGAATTGACTTCTCTCTCTCTCTCTCTCTCTCTATATATATATATATATACAGTATATATAGACTTCACTATAATATAACTATAATTTTTAAATAATGTTTTAACATCACTGGATGTGTTCATCACTGAACACTCGGTTGATCAATTGCCAGGAACAGGGTTGCCACGTTTTCACAACAAAACCCGTTCAATTACTACTCAAAACAAAGCCAAATCTAGCCCAATTGTGTTTCGAGGGGGGTCCACCGGTAAAAATCGAGTTCCTAGGGGGTAAAGTATTTGTTTTTTTGGCAGGGTTCCCCTGGTAATGTTTGCATTTTAGGAGCTAAATATCACGTTATTGGGGTCGCTTAAACCCGCAGACATGAAAACAACCCGCAGCAACAGTGTTAAAGTAGTAAAATGTCTCTGGAAAACCGCAGACTTGGCAACACTGGCCAGGAACCCAGGCTGATATGTAGATCTATATTTAATCATTAGTCTTTAATGGTGAGAAACTGAACTTTAGTTTGCATTTTATGGTCATTTTTGCTGTTGTCTATTTTATGTGGGTCAATGGGATCCAGTTTAATGTGGACACACACTGTCTCTCTCTCTCTACAGACTCAAAAGTGAACATAGTGTACATAGTGGTCACGATTGAGCCAGAAAGAAGCAGAGGGATAGAGCGAGAGAGAGAGAGGGCATGTTTTTTCCTTCTCCAAGGGTACTGCTTTTCCAAAAGTGCCTGGGGCGAGACTGCAGCACCTCGTCTCCCGGAGGCCTTAGGGCGTCTCCTAATAGCCACCCCCTCCTCATCTGCCCCCATCTCAGAGGTGCATGATGGGATACTTCCCCTTCCCCCTCTCCTCTTCTCCTCGTGCCGTCCTCATGTTTTGTGCTGGAGTTCACATCCGCACAGGTTCAAATGGCAGAGTTGCCAGGGAACAGTCAGAGGCCATTAGCGTTTGGGACGATTCGCCCTGCGGCGCTGCAGTAAGCGGGGGGGCCATGCAGATTAGCAGCTTCACATGTAATGAGCAAGTTTGCCCGTTCTTTTCTTTTCTTTTCTTTTCTTTTCTTTTCTTTTCTTTTCTTTTCTTTTCTTCTGTCTCTCTCTCACTCTCTCTGTCTGTCTTTGTTTCATGCCACTAATCCCGTTGCATCATTTTTTTGATTATTTCCACTCCTTTGACTCACTGTCATGTGTGAGAGCATATTTTCACTAGTGATAGCGCGAGATATACTGGCCAGTTTATTGGCTGATTTTTGGATAGATTATTGGTATCAGCTAAAAACACACCCTGTTATTAATACTCAAATGTACAAACAGGGTAATGTAATTGTTATATGTAAAATGAGTGTCCACTGCATTTCAGCAATTTTGTGTACATTTGATTCTCTGTCATTAAATTGCATGATGTGTACTTGATTTACTCTGAGCTAGATCTGAGACATGAGTGTGTCTTATGTCTTATCTCCAGACACGAGTGTGTGTTTAATTTGTGTACATATAGACTTGGTTATCAGTGAGTGTGTGTGTGTTTGTGTGTTTGTGTGTGTGTGAGGGGCGTCTGGTTTCACCCCAAGCGGTCAGGGGCCGTAGGGTAATGAAGCGACGGGTCGGTCTGTAAATACACGTGGGTCGCTCCAGCCACTGTGAGCAGTAGGCTATCATGTTGCAGTGAAAATGGAAACGTCATTAAATTAATCTGTCCACCTTTTGGCCAGGACTGCTCGTTGTGGTCCACTCATAACACACCACAACAAGACGAGTTTACACTCCCAAACACACACATACCACCTCCACTAATGTCATTAGAGCAAACGCCTGAACTCGCGCTCCATTTGGCCTGCGTTTAACCACCACACCGGTGTTATCCTGAGCGTCTCTGAACTCGCAGTTTGAATGAGTGTGGATTTCGGGCATTTGCTGTGAGGTCACTTCCACATTAGCACTGATTCACACGGTGAGGGCGATAAAACAGCACTAGAGAGAGAAATAATAGATTAAAACAGAAAGGGGAAGGAAAGGCTTTCAACTGTCCTTGTATTCTTCATGTATTTTGCATTTGATTGTGCCACCCATCGGATCTGTTCTCTTTCCTCTTTTTTAAAGTGATTAGTTGAAATATTAATGCGTGATTATTGCTTATATAGGTGCGTGTGATTGATGTCTCTCCAAAAACAGAGAGACGTGCAAGTGTAAATTTGTGGAATATCGCAGCGTAGTGCAGGAGTTTTTCAGATACATAATTTAGATGCCCTGAAGCAAGGCTTTCAAGGCATTTTCGCCTAAGGCCAAGAAAAAATAATTGACTTTTAAAAGTAAATCATTTTTGCTAATGCACAATTAATGGCAGAGGAGAAAGAAAGTAAGTCTGGGAAGTAGGTTATGAAGAGACATGAGCTGCACTCACACATGCACAAGACGGACGCTGATGGACATCAGTCAGACATGATATGTAAATGAGGTGCAGGAAGGGGAGGGGCTGCAGGGTTGTGCATTTGTGTTTATCACGTTGCAGTTGCTTTTGTCTTCGCAACCGTCCTGCATGATGTCAAGCAAAATAAGAATTTGTCTTTGAGGGTTTGTGTAATGTTAATGTGTGCCACGTTTCTAAAAATCTCTCCTTTTGTCCAGGAGATGGTTTAGACAACAGCGTGGCCTCACCCGGCACAGGCGACGACGATGATCCAGACAAGGACAAAAAGCGACAGAAAAAACGGGGCATCTTCCCCAAAGTCGCCACCAACATCATGCGGGCATGGCTCTTCCAGCATCTCACAGTAAGTCTCTTTTTCTGTTTGTGAGCTCTTTTATGAATATAAGTGCTGAGATCTCACACTGAACTCTTACAAACTAGAATTAATACACAGTCATTGACATAAAGACACCAGTTAGATCCAGCCCTCAAATCTGATGAAAGAATGCCAACAGCACTGGGACTTTTCACTGTTTGTATCACTCTGCTTGACTGTGTTGCAGAAATAAATTATTTAGCCATATTGTGTGTGTAATGTCATTCAATATTAATTTCAGTATCAACATATAAGCATTTTCACACTTGCAGTAAGTGCACAGTGTACACAGCTAAATCACAGCCCAATGGGGCAGTCATGGCCTAGTCGTGGCCTAATGGATAGAAAGTTGGACTTTTAACCTGGAGGTTGTGGGTTCGAGTCTCAGGTCCGGCACGGATTGTAGGTGGGGGAGTGAATAACCAACGCTCTCTCCACCCTCAATACCACGACTGAGGTGAGACCCTTGAGCAAGGCACCAAACCCCCAACTGCTCCCTGGGAGCCGCAGCATTGGCTGCCCACTGCTCCGGGTGTATGTTCACTACTGAGTGTACACTTGGATGGGTTAAATGCAGAGCACAAATTCAGAGTATGGGTCACCATACTTAGCCACACACCACTTCCCCCCTTCATGTGCTATCGGAAACTTCCTGTTTCCTACTTATGAAGTCGTGATTACGAGCTTCTCGTATTCAAGTGCTTTGATGTCGGAAAAAATAAAATGTAGCATCCCATTGGTTGGCAATCATATACATGCAGTTTGCTGACAATTCTGGAATTTTGGTCAAATACATGTTTATTTCACTGCTTATAAAACGCAAAGTTTGCTTCAAATGATCGTTCATATCTAGCCTATAAATACACTACTTTAGCGACAAGACAAAGGGATGTAGTTGTTGTGAGAACAGTGACAGCAGCAATGGTTGTCCCCTCCACCATGTTTAAAGTTTATGAACTCGGAAACTCGGGTATCAAAACTATTGCCGGAACTTGTGACGGAAGGAATCTGCTGGAACACTGAAAATGATGGACTAGCCCCTTAAAGTCCAGACTTCAACCCCATTGAGCAAATTTGGGGTGAGTTGGAAAATAAAATGCACAGATCTATTGTAGATTCAAATGAAAGCCTTTGGCTTGAGCTGCAGAAGGCATGGGATAACATTAGTGTTGAAGTTCTCAGGAAATATATTGACACTATACCAGAGAGATGTGCTAGTTAAAAGTGGATAAAATGATGTTTGTTGTGCTCAGAGCAACCACCTGAATTTTTCATGTACATTATGAAATGAAATCATGTTTTGGAGGCAAAAAAGGTAAATATTTTCAGATCTGTCAGGTGTTCTAATAATTTTGGCCACCACTGTAGATAATTAATATTATTCTGTACTTAAAAGTATAACAGCACTGTTACAAGGAGACCTTAAAATAAAGGATAACCTGTTTTCATCAGTTCTTCCTAAAGAGCATTTGTTGGGTTGAGTGTAGGTCTAAACGCTAGTTGTTGAGAGTATGTGTGCCGGTTTGGAGAGGTGGCACGCAGGGTCGTGTTCCATTTGCCTCTCTGATGTCACTACATCATCCACGGCTCAGGATATATCGATCAGGACAGGAAGGGTCGGGTTTCTGAGGGAGGTGCTGCCGTCCCTGAGCACGTGAACACAGCGTGTGCTCCACAAGAAACTGAGAACCGCCAACTGTGTGTGAGGGACATGCCCTGCAAACCCTGACGCCCAACTGGTCCCGGCGATCAAACCCGAGCCAAAGTAATAACGCTCCTTAAACACAGCTAATTAAAAGGGCTGTAAATCCATTAGAAACTGCCGCGGGATAATCTGAACTCTGCCATGCGCTTATAACTCTCATCATCATCATCATCAGAACGACTCCTCCGCAGCCCAATTTGACAGAAAGACAAAGACGCCTCGCTTTTCTCTGCTTTATTCTTGCGCTCTTTTCATTTGTCGTCCCCTTCACGCTCCCAGAACCGCTTGGTGCGCTCAGCTTGTGTGTAAAGCAGTGAAGAGGGAGGCGTCAACCCACCACCTACCTCGCTGCTTTTACCCACAAACGCCTCTCACTTCATTCACTTGGCTCCATATCACGCAGGAATTTCGCGCTTTTTTCAAAGATCATTAGGCGTCTTTACTGGCAGCTCGGGAGATCCTCATTCACGACGTTCACAAGAGACGCACTCCTGTTCTTTTAGAATAGTTTTAAATGCAATGAAAACGTAAGAATTTTCATTAGTGGAAATGCAGAAGTTTCCTTTTGCAGAAGTCTTTTATGAGCGTGAGCAATAATCCATCCTTTTTATCCCACCTTTCTATTATTTTCCATTCCTTTTCCGACCAACGAGACTTAATTGAATTATCCCGAAGTACCGGCCGCAACCCCCCTCACAATCCTTTACACCACACTGCCGTGCCACACACTAACACATCAGGCCTTTTATTTTAATTTGTTAAGCAAATGTATTTTCCAGTTCAGGATGCATTTGTGTGCGGGTGAATTCATGGGGACTTTGGCCCTGAATGGCCCGTAGCGGCAGCTCTCCATTCAACCATTCATTGGAAGGGGCAAAAGAAAAGCGGCGAGGTTGTATTTTCTCAACCGCGGGGCCAAAGCGGAGCTGCTCTTCCATGAGCGGTGGGGGTCCCTTTACATATGTTCTCAACATTGAGCCATTGTCACCTATTCTGAGGGGCTCAAAAGGACGTAACCCCTTCCCTTCCCCCGTTTCCATCCCCCGCACTCACAAAAAAATATGCGCCGGCTAACAGTTACAATTGTGGGCTGAAATCGATGGCCTCCTCTTCCGAGGAAGTCTCTGAGTCCGCCCTTATAAGTCTCTCTGAGCCAACAGCCAATCCCACAGGGGTGCAAAACATGGACCTACAGGAGATGCATGTGGCACATTCTGCACCCGACCGAAGAGCTTCCGCAGAACTCCAGAGTTTGGGTCAGAAAGCGCTGCAGTCGAAGCCCCAGAGATGTGCTCTTCTTCCTGGAGCTCTCTGGATCTCTTCCAGTGCCATTAGCAGGAGGAAATCCCAGCTGGCTGCTGTAAGCTTTCCCATACGGCACAGAGCTTATGTTATCGGAAAGATAAACTCCACTGTGGGGTGTATTGCTCTATTAGGCTTCATATTTAATGAGCAAGAAGGAGAAGAACCTTCTACGTGGCTCTCGGAGAGAAACGCAGGGCAGCGGTGAAGTGTAGTTTGTACTGACATCGCTGCAGGGTCACCCAACAATTTAATGGAGACAAACTTTGAATCCTCTCAATTAGTCGGTCGGCGCCCTGCTAAGACGAGGGTCAGCCTGCAATGAAAACAGGAAGCACTCGGATACAAAGATAGCACTCCAGGCCTGTGCTGTCCTTTCACTTGGGTAAACCTTCAAGAAGTTGTGCAAATAAATAAGCCTGAAATGTGAATCAGCCAGTGGCATGAGTTTGGGGTGGGACCGTCTGGGGAAAACTGAATATTTAGTGGAAAAAAATAATGTGGGGCAGGACTAATCCATAAAACCTGCCAATCTTTATCCCTTTATCCATTTGGAATTGACTGGGTTATGAAAAGTGAGCTGTGCTATTATTGGCTAATGTTATTTTTACCCAATAACACAGCTTTTGCATTAGCTGAAGAGTAATTTCAGCAGTGGAGAATGTTAGGTAGCACTTTATTTTGATGGTCCCTTTTGAACATTCTGTTAACAATAAGTAATGTTGGACCTACATGTCTACTAACTCTCTTTAGATTGTTAGTAGACTGTCTGCTTAATATCTGCTAACTCTTTATTGTGATGGTCTCCCAACCGACATTCTACTGACTATAAGTAACTTTGCACGTACATGTCAACTTACTCTACCCCTAACCCTACCAGTCTACTAATACTCAACTAGCACTCTAATGAGAGTTAGTAAATATGTGGTTGCAACATTACTTATAGTTAACAGAATGTGTTAAAGGGACCATCAAAATAAAGTGAAACCGAATGTTATTACGTGATGCTTTCTACAGAATAGCACTTATTAAATGTATATAAAGCAAGAGTCACAAGTTCATTTCTCATCTGCCACCTTTGTTCATGAGCTAAACGCCTCATCAGATAATTGTGTAAGCAAATAAACAGGATCAGCCTGTAGAGTCACGCAGTAAAGCAAACAGACCCATTTTTGAGGCTCATCTCAGACTAAACATTTGGGCTGATCTGCTCTGACTGCAGCGGTTTATATGTCTGATTCACGTCAGTGTTCATTTCCACTGCAGCACATCTGACAATAGTTTCAAACAAAGGACACACTCACAAACACAAAAGGCACACTTAAAAACTTCAGTCAAATTCTTCCTCACTCTCACACACACAAACATGAAATGTGGTCAGTAGGTTCTCTCCCCCCCCACCGCATGTAAACTCTGGGTTTTCTCAGCAGAGGCGTCCTCCATCAATGTGTGCTGTAATGCAGGGCATTCTTAAAGCAGCGGTTTCATTTAAGGCCCAGCGAGGTTGTTTTGTGACGCTCCAGGGGTTGCAGTAGGGCAACACTAATCTATCATGGGCTTGTTTGCCCTCTGTCACCAGTGCAGCCTATATAACAGTTCTGTTCAATGTGTGTGTGTCTGCATGTATAAGCAAACCTGAAGACCAGAAACATAATTTACCCTGCTGCACCTTCAAATGTGTGTACTATTACATCTGATGTGTTATTGATCAAGTAACTATTAACATTACGACTTAGCTGATCAGTAACAGTATTATCATATTTTGAAAGTGAAAACTGGCCATAAAAGAAGCCATTTTACACTAATGTGTGCTTTTAAAACAGTTTTGGTGAAGCTGTGTGTTGGATAGTCACCCTACTGTAAGGACACACTCTGGCTGCTGTCTGCCATTTGTTCTGTTGATGCCTTCTGATCTCGCTGAGTTGTAAATCTAGAAATCAAGTATGTCACAGTAAACGGCCACTGCTGCAGTCAGTTTGTCAGAACCTCCGAACCAGAGAGACTTGAAAGTTCAGATGTCCGTATCGAGTGACTCTTTCATTCTTGCAGGTCGTGGAATTTAATGAGAAGCCACATCCACCTTCCTCTGTCATATGCAAGGACTTGAAAATAGTTACTTTCTGTGTGTGTTTGCAGTGTTTGCAATTCTTGGTTATCAGTAGTTTTGTCAACCATTCAATATAATACAGAATTGTCCCGAATTTAAGACAGTAAAGAAATGCGACATATGCCATATGGCCACCATACGAATAACAAATTCTCAATCATCCTTTTTGGACAAATCATTGCTTTATTATCAATAAAATTTTAGTTCAAAATTTGAAGTGCCATTGTTTTAAAAAATGCTTTACTGACAGACGTTTCATAGATGTGCAGTTATTATGCTTTCAAATTTTATGCCATTTGTATGTCATTTCACAGTATATCCACCTCTCAAATTACTACACCACTTGTGCAGTCACACTTCAATAGTCATACAATTTACTGATAGTTGATGTTTTTTGTGACATTAAAATTCCTTTTAGAATAATTGTACATATAAGTTAAGCAAACAAATGTGATTATTTCTGAGAACCTTTCATACGCCTTTTATACATATACTTTACTGCAGACACACTGAAATGACATACACTATGTGGTAAAGTACAAATATTTTGAGCGGTCCCTTATCCTATAAAGAATCACAGTTGTCCCTTATTTTCCTTTTCTGAAGCTGTCAACCCTAGTTATTAGTGTTCCTGGGAAGAGGCTTTGGCATCAGCTAGCATTTGGCATTAAGTTGTTCAACATCAGCATTCACTTGCCTCTTAAATTCATGTCTGTGACATTTAAAGATCTGCAGCACACACTAACATGCTTCAGCATTCTTAGGTGCAGTTTAGGCAACAATGGCAATGAAAGTAAATTTGATTGTTGTCTGATTTTAGGCACTTCTTTAATGGGATTTGCTTTCAGATCACCATGTCCATATTTTGAATTGTTGCAGCTAAATTATTCTTGAAATATGGCTGTTTTGTAATAACATTTTGAACCTAAAGGCAATCCTCTTTCTTGTCTTTGAGCATCATCCTGTATGATGTGTAAGTTATGGCATGTTTATCATGTTTTAATGCTTTTAGAGATAAATGAGTCTCTGTAAACCTCAGAGACAGAGCGAAATCTTTCAGTTGAGAGATGACCTTGCTGACACTTGGAATGTTCCTACATACCCAGACTGAGTTGGTATTAATAAAGATGGCTTGAACAGGCTGGAACACGCTGTTCCATGCATGTGTGTGTGAGGGGAATGCATCTGCTCTGGCCTGAAATGCACATAAACAGTGAGGAGAACAAGAACTTCACTTTATTAACTCTACATCTCACTGGACACCTCAAACTGACCTCCACCCAGACAAGTACACAAGGTGCCAATGTCCGTCCAGAAGAATGCAATCATGTGGTCCAGATTTGTTGTTCTTCAGAAAGCTGATATAAATTTGTTGAAAGTTTAACTAACGTGCTCAGCCTGATTCTCTTCAAACTGTTGCTCCTCCATTGATGTAAAAGAGGAAACCTGTGATATTAGAAGACACTAATTCCTGCTGTAGCACCCTTTTGGCAAAGCTGTAACTAATAAATTGTGTTTGTGTGAAATCAATGCATGCATTCACATACTTATGTAGAGTATGTCTCTGGCTAAAAAGAGGGAGGAACTAGGGGTGTGGTTGAAGAGACATCTCAGACATAGAAGCGGAAAACTAAGAAAGGACGGTTCTGTGTGTGTGTGTGTGTGTGTGTATGTGTGTGGAGCAAAAATCAAAACCAGACTGTGTTTCTCTGTTTAGTTTGTCAGGGGACTGGCGCTCCTCTGAATCCCAGAGCTCTATTTCTGCTCTGTGATCTTCCCGCCCATTCTCTGCTGCTGTTTTTATTCTGTTTTGTTTTTCCAGCACTTCTCCTCACGGGCCTCCCTCTGAGCTCTGTCTGCACCTCCTTTCTATCTCATAATGACGACCAAGCGCTGTGACTGCACAATATCATTTCATATCTCGAATGGTGCATCAAAGGCTACAAACAAAACACACCAATTTGTTGTGGTTTCCGTTCAGCCTCCCAAGACGTTGGCAAACTGAGGCCTTTTATCGCCTGGGCTACCACACTGTAGTGTGATCCTCACTGTTCAGTTCAGGCTCATATGGGAGTTTTTCATGATGACTTAAACTGGTGAGCAGTATCAAAAACATCCACAAAATGCCAAAGAAATAAATAGATGCCGAGATAAATAAAAGACAGACAGATATCCTAATCAAACCGGAGCGTTTTGGCTCCAGATTCAAATGCATGTGAATATTGATCAGATCGCTGTAGTTATAATGTCCCCGGGGCACGGCAATCCCTGCTCAAATCTACAGCGATTTAGATAAAGAGACTTGGCGAGACATTACGGATTTCAGCAAGCAGAACCTCCTCCCTCTTTCTCCTCCTCCTCTCCCTCTACAACTGGGGTGCAGAAGAAAAGCAGGGAAAACCTGTAATTACACACACTCTTCTGAATCTCCCTTAATGTTCATTATTTGAAACCGGTGGCAATTACAAGTTCAAAGGGGCTTAGAGGGCCAGCAACCCGCATAATCACCAGCAAATGAAGTATAGCGTGTTCACGGAAGCGGAGCGCACTGCTGGGGGGGTGAATCATACATTTTCATACAAGCACAAATCTCTGCCACCTCGGGGCTCTGGCATGCACTATCCCTGCCTCGCAATCCTCTTAGCCACGGCTTTTTGTCTGCCTTCACCCACCAGCAACCCTCCGACATAGAAAACGTATCAAACTTCACCCTGGCTTATGTCGCACAATTACTGCTGTTTGTCCCGCCCACCCTTTCCTCCAGATTACTCCACTCTGTTTCTCTCTCCTCCTCTCCCTTCCTCCCATCTGACGATACATCCACGTGATGCAAGCGCAGGAGTGAGCGGGTCCCGGCAGGTGTATTTCGGTTACCTTTGGAGACAGTCACATCGGCTAATTCTGTCCACAGGTGGCTCTTTGCGCATCGAGAGGAGGGCTTGTGAGGCCGGCGGTTAGCTCTGGTTTCAGAGCCGCCCAACTGGTGGTCATTGTATACATCCTCTCCACATCTACACCTCCACACAACATGCTCTCTTTCTCTCTCTCTCTACCATGTTTATCTTCTTCCTCTGTCCTGGTTCAGTGCTGCAGGTCACCTTTCTTTCTGTTGGGCTTTCGTATGCCTCCCCCGGTCAGTTGTGCTGATGTTTGCATTAGGGATCTTTGATAAAATTTCCATAGGGACCTGCTCTAGTGCTCACACCATTTCCTGCCTTCTGCTCTCATTGTTTGTCTCGCTTGCATGGGGAATGTACAACTCCCACCTGAATTCAATAAAACGTTGAAGCTCCTTGGCGTGGCGAACATCAGACAGTTAATTTTTCATTCAGCAAAATCTCCTCAAAAGGAAGCGAAGGCTGGCTGTTTCATTAAGTGGCCCATCCAGGCAGACACGTGCACCACAGCAGAGCCCATGTTTGCCCAAGCAAGTGTGCATATTAGAACGGAATCCACGGGGAGATTAATGGGCTACTGCCTCTGTACCATTGATTATCTCCACGCCATTTTTCCCTCTTCCTGCACACATATTAAAAAGTAATGAAGCCTACGGAGGAAAGGAAGGCAAGACTTCACGCATCATTTTACGTTATCTGGACTCTAACAGCGAGGAATCTCTGTAAGGCATGGTTTGAGCAGAATTAAGTAAACAAATGTGGAATATGTCTTTGAAACAAGCTGTGGCAACTGGAAGAAAAAAAAATGCTTAAGCAAAGACAAGCCCCTGACACATGGAGGGAACTCTGCAGATGTTAGCAATTTTGTTGTGTAGTTTTCCTAACCTTACAACGAGACCTCAATTGCTGGGATTTAGTAACCAATGACAGCAATGGAAATGTGGAAGATCATCAGAAGCCCCCAGGATTAGAGTGATCTATAAAGCCAGTTCGATAGTCTGTTATAGGTCTCTGGACAAACGGCAGTCCATGATTTGCCTTCTATTTGAGAAATATGAATGTCCCAGCCAGTACATGCATCTCTACCATTCTGTTCTCCTCTGTCATGGCCCTGCTGAAAGGGTGTGGGGGGGGGCTCTTTCAGGAAAATAACTTCCTGAGACATTACGTGAATCAGCAGACAGCCTTATGGCCCAGACCTTCCCAAGAGTCTAAACTGTTAGAGTTAAAGGTGAGGAACCACATTGAAAACCTGATGGGAAACAGTTTTTCCTGCCCTGCAGAGCTTTATTTTTAATGCTCTTGGCTTCATTTGGTTTTAGTATGTGGTAATGACTTCTGCACCAGATCTTCCTCTACAGAGCCCAACCCTCAATGGCATAGCCATTACTGAAGCACTTTTACCATTATAGAGGCACGCCGCTCGATTCCCGTCAGTCAAAGTTGACTGTACTGCGCTCAGCTCTGCATTGGATCATGAATTATTGTGCAGCGGTAAGGCAGGGGATCAAGTAAAGGAAAAAGTAAGAGTTCGAAAATCCACAAACACAATGGAAAGAACGCAACAACAGCTGTCTTACACCTCAAGCAGGCTTCTCTGCAAAGTGATTGGAGAGGAGCGGGTCTTGGGTTACATTCCTGAGATGGGGATGGCTGGTGTTGGTTTCAGAGGTGGGGGTGGAGACAGCTCAACAAGTTGTTGAAAAGAACACAGACGCTTGTCATCAGCCTCCAGAGCAGGGAGCCATCTGAGTGCATTTTAGTTGCAGAGGTTAATGACCTCCCTTTGCTCTTCCATCCTGCTGGAGTCCAGTGCACCAGCAGCACTCTGCTGCGTTTGAGCTCACAGTTCTTGCTTGTGGCCTGGATCAGTCCAAAAAGCTGTAAGTGGATCCTGACAATCCCTTTTTATCTCTCCCTCTAGGGCAGCGTGTAAACTCTCAAAGTAACGACGGTGTTTGGATTACTGTAGCTCCCTTTGATGCCTCAGTATGCGCCATGCAAAGTGCAAAAAGAAGAAAGACCGAGCCAGAACTGACATGCACTTTTTTTATTTACTGTTTAGTGGACCTACAGTACATATACTACAGGGACAGTCCACCAGGAGTCAAGTTCCTTGCTCAAAGGCACAGTGATAGGGAAACTCAATCCTGTGATGAATCACTCCTTTTGGGGTTTGAACAACACTGCAGTTATTGCACAACTACCATTAGAGTTGTTAATCTGCTCTGATATTCAAGGTTGCAGTTCTCACTGACCTTTCAGGTTTCAAACGTTGCGGTTTCATTAGGTAGGAAACTTTTAGCTAAAAAAAGAAGAAAGCAGGCTACATTTCTTATTTGTGCTGCCTGTTGACCCCCGTTCACTAATAAACGGTAAGCTGAGCAAGCTGTTGGTCATCCTCTCATGGGATTGTTGGGTAGCTGCCAGTTTCCTGCTTGCTTTGTCAGTGGATAAAGTTGGTAACAAACGAGAAGCCTACAGCCAAGCCGGTCAGTCAGGTCAGAGGTCAGCAGGCCTCAGGGCAGGATTGAGCAGAGAAGCACTATGGGGAGAGCACAGGCGGCTGGAATGTACCTAAAAGAGGCCCTTTGCTCTGTTCCTTAGCTCTGCTGCTCTTAGAGCCATTAAAACTCTTCATACATACCTTAGACTAAAACATCAAAAGTGGAGAGTCCCCGGGGATCACAGCAATCCACTGCCTGAGTGTACAGTGCTGACGGGAGGCCTTGATTTTCTTTCAAAGGTAACAAAGCCCTGTGTAAAGAAGAGTATTTCTGAGAGGTCATAAACGACGAAAGCAGTAGGAACAACAGGTATGATTTTAAGTTTGTCTCGTAAGGTTTTTGCGATCATGACCATGAGATTTCTTGGGCTTATACTGTCCTGCTTCAGTTGGCTTGATCATTTTAGCGAGGCTGAGTTTACCGAAACCCTCCGTGACAGCCTCTCTATGCTGATGCTTTGTTTAGTCCTCTTGGAGAGTCAGTTAAATGGGCGCCATGCTTGACTTCTACATTTTTAGCATCATTAACCTACAGGAAATTGCCCCTGCAGCTGTTTGCCGGCTGCTTGGTTGCTCCACATTCCAAGCTAATGGCTAAACATCGAGGTTTCCTCTACTGTGAGTTTTGACTCAAAAGCAGATTTGACAACTCAAGTTTTCTAGTGTAACAAATGAAACATGACATTATGGGTTCAGAGCCGGATAAAAGATGCTAAAATGCCATTGACTGCTGCTCCCAAACCAGGCCACAGAGACAGCATGTGCAAATAACCCTTCTCCTCATTAAGAAGAAATTGGCTAACAACTTTTTAAAGCTTGCTGAACTAAATTATGTATATGTGCAATGTATACAGCATCTTAGATTAGCCTGTGCTAATGCTTTGTCCTTCAGCCTCAAATGCCAGCACAAAAAGAGACTTACAATACTGCGTGCTGCCAAGACCTGCTCACATAAAAGGGTTTGGCTGGAATATTGAGGGTTTGCTGAACTACTTTGTTGCCTGCAAGGAGAACGACCCCGTTGTTCTTTGGCTGTCCAGTGGCCTTTTGGACAACATTTCTGTTTTCCAGCCCAGTCCATGTACCTCATGAGCAATAAACATCCTTTTCTCTCTCATGCAGGCAAAATATATTAAAGAATAGCGTAAGTAAGTCTTGCCCTGTGGGAAGGTGGGGGCTGGACAGCAGTAAGCCATAGGTAGTAGCCCAGTGGCCTAATGAACATGACCCATGAGGTCTCGGCTCCGTTGCTCACGGGTGCCATCTAGACTAATCAAGTCATTACAGACTGGTGAAGGCAGCGACAAGAGAGAATTCTTGTTAGGCCAGATATTATTATTATTCTTTTTTTTTTTTCAGTTGTAAATCTGTTCTGAGGCCAGCAGGTTGTTTGCTTCATTTCACAGGCTTTCATTTTACAGTGTGAACTCAGGTCATGTTTATCTACTTGATTTGTCAATTTGCCTCTGAGCATGAGTGATCATGTGACTTTATGACAGCCAGTAGTGTCAACTGACAAGACTCTTTCCCTTCCACTTCTTCCAGTCTGAAATGAAAACCTCTGTTAAGGCATCGCAGGGAATATTCCTGCATGCACATGCAGTAAAAATTAGCCAGTTGATGATGGAACCTGCTGTAAAAATGAAGTTAAACTCCTGCCCCAGAAAGGTTTGCCTGATCAGGTGGAAAGAGAAATTCTAGGGATGTTGTGGTGAGACTTTAATTTGGTCAAATGTACACCCTAAAGCCAGAGGGTTAAGAGGATGAGAAGAGATTCAGTCTATCTTCTGTTCCCCTTTCCCTACGCAAGGACATAGAGATCAGGTTCCTCTCCCCTTGAAAGAGCCGGCTGGCCGCGTCTGTAAGAGAAGACATGAACCTGATCTGATGATTAACTAGCCTCATCACTATGGCTGTGGGCCACATCCAGACACACACACATAGTCAAGGTTTTTTTTTGTGTCCAAGTCACAAGGTCTACACAAACCCCCGCTGCTTTACACCCTTCACGTTCGCTCTTATTCGATGGGTTTGCAGGCATCTCTATTAATGCTACACCTAGTCAGGGTTAGTGATTTGAACGACCCCCAAACACCAAGCAGTGAACTTCAGCACATAACCATTTGTGCCAGAGCTCCATCTTAAAGGGATAGTTCACCCAAAAATGAAAATTCTGTCATTAATTACTCACCTTCATGTCGTTCCAACCCTATAAGAATTACAAATTAAGATATTTTTGATGATAACGTTGTTTATGTTCTGGGGGAAGTGTGTACATGCGTCGTGGTACTCTCCAAAATGGCTGAAGTCGGTAACTCGGGGGAGAAGAATTGTTGAATAAAGTCATTATTTTAGTTTTATTTGCACACAAAAAGTATTCTCGTAGCTTCACAAAATTGAAGTTGAGCCACTGACGTCACATGGACATTTTTACCGATGTCCTTTCTACATTTCTGGGTCTGGGAACATTTCAGTTGTGTTGCTGTCTATGCAGGGTCAGACAGCTCTCAGATTTCATCAAAAATCTTAATTTGTGTTCTGAAGATGAATGAAGGTCTTACGGGTTTGGAACGACACGAAGGTGAGTAATTAATGACAGAATTTTCATTTTGGAATGAACTAACCCTTTAAGAGGCACAGGAGCTACATTCAATGCTGCTAGCTTCATTTAGCCATTGTTTTATTGTCTAATGGTTTTCGCTAGTATTATAACTGAGAGAGCACATGTCAGTTGCTGGAACAGCTATAGCTAACAACAGCCGCTAAAGAGCAAAGCTTTCTCTAATTGTTTGTATCTCTCAGTTTTGTTTTGTGTGTATTGGACTGTGTGTGTATCTCTCACTGCAGTGGGTGTGTGTTTGTTCCCCTGCGCGGTTCTCTCTGACGGCCTTGAGAATGGGAGTGATTGATTTTTAGCGCTAATGCTTGTTTACCCTCAGCAACTACGTTCCAGGCCAACCTCACGGGGGTGCCCACCTCCACCCCCCCAGCATCCCCCTCCGCCTGGCCTTGCCAATCCATGTTTTTGCAGGGCAACAGTTTGCTTGGCAGGCAAATTGATAGCTAGAGTCGCTCTAGAACCTTGCACCATCTTCAGTGAACATAAATTATTGGTGTAGAGCAAACAGGGGGGCTGGCAGCAGTCCAGCGGCTCCGAGCCCAGCCCAGCCAGCAATTGTTGTGGGGGCACAGAGAGAGGAAGAATTAGAGAGAGAGAGTCTAACTGCTCTCCTCAATAGCTTTTCATGGCGCGCTGGGCTCCAGGTGCCCCTTTGAAGCCAAATAAATTGAAACTGTTTTACCTCTGAAAAAACCCAGCGTGTCAGTCATGACTGAATCTGATCCTAAAGCCGCATGAAGATACATTTCGCTCGAGCATCGGGGGTGTATTTTCGATGGTGCATTTCATAAAACCGAGGACGTGTTCTCTTTTGTGCATGCATGTGCGTGTGTGTGCGTGTGAGTGAGTCTAGTTGCATTCTTGCCGGCTTCCTTCTTGTTGTCTGGATGCAGCGAAGTGCTGAAGAAAATCAAACACACACAAAACACCACCTAAGCACACACATTTAACCTTAGACACACACAAGCTAGAGTACATAGAAGCAAGCTCCTTTTATCCATCTTTTAAACAAAACAGTCTCTTAGCTTCTGTTCTGCTGAGCAGAAATCAAACACAGCACCCCTGACACACGCTTCATGAGTCATTTCATAATCAAAGTTAACTTTCTAAAGAAATCTAAGTCCTTCTCGCAGTAAATGCAGCGTTCCTTCTTATTACAAATACAACAAAGACACCATATTACAATTATTCATGAATTTGCCTCGTAAAATGGAATATATATATATATATATATATATATATATATATATATATATATATTCAAATCAGTCTTATCAAAATAAACCTGCAGTCTTCATTTGGTTGGAATATCATTTTTGCAGAAACACACATATGTAAATGCATTATTAACAGCCTCTCTAAATTTAAAATGTGCCAATCTTTCTGCAGATGTCTCTGTAGCAGATATTAAAATGTCATTCTGGGCTTTGATTGATTTTATTGGGAGTCTGTTATCTTGCTGTGCTCAGTTTGATTAAACATACAGAGACGATCACAGTCAATTTGAGCTGCGCGTCACGGGGAAACTCAAATGCTTCAGCGATGATGGAGTAGTTGGAGAATAATTGAAATTGTTGGTAAGCGGCAATGGAGTATTGAGAATGTGGCCTTAATTTCGGTTCTGCAAACCTCCAAAACAAAAAAAGTGCGTCGTATGACAGTACAGCTGTCTGCGCGATCATTTTAGCATCTTGTTAAATGCATTACGTTTAGGTTTGTGCATTTAAACACCAATGCAGAGTCAAAAGGATACCGATCCACTGCACAATGGATTGTGGGTTGCAATAGCCGAAAAAGCATGCACTGATGCACGCTTCATAGATGCACTGCATCATTCAGCCTGCTGTTTTCAACATACTACTCCTGTTCACTAATTCTTATCTCGCCTATAGCATGTGAATCGGCTGCAGCGTTCTGTAGTTCAGTCGGGGGAAGTGCTGGGTTTCATTAGGCTGCAGGACTCTTTAATTCATTGCAGTCTGGCCTCGTACTGATGAAGTCATTCATCAAGCGCAAGGTCAGCCGCTCCGCTGGGGAGTGTGTGTGTGTGTGTGTGTGTGAAGGGGGGGTGATGTGTGTGAAGGGGGCACTGGGGGTTCAGGCTCGATGTTACACTGAGTTGCGGTGAAGAGCACATCACACCCTGTAATTTAGCCAATAGAGTGCAAACACACATGCACACACATGCACTCTGGGAAATAAAATCAGCCCACATGCACTTGCTGCGGACTGTATGATGCACTGACACATCCCAGAGGACTCCTTCCCCGACCGCGTGTGTGCGCTCAGAATGGCACGAGCAGCAAAAAGCCGGTGCCATTAACAGGCTGCAGCGTAATTAACAGTTGATTCGATTGCAGGCTAGCGCTGGCATCTGCAATAAAATAAGCTGCTCATTTTTCTGTCTAATAATTTATAGACTGCACCTCTTCACATTCTGTGGTCAGTCCGTTTCTCAGGATATTGCTCCGGCTCTTAGTAATTCACTCTATTGATTGAGTTTAAAGCGACAGGAACACTTTCAATCTTTCTCTGATCTCTCATGCTAAGTTTACTCTTCGTCATGCTGTTAGGGTGTCATGCACACCGCTGGAGGAAATTAATAATTCATATTAAGGTAGTGCTCTGTTCAGGTTTCACTTGTTTTGTCATTTGATGCTTTATTTTACAGTGCTAGACTCGACCTGCGATGTCACTCGGACGTGCATTACTCTGGTTGCATCTGTACTTACAGAAAGCAACAGTGTCTATATTGAATAATACTGAGAGAGAGACAGAGGTATAATTGAACTGGTAGGGATCAGGGGCCTCATGTACAATAATTTGCATAGGTTTCATCTTATGCATAATCTAAATAATTTCTCTGTGCATGGCCTGCGTAATCCATATGCACGTTTCCATTCATGTTATAGCACCAAGTTTAACATACCTTTAATTTAGCTAAATCCTGATATGTGCAATACAAATCATGTACGCATTTCCATGGCCATGTGCATCGTTTATCAGGCCCAAGGTCTGTATTTACAGTGATTTGTAGAGCAGAGCTCAATGAAACCGGATCTGTTGTATATTGTGTGTCTGCGGTCAGGATATCTTAAACTGGGTTTGAAGGGTTTTATGCGCTTTCTGTTTTTTTCCTAGTGCGGGAGAAACGATATAATGTCATCTCACTCCTTGAAACGTGTCTCTGGTTAGTTGAAATCATTGGGTTTGTGGTGGCTGGAGGAAATGTGCAGCGATGTAGTATTTATCACCAATATGGGATTGTTTTAGTGATGCAGAAGAGATGCCTGAAATAACACTGACACATATATACAGTTTTAAGACAGCATATGAGATTAAATTAACACTTACATTCAAAATTAACAAACTTTTTTGGTTTTTACTAGTGATTGGTTTTTGGTGGATTTTGATGACGTGTGTGTGTTTTTGTGTGTGTGTGTGTGTGTGTGTGTGCGTGTGTATGTGTCTGTGTGTCATGAATCAGCTTGGTTGACAGCATATGATGACCTGTATTCTGTATGATGACCTGGATGCATTCACACTGTAAGACTGAATTCAGCTTTTAGTGTGTGTGTGTGTGTTCAGTGCAGAGAGAGAATCTGCTGCTGTCTGTGAGAGGATCACACACACACACACACACACACACGAGTGTATGTGTGCTTCACAGAAAAACAGACCTTGTCTTGCCAAGCATATGTCAGCACTTTGCAATCAAAAAATGTATTTCTATGTGCCCATTATCATATTTCTTTGTTAATGATTTTAGCATATTAAAAGCTCCAGTGTGCACAAGTAGAAATCTGATTCATGTGTCTCTTTTTCATTCATTATTTGTTCAATCTTACAATTATTTTCTGATTAATTGGACACATTCCAGAAATGTTCCCTCCTCCCGCTCTTTAATTAAACCTCGGCCGTTTGTTTCTTGACGTGAGCGCTCAGGGTCAAAATTAAACTGCGTTTCAGTCGATCTTATTTTATGCTTTTGTTCCCAGTGACTTTTATACAATTTGTAAGATTGACCTACTAGAAGAGAGATGTGCCACCTACACCTACCCTACTGCAGACAGCCTGGTTTATCCTCACGCGTGCGTGTGTGTGTGTGTGTGTGTGTGTGTGTGTGGGCGCACATGTGTGGCGAGGGCTGAATCAAAGTGGAGCGTGAGGATTGTTTGGTTCTTAATCTGCCTCTTAAAGACATCTGTCAGTGCGGATCACTATTGTTTGTCATGCTCGAGACACGCTCGGCACAAATTCAATCCTGCCATTTCTATCATGTCACATTTGGTAGATCAACAGTGACACAAATTGTATCATTGCATCCCGCGCGGGGATTGTGTTTGCAGGTGCGACTCCTGGCAATAAGAGACCTTTGCAGAAACGTCTTGCTTTAGCGCTTGGCCTGCGTTCATCAGCAGCACAAGGGACGAGCTCAAGTCATTTCTCTAACCGTCGAGGAAAGGAGGATGTTTCGTCTTTCTGCTCCGAGCGATGCGTTTAATCTGACTGGAGTATTCACTGCGGTGCCGTGCAGATCTGTGTGTTAAGTGTGCAGTATCTTCTGCGGCTGTTTTTATGCATGCTTCTGTTAAATCGGTCCTATCTTAGTTCATCTGCATCCTCACCCTGCTGATCTCTTGTCATGTTGGTGTTTGCATTATACAAGCAGCAGAAGCAGCAGCACTTGACCACTGTAACACAGACAAATAGACTCCAGCTTCAGTCTTTCACTCATAAAACTGAACACACACAGAACGACACTTGCCTTTGCTGCAAACCTATTGTGAAAGATGCCTGTGCAAGGCTGGATTCACAACCACTGCATATAGGACACTTACCCTCATCGCTAGCACCATGACTTCAACACTGGGGGGTAGAACCAATTTTTTTTCTATAATTAAAATATTTAAGGGGAATAAATAAGGAGTTACACTATATTTTGTTTGGCCCATTTAGACAATCTGTTGACTCTCAACTGTCAACTATGTCAACTAACTCTCAATAGAGTATTAGTACATTATTAGGTTAGGGTTAGTTAGTGGAATAAGTTGACATATAAGTTACTTATAGTCAGTAGAATGTCTGTTGAGGACCATCGAAATAAAGTGTTATCAGAGATGAAGCAGACAGTCACTAATCCTCTAATGCCTGCTAGTCTAAAGAGGACTATTGTTAACAAAAAAATTAATTCATGAATGAAGCCTGAAAATCAAAGTCAAACAGCATAATTTGCTTTGTCTGCCTAACATTTCTTTTGTTAACGTTATTAGCAAATATTAAATGCTTAGGTACTTATATTGTTCCTCACACTCTTTGACTGTTAAAACTGAAGTGTTGTGATGGAATTCCCCCGCCTAAAGTAAAGCCCCGCCTTCTTTGAGATGATTGGCTATCTCCGTTTTTGTGACACTGATGAGGCAGACAGCTTTTGGTCATCCTAACAACAAACAGAGTGGTGCGTAATGAAGCACCGCAGAAGCTGCATTGTGACCATTTCTAACGATTGGGTCAAACTCTAATAATTAGCAGAGGTTGCACCGCTATTCGTTGTTGCTACTTCGTTGTGCACTATTTGCTGTCGTTTAGCTGTGAGTCATTTGTGTACTGTTTACTCTGTGAATATGACTGGTTTGTTGATTCTGTGTAGTTTCCCGTGATCCTGACGGAGCGTGTTCTCTTGTGTTCTCTTGCAGCACCCGTATCCTTCAGAAGAACAGAAGAAGCAGCTCGCTCAAGACACAGGCCTCACCATCTTACAAGTAAACAACTGGTGAGTCGAGTCACTTTTCATCTCTTTTGCCAGCAGCGTTGACCGCGCAGACTCAACTCACGCATTATCGCCGCGGCTCTTTGCCGTTCGACACACATTTGTGTCCCTTTGATGCATTAAGGGGAAGAGGACAGTGGTGCACCTCCTCCCTGATCGCTCTGTGCCGGATTAGACCGCTCTGACCGGCGGCGTCTTTGTAGATGGCTTAGCTCATAACTGGAGGTGGTGGATTAAATAAAATGATCACAGAGCAAAAGAAATGATACAGGAATTATTTATCAAAATACTCGGCCGGGCTCTTTTTTTATCACAGGC
Organism: Barbus barbus; assembly: GCF_936440315.1. Classification (NCBI taxonomy): domain Eukaryota; kingdom Metazoa; phylum Chordata; class Actinopteri; order Cypriniformes; family Cyprinidae; genus Barbus; species Barbus barbus. The sequence goes on from NC_136748.1 coordinate 698,467, forward strand.
TTAATTTCGTTCGCTACATTCTGCAGCCGATGTTCAGATTAATTGAGCTGACAGCTTCTTTTCAAAACACCGGGAAGGTATTTGCACGGATTTTCTGGCCTTACACAAACTTAATTATACGGAGTGCTATTTTATCAGTCTAATTCCGTGTAGTGGAGCTTCTATTTACAAATGAGAAGTCCCTGCCTTTTATTCACAGCTTCCCTTAATGTATTTATCAAAGCGGACTCATTTACGCGGCGCTCTATCTGTCGGGTACAGACGGCGGCTCTCGGCGTTATCGGCCCGCGGGCTCGCGCGCCTCCCTGGGGTCAATTGATTTTTTTTGCTTTTGTGATTCATTTTTCCCCTACACCTCATTCTGGTGCCGGCTCACAATGAGCAACACGCCTGGAGAATGAGCGTGATTTGTCTGCTGGATCTGGCCAGGTACTTAAATTGGCCACAGGAATGCCGTTATCTGCCTTTCACGCACCCTACGGCTGAATGGTGTTTTAATTACGGTGGTAACCGAGCTTTGGTGCCGTCACACACCTACAGCAGCAGAAAATTGAGTTGCTTTGCCTGTTTCATGCTGATTAATGCTGAAATAACCGCAAAGAACCACCTAGAGAGAACGAGCGAGTGGGACCAGATCAACGCTCTCAGTTTTAGACTCCAGATACTGAAAGACTAATCTATCTATCGTCCGTCTGAGGTCAGGCTGTATTTGCGGTAGCGTTTGCTCTGCTCTCAGATCCTCATGATGTTCCTGCTGATGGGCCGGAATGGTCCTGGATTCCTCCTGTGATGGTCATTGTGTGGATCCTGCTTTGATATAGAGCACAGGGGAGAGAGACGGACAGGACGAGGTTTGCATGGACGAATCCTGAATCGGGTCTTTGTTTGGAGGCACAATCAGACCTGGAGGAGGCACAAGGGCGCTCTGTGTAACGTGTCAATAGACAGCGCGTCTCCTGCTCTGACGAGCCCATCTACCTGTCCATCTCTCTCTGTGCTGGGGATCTGATCTTCTGCTCTGCATGTGTGTGACGGCCACTGGTGTTGGTGCTTCACTATGTAGCAATGGGTAATTAAATCTGAGACTGCACAGCAATCCCGTTTGACCTCAGAGAGAGAGAGAGACACTTTACACACCATAAGTGCAGCTGTGTGTGTGTGTGTGTGTGTTATTCTATCTGTCTAAATGAGGCCTGATCACATGCTGACAGCAACACGCCTCTGCTAAACACACACACACACACAGCATTATGAAAGAGAGGCGGGTTTGTCCCATTATTGGTTGCTCTTGTAGCCATTTCTGGGTGTTTCTTCAACTTCAGGAACTTTTATGTCCCAGGGGTTAACTTTTATTAAAACTGTCTTGGAATCTTTCACCCTGCCTTCATAATTTTTGTATTATTTTTTATTATTATTTTTTTTTTTTATCACAGATCAAGAGTTAACTATAAAGATACTATACAAATATTACTTATTACACATACAACTGTGATCCAAACAAATGGTGAAATAATCACAAACCATTTCAGTATGTCAAATTGATAAATAGCATTTTTACTCATAATTTCCACCACATTTTTCAAAAGTCAGTGCACTTTTTTACTGAATATTTTTATTGTGTATCTTTTACAAACAAGTTATAATTTCTTCAAAAACAAAAAGTGTGAAAATATGATTTAATTGTATTTTGGACACATGAAACGCTAGATATGACATTAGACAAAGGAATCCGTTTCAAATGTAATTTCCACCACAGAAAACATGATGATTTGAAATGTGATGGAAGAACAAGTTATTGTGTTAATGTCCACCTGATGGGTTTTGTTGGGTTCTTTCTGCGTCTCTCTCTCTCTCTCTCTGTATTGTCACTCATGGAAACTCATTTGACTAATGAGCTGACAAATGGAGTGGAATAGGTGACTTATGAACAACCTTTGACATCTGCATGATTTGTGGATCTGATCTTACATGATGCCCACAGAAACACACACACACACACACTCTGTATTTGTCTCTTTATTGGTCATCTGTCGTTGTTTCACCAGTTGTGTCTCAACATCTAAAGCTGAGGCGTCTCAGACTGACCCATCTGTGCTAGCGTCCAATCTGTGGCTCTGTTTTAGTCTTTATATGAATAATCATCATGAGGGATTCGTCCTAGTCTGCTTATACTGAGACGACTGGAGAAAGGGTTTCGTAACTCTCTCTCCTTCCCTGAACTCAAATGAGTCATGAACAAGCAGGTCAGCTTTATGTTTTTTATGACCCTTTCACTTGGCACGACCAGCTGTTATGAAATTCATAATAATGGCTTAATATTTTCCAAATGTAATGTAAAAAGTATAAACTGGCATGTGAAGATGTTTGATTTTCCTCCTCAGAGCATGAGAAAGTTTGGAGGCACTGAGTTTAAACACACGTCTCCTTCAGATCTGCGCTCACACACACACGCACACACACACACACACACACAGTCTGTCTGTCTGTCTCTGTGTTACACACTGGCACAATCACCACTGAAGTTACTGGTAATCCATTTAACTTTGACCTAGATGAGAGCATCCAGTATTTTCTGGTGTCTCTTTCTAAATATACCACTCAAGAGGACGAGTGGAGATGGGCGGCGCGAGCTGCTGGCAGACAGCATCGTCAGCATTGCTTGCATTTAGGGACCGCTAATTGGCAGTTAATTAGCAGAACTGACTCAGTTGTTGGTTCCCATGTGCCACTCTCACTCATCCCCCCCCCCCCCGCTCCAGCTTCATTTGATCTGATATCTCTCGTAGCACCAGAGCACCCATCCGCTTTTGGCACACTAGTCTGCATCTGGCCGATGGATGCCGCACATTTAGACCAAATCAGAAAGATCCTCATCACAGGATCAGCTGAGAGAGGAAAACTCCTGCAGGACAGAGACAGAGAACCAGAAAACACTGCTCTTCAAACAGCAGGACCAACCGTAATATTCACCACTGCAGTGTAGCTGTCAATGTGCTGGACATTCTTCTCTTCCTCAGGAGTTTTGTCTTGTTTCCAGTACAATTATCTAAACGTTCCAAATCAAGACACATTTACTTGCTTGTAACGTCTCATTTGTTGTCATTAGCTAATGCATTAGTTAACAGTGAACACTTCATGTTTTTTTCACAGCATTTATTAACCTAATGTTAATGTTAGTTTATAAAAATACAATTGTTCATCGTTTCTTCGTGTTAGTTCACAGTCCATTAACTAATGTTAACAGATACAAAAAAAAAATTATGTAACATTAGTTTTTTTCAGCTGCTTACACACATTTTCAAAACTTTACACACAAATCCAAGAATTGCACACAAAATGCAAAATGCCTAACATCTCTTGCAAACTGAAGCACTGCATTCCAAATATCACAAGCACATCTCAAACATTTGCAAACACCTTTGCCATAATATTAATTCCTGTTAGATTTGTGTGTGTTACATAGAGAATTGTGTTGTGTTTTGTGTGTTGAGTCAGAGGCTGATAATTAGTGTCTGGTTTTGTAGATTTGGTGTGTGCTTCTGCTGTTTGAGTGACAGCTTTCAGGAACTGTGTGACAAGGAAAGATTTTGTCTGTAAGCAGTTGAAAAGAAAACCTGTAAGATTAATGAATACTACAGACATTAGTCCATGTTAACTAATGCTGTTAACTAATAATAACTCAAACAATTACTGTAAAGTTTTACCATTTTTGCTTAAAAACAAACAAATCTCCCAATGAAGTCAGAAAAATAAACATATTTTATGTATAAACTAGTGGTGTTAAAATTATCACATTAACGCATGCAATTAATTTTTTCAGTTTAACGCGTTAAAAATATTTAACGCAGTTAACGCAGGGGCGGGGCTAGGGATGACCACCCCTCTCACAACTGCTGCTTCTGTCACTTTTTCTCTTGACAAGAAGCGCATTTATTCAGTCGCAGATCGTCTTTACGACCACATCAAACGGGAGACGTTTCAGACACGCACTCCACTTCACTTCAGCGCCAGGCGCGAGTCAAACGAGCGCGGAAACCGTACTGTGCTCGCAGCGCGTCCTCTTCAATACACACACAATGGTGCCAGCGTGCGCTGTAGCCTGTATTCATATCAAAGCGCGAAATAAACTACGTGCATGCAATGTGGTGGTCAGTTAAGTCATGACGTTACCAAAAAGACGATTAAAGCCTTAAAACTGTGCATGCATGTAATATATTTTATATAGTGTGATCATACGTGCCATTTTTCCCGGACGCATCCTGGCCAGGATTTCTATATTGCCTAAAATATCTAGGATTTGGCTTTGTTTGCGTGTGCAAACCGATCTGTGTATGACATCGGTTCCTTATGTTTTCGAAACGCTCTCGAGGTACTTTGAATCAAAGCAATATAGAAATCCTGGCCAGGGGAAAATGGCACGTATGGTCACCCTAATTTTATATGAGTCACATTTAAGAACATGTCTCTGAAATGGTTTTCAAAACTGTCCTGGAGCAGCCCAGCACTGTCTCCCTCATCTAACACGTCCGATTGAACTCGTCAGCTCATTAATAGAGACTTTAAGACCTGAAGTGTGTCAGCACAGGTAAAAAGAGTTTAGAGAGATTATGATGCATGTCAGAACCGCGTCACGTTCAGCAGCGGCAGCTCTTAAAGAAATAGCAGCCAAATAACCTTATAACCAGCTGCTGTGATGTCTATTAATCAAAAGACAAAGAAAAAAGAGGAAAAAATTACTTTTATAGCTTTAAGGATTCATCTATATTTAATTTAGAATGTGTTTGATAACTTCTGTATATTTCTGCTGAAGGGCACAGGTAAATATGACATTATAATGGGTTTATGTGAAGATTGCTTTAAGTTCACTTAAATTAGAAGTTATTTTTTAAGTCTAATAAATGTTCAAATTGAAAGCTTGGTAATGTTGAATGGCTAATCAATGATTATATAGCTACTGGGGGAAAAACTATTCCAGAGACAGAGTGGTACATATATTTTTAAAAATGTACTGTCTTTATGTTGTTTGTACATTAATTTGAAGATTGAATGTGCAATTATTGCAATATAAAAGTATATTTAAAACCTTTAATGTTAGGTGGGATTAATCGCGATTCATTTCAGAAAAATGTGCGATTAATTAGTTAATTTTTTTAATCAATTGACAGCACTAGTATAAACGTATTTCTATATATGTGTTACTGAATATGTGTGTGTGTGTTATGCATTATTTACAAAAAAATAAAAATATCTGAGACTTAATCCAAGTATTTTAAGTAATTTTGCTTCTCCAGTAAATGTAGATATTTATACTGGAAAGCAAGACAAAGATTCTGCGGAAGAGAATGTTTTTTTTGCAGTGTTGTAAGTGTAAGTGCAGTGAATGCAAATGAAAGTGAGCCGGGCCACAGGGGTGTAACGCTTTCATGCTCTGGGATGGCACGTTTTGTTTTGAGGGGGAAACAAACAGAGAAAGATTGAAGAAAGAGAAGCATCTGAGAGCAGAAGGTGAATAAGTGGGTTAATGTATACGGTCTGCAGGTACAGCACACAGAGAGACGCTGTAGGATGGTGCTGCGCCTCGGGCCATCTGTGAGCCGAGTAGCAATTTTATTACATTGTCATTAAAGCAATTTCACAGCAGTATTGTTTGTTAATGAGACGTCGGAAACGAGGAGAGATGTCACGGACAGGAGCAGCGCTGAGCTCTGTGCTATCTCTGAAAAATAAATGCGCACTCACCCTTCACATCCTCTCTGGACTCTAGCTTGTAAAAGGGAAACCCACTTAAAGCTGAAATATAAAGTCTGTACTGCCAAGGTTGTGTTTATGAGCTGCCGCTGTGCTTTAGTGTTCACTGCTCTTCATATGTGGAGTCGGCCGTCTCTGGTCTCGGGGATTGTTTTGGTTGTGTCGGGCTCGGCCGGTTCTGTGGAGGATGTATGGCTGAGAGCTTCCTGTGTTTCGCTCTCAGACGGATCAGTTGGCTTTTTCCAGTTATTTATAGAGAGCCAGATCTGCTGCTGCTCACGCCGAGGATGAGAGAAATACAGCCCACATTAGTGAAATAAAGCCTGAGAGAGAGAGAGAGAGCGGGCGTCTTTCTGCTGACGCTGCAGATGAACATAGCGTGAGCTCAGAGGAAGTTAAGAGGAAAAAGAAAGAGAGGGAGGCCCTGGAGAGAAGAACGACTGAAGGAACGAGTTTATCGGTTTCAGACTGAACAGGTTTGTGGGATTCACTTCACTCGTCACAAAGCAGGGCTCAGAATAACTTTTGCTCTTTTTTGGCCAGTGAAATCATCTGCTGAACCTTCAGAAAACAATGATCATGTATTATGTTTTGCAAACAAATTGTGGACAATGTCTAAATACACGTGTTACACAGCTGAGATTAATATAAGGGTGCTAATAGGTAACAGTGTTGCAGTGTTTGTTATTTGTTGTATTTCCCATAAGAAAAGTATTTGTTGTTTATGTTGTATAAGGTTGAGTTTCTGCCGCCATAATTTGGGGAATGACTGTGTACAGTTGTAATACAGATGTGATTTTGTTATTTTCTTGCAATAAACATTTTTTTATATTGCTTTATACAATCCAGACTGTTTCAAAGCAGCTGTGCAAACAAATAAACAATAAATGAATTAAAATGTAATAAAAAGTAAATAAGGGCACTAATGGGTAATTAGTGCAGGTTTTGCCTAAATGAAGCTGTGACTGAATCTGGTTCATAGTTTTGATAAATTTATATTTGTATTATGTATTATATAAATCCATATAATACATTTTCTTTTATGTTATATAAGGTTGCAATTTTTTTTGCAACCAAAATTTGGGGATTATCTGAATACAGCTCTGTTGTTGTTGTTGTTGTTGTTGTTGTTTTGTGTGATTTTGTTAACAGACAATATGTGATTTAGTTATTTTAATTACAAACAAATAATCAATATATTTAAAATGATAAATAGTACATAAATAGGTGCTGATGTTATTTTTTTTCAGATTTAGTCTAAAAGCTGTCTGTCAGTATGACATCAGCTTGTAGTTTTTGGTAAACATATTTCATACAAGAAAAATATGAAATAAGTTTTCTTACAGTAACGTTGGAAACCCTTGAGCTTTGTGCTTTAAAACATAATGAGATATTAACCTGTGTTTACAGGTACGAGACTCCAAACCTGATCAGTTCTCTCTCAAACACAATCCTCTTACCTGAGATCTGTTTTCCTAAAAAGCAATGTATGGCCCGTGCTGTGAGCTCCACGCCAGCAGCGCTATCATAAATGAATACTTCAGGTTTGTTTATTGAAGCGCGTCGTGCCAGCGAGCCGAGATGTTCTGGATGAAGTAGCAGCAGAAATGATGCCAGAACACGACACACTGGAAACTGGACTCGCTCCAAACCGTCTTCACACACTCCGACTCCAGACGGGGCAAAAATATAGAGGTGTCTCTTTGACTGGCTCTCAGTGGATGCTCCAGTGAGATCCAAAGCTCTGGTCTCTCATTATCAGTTTGGGCATGAGACACAGAGAGGGCCCCTTTAGGGTCTGAGAGAAGGGCTGATTCTGAGATTGAATGGGGTGATGGGGTGTGGAGGGTAATGACGGAGTCCTTGCAGGCGGCAGTAAGTGAAAGGAGGTTAATTGAGAGGTTTCACTGATGACGGGCAGATCTCGGGCACAGGTGCCCTGCAGCGGCTCCTCGCCGTAACTTACACTCCACATTAACCAGTGTTACCCTCCAGCGCTCGAGTGAGAGGAAAAAAATCACTCCATTTTCTAAGCATTGAGTCATTTTTATGTCCCTGTTACATTTAAACAATGAAATAGACTATGCTTGTTTTGAGAAAAGGCTGAATATTGTAGGAGTTACTTTGAAAAAATGTTCACTTAGAAATTGCTATTCAATTTCACAAATAATTAGTAACAGTGAAATAAAGTAGAAAAACTGAAATAGTATTTTCCTGAAAAACATACTCCAATAATCTATATTTACAACTTTGAAAAATATTTTTACTGTGCAGATTTTGCAATTATGTATTTCAAATGATAATCCAAATCACTGTGACAATAATTTAGGTTTTATTCAGTTATTAATAACGCTCAAACAGTAGAGAATGGATTAGTAAGGTGAAGGCTGCGGGTTCGATTCCCAGGGAAAGCAAGAGCCGAAAGAAATGTAAATGCATACCTTAAATAAGGTATTGCTTTGGATAAAATTGTCTGCCAAATGCATAAATAAAAATACAAAAAAAGTAAAAAATAAATAAATAATCATTTATTCTGCATATTAGATGGGACACATCCCCAGCGTCCATAGTAGTTACGGTACTTTGGATTTGAGGTAGGACAGTCTGATTTCTTCCAGCATTCCTGTAGCTAAAACATCATGTTTGCAACACCAAGGTAGTGGGTTTGATTCCCAAGGAATGCATGAACTGATCAAAATTATACCCTGAATGCAATGCAAGTTGCTTTGGATAAAAGCAAAGTTTACCAAATGCATAAATGATTTCTTGAAATTCTGCAGTAACTACTAAAACCAAACTGATCAAATGAATAAAAACACAGACAGCACCTTTTCCCGAGACCCAAAACAAAGTGCCAACATCTCCCCCGAGAGAGAAAGCCTCGTGTCGGGTCAGAGCGGTGACGAGCCTCTGTGATAATCAAAAACTACTTTAAAACAGTGCAGAGCAAAGGTGTCGAGGGAGGGTGAGACAGCCGGAGAGAGAGGCTCCTCACACAGGTGTGTTGACGCCCGGGGCGTCTTTGGCTCTGATTTGAGCCCTGACTATCATGTCTTTAAGGACGCAGTGTCAGATGTCTGTGAGCTTTACTGGGGCCAAGACAAACCTGCCACAGTTGTCAGAGCTTGCTGATGCAGCCAGTGAACGCGGAGAGGTGTTTCTCGCGTGGTAGATTGGCTGCTGTTGTGCCGCAGGACAGAGAGACAGCAGAACTGCCAGAACAAAGTCTTGCTGTACAAACCAGCAGCTGCTACTCGCCGGATCAAAGGAGCAACAAGCGGCTCTTCCTGGCCCAGGTGTTTGACGGACAGCTGACAACTGGGGTCGACTCAGACCCTCCGGACTCTCTCCGCCGTCTCCAAGCGCTGCTTTTATATGGGTGCATGCTAGGGTGCTCCTCAAGAGAGCGCCAAAACTAAAAAGTAGACTTTCTTCAGGTGATTTTTGATAAAATGTTTCGCCTTTGCAAGAAAATGGTTGGCACCAAATGTTTGGCAAATCCGACTTTATTAACCACTGCCACATGCAGGTTAAACATTGTGTTGAGCAAGTATAGACGGTCCATGCATCTGAACCGTGATTGCTGCAAATACTAAACCAAAAAATAGTCAAAGCTGGTTAACATAAAGGGTTGGAGACACCTGGGCCATAACAGATACGGTAAAACAACATACACATATTAGAATGTTACTGACACGGCACGAAACACAGGTCATGTGGCAGTGGTAAATGCATTCGAAATCATATATATAAAATATAGTTCTCGTGGTTTGAATGACAGAGGAGTGGTGAAGTTCAGGAAACTGAACTAGTTAGTTACTCCAACAATGCATTATACTATGGTTGTTAAGCAGCAAGTTGCATTGTTGTTCGGGAATTGCATCCCACAAAGTCTTCTTGCATTTGTGGACCAATCCAAATGGATTGGAGAAAACCTACAATTTATTTGAACAAAACTGGTGCATTGCTGCCGCTCAGGACGGGTCTGATTCCCACCTGTTGTGATCAGGAGAAGAACTCGGTACAATCCAGAGAGAGCGACAGCGAGGATGAGTCTGTGCCGCAGTGCTATTGATTTATTTTAATTAGCAGCTCGTTAAATCGCATCAGTTTGCAAAACAAACATATAAGTCTGAGTCTGGTTTTCCACCGGGATTTTAATGAGTTCTGCACCCCAGAACCTAAAACACAGAGACAGACAGAAACCTCCTCGAGAGCTGCACTGAAGACAGCAGAGAGTGAGACAGCTGGAGAACACAGACAGAGTGAAACTTTTCCTCTCCCGCTGCACAAAACTATGTAAACACACACACACACATGCGCGTGTGCATTAGGTTTCTGTGAATTGTGAAAAAAAAAATATTTTCTATACCCTAACCCTAAACCGACCCTTTACAGAAAACCTGTTTGCATTCTTACACTTTCAGATAAACATCATTTACTATTTTTAATAATTTTCTTTCCCTCGTGCGGACCACAGGCCAGTGGGGACATTTGGTCACACTCACACACACACACACACACACACACACTGTAACACCCTCAGACACACACACACAACATTAACACACACACACACACACACTGTAACACCCTCAGACACACACACACACACACACACACACAACATTAACACACACACACACTCACACTATAACACACACACAAACACACACATGCTGCGCTTGTCCATCTGCAGTAAATCAAACAGCGGGTGAGGTAATGCTCGTCTCACCACTCCTGTTTTAACTTAAAGAAGAGAGAGAGACAGTCTGTCTCTCTGTGATAAATGGACAGACAGCTCTGGTGTGTGTTTGGCCTGTGGACACACGTCTGACCCTGTTAGTGGGTGTAAATTGAGGAATTGTTTGCTTTGATTAAACCTGTGCCGCCCGGCATTAATCTGCGCACACTTCCTAGGTCAAAGTTTACAGCAGCGCTGTCCGCTTCTTCCCTCGAGCCGTCACTGTTTTCTCTGTTTATTTCATTATCTGTGTATTTGTTTTTGAGCCTCATTAAAGAGTAACTTCATTAGTTTTGGTTGGTTGGGTCTGTTTTTCTAGCAGGACGGGATGCTTTTATTGATGAGCAGATGCGGGGTGAGGCGGGTGCGCTGGGTTTGAATTCTCGCTCGTTAATGCGTCAAACCGGAGACCCTGTTGCTGATTGGCCGGGCTCTCGTTTCACCCTCCCGCCGTGATTGGCCGGGGCCAGGCGAGCGCTGCTGGCCAGCATCCAGATGAAACTCTGTATAGCTATCGTTGTGAGGACATTCATTGACACAATGCAATCACTAGCTCACTACCCTAACCCTACCCATCAGAACTAAGTGCCTCACCCAAACGCTTACCCTAAACCTAACCTTTACCCAATTATAACCTGATCCCTAAAACCAAGTCTTGACCCTCAAACAGGCTTCAGAATATGAGGACCGGCCAAAACGTCCTCATTTTACAAGATTGTCTTGACTCCGACGGTCTAAAACTCAAACCAGCCCTCACAAAGATAGCTTTACAAGTGCACACACACACACACATACACACACATGTTGTGTTTCCATGTTTTATGGGGACTCTCCATAGGTGTAATGGTTTTTATACTGTACAAACTGTATTTTCTCTCGCCCTACACCAACCCTACACCTAAACCTACCCCTTACAGGAAACTTTCTGCATTTTTAGATTTTCAAAAAACTTAATTCTGTATTATTTATAAGCTTGTTTCCTCATGGGGACCTAAAAAATGTCCCCAAAATGTGCTATCCTTGTGGGGAAATTTGGTTGCTAAAATGTGATAAATACCAGGTACATGCACACACACACACACGTTCACGTGACTCCTGCTCTTTGTCAGGAATTCCACGAATGGCCCCGGAGACTCGCGGTCTGTCGGCCGTTGCTCCTCTCATGAGAGTTTGGCTGCTGAAGGTGTGTTTGAAGTGAGGTTTGTGGATGTTGATGCAGCTCCACGCTAGAGCGAGGTCAAGTGGCCTCCTGCAGTTCTGAGTCCATAGCTCACAGCCGCAGCGAGTCCATGTGTGTGTGTGTGCACTGTCTGATTACACGTGTGCTTTATGAAACCAGGAGCCAAGAAAACTTGTGCCAACAGGGTTCAAAAAATGGCAATAAAAATTTATTTTTTCCATTTCTACAATGCTTAATTCTACTTTTGTTGCAATCCTGTAATCAGAATTTAAGATGGCTAATCATAGTTATACAGTTTAAAACCCTAATTTCAATACACACATATGTATATATACAGGTGCTGGTCATAAAATTAGAATATCACGAAAAAGTTGATTTATTTCAGTAATACCATTCAAAAAGTGAAACTTGTATATTAGATGCATTCATTACACACAGACTGATATATTTCAAATGTTTATTTCCTTTAATTTTGATGATTATAACTGACAACTAATGAAAGTCCCAAATTCAGTATCTCAGAAAATTAGAATATCAATTAAGACCAATGCAAAAAAAAATGATTTTTAGAAATGTTGGCCAACTGAAAAGTATGAACATGAAAAGTATGAGCATGTACAGCACTCAATATTTAGTTGGGGCTCCTTTGGCCTGGATTACTGCAGCAATGCGGCGTGGCATGGAGTCGATCAGTCTGTGGCACTGCTCAGGTGTTATGAGAGCCCATGTTGCTCTGATAGTGGCCTTCAGCTCTTCTGAATTGTTGGGTCTGGCGTATTGCATCTTCCTCTTCACAATACCCCATAGGTTTTCTATGGGGTTAAGGTCAGGCGAGTTTGCTGGCCAATCAAGAACAGGGATACCATGGTCCTTAAACCAGGTACTGGTAGCTTTGGCAGTGTGTGCAGGTGCCAAGTCCTGTTGGAAAATGAAATCTGCATCTCCATAAAGTTGGTCAGCAGCAGGAAGCATGAAGTGCTCTAAAACTTCCTGGTAGACGGCTGCGTTGACCTTGGACCTCAGAAAACACAATGGACCAACACCAGCAGATGACATGGCACCCCAAACCATCAATGATTGTGGAAACTTTACACTGGACCTCAAGCAACGTGGAGTATGTGCCTCTCCTCTCTTCCTCCAGACTCTGGGACCTTGATTTCCAAAGGAAATGCAAAATTTACTTTCATCAGAGAACATAACTTTGGACCACTCAGCAGCAGTCCAGTCAAGACGCTTCTGACGCTGTCTCTTGTTCAAGAGTGGCTTGACACAAGGAATGTGACAGCTGAAACCCATGTCTTGCATACGTCTGTGCTGGTGGTTCTTGAAGCACTGACTCCAGCTGCAGTCCACTCTTTGTGAATCTCCCCCACATTTTTGAATGGGTTTTGTTTCACAATCCTCTCCAGGGTGCGGTTATCCTTATTGCTTGTACACGTTTTTCTACCACATCTTGTCCTTCCCTTCGCCTCTCTATTAATGTGCTTGGACACAGAGCTCTGTGAACAGCCAGCCTCTTTAGCAATGACCTTTTGTGTCTTGCCCTCCTTGAGCAAGGTGTCAATGGTCGTCTTTTGGACAACTGTCAAGTCAGCAGTCTTCCCCATGATTGTGTAGCCTACAGAACTAGACTGAGAGTTAATTAGCTGATTAGAGTGTAGCACCAAGGGTCTTCAATATTGAACATTTTCACAATATTCTAATTTTCTGAGATACTGAATTTGGGACTTTCATTAGTTGTCAGTTATAATCATCAAAATGAAAGGAAATAAACATTTGAAATATATCAGTCTGTGTGTAATGAATTAATCTAATATACAAGTTTCACTTTTTGAATGGTATTACTGAAATAAATCAACTTTTTCATGATATTCTAATTTTATGACCAGCACCTGTATATACAGTGCCCTCCATATTGGAACAGTAAAGACAAAATTGCTCTGTTGGCTGTGGAGTCAAGACATTTACAAATATGATTAAAAGATGAATATGAGACACAACTACAGAATGTCACATTTTATTATTAGCCGTTTCAACACATACATGTTTTACCAAATAAAAAGAGCAGCACTTTTAGAGTTCATCCCACTCATTGATGTGAGCATAAGTATTGGGACAGTTGAACATAAGGCAGATATAAAAGATTAAAAGATTAAAAGCTATTATTTAGTTGCAGATCCCTTGCACACAATCACAGCAGTGAGTCTGTGACCCATAGACATCACCAGACTCTTGCTCTCATCCTTTGAAAGACTTTTCCCAGCCTTTAATGCAGACAATCCCAATTGTTGCTTGTTTTGGGGAGTTTCTGCCTTTACTCTCCTCTTCAGCTGGTGAAATTAATGTTCAGTCAGATTTAAATCTGGAGATTGACTTGGGCAATCTAACACTTTCCATTTCTTTCCCTTTATAAATTCCTTGACTGAACTGGCAGGGTGTTCTGGGTCATTGTCCTGATGCAATATGAAGCACTTCCCAATGAATCTGGTGGCATTTTCTTGAATATTGGTAGGCAAGATGGTTTTGTCCCCTTCCAAATTCATTCTGCTACTGTCATCATACATTAAGTCATCAGTAAAGTTGAGAGGGCCTGTTCCAGAGACAGCCATGCATGCCCATGCCATGACACCACCTCCACCATGCTTTACAGATGAGGCTGGATGCTTGGGATCATTCCAGTTCCCTTTTGTTCTGCACATTTTTGCTTTCCCATCACTTAGATAAAGGTTCATCTTTGTCTCATCGGTCCATAAACACAGTTCCAAAACTCTTCTGGCTCACCTTTGTGCTTTTTTTCCAAACTCTAATCTTGTCTTTCTATGTTTGGTGCTGGTCAGAGGTTTGCATCTTGCTGTGTAGCATCTGTAATTCTGTGTCAAAGTCTCCTGAGGACAGTAGATTGTCAGAGCATCACCCAGCTTTCTGGAAGTTGTTGGTGATTTTACAGACACGTCTTTTAGGGTTCATTTTCACAGCTTTTATGATTTGTCTGTCATCAACTACTGTTGTTTTCTCAGCCGATCAGGTCGTTGTTGGTCGCTGGTGGTTTCCAAACTCTTGATTTCTCCATGCCCTTTGTTTTTGCTAGAGCTGACTTCCTCTTTTCTTTTAGCATCCAAATTGCTTGCTTTTCTCTCAAAGTCAGCTCCCTCATCTTCATCCTGGTTTGTGTATCATCATCGAATGCAGAATAGAGAAGTAATGGATATAACTGATACGACACATTCCCTGCTTTTAATATCTGAAGATTAATGCAACAGGACACAGCTGATCACTTAGAAAGACCTGTGAGGCAACTGCTCCAATACTTATGCTCACATCAGATAGAGGGATGAAACTCTAAAAGTGCTGAACTTCTTAGCTGGTAAAACATCTATGTGTTGAATCACCCGATATACATACATATACATATATATATGTGTGTGTGTGTGTGTGCAAATATGTGCATATATATGCATTTGTAAAAAATAATCAAAAATAATTATAAACAGATTAATTATTTTAAAAATAATAAAAAATACTACAATGTGTGTTACAGAACCGCATGTACAGGGTTGAACATGTAGCCTAAATAAAGCTGTCATTCAGTATATAGTAACAAATGCTGGTTTGATAAAGAGGTTTATTTAATGGTAAATATTATATACTGTATATTCTAAAGATTATTGCAAATATTATGCATTAAAAAAATATTTAAAACGATGTGGGTTGAAAAAAATATTTTCTACAGTGAATTTAATATATATATTCAACATTAATTAAAGGTTAAGACTGTTGAAACAGGACAGACAAAAATCATAATTTTAGAAAGGTATTACACATATTTGATTTGTTTAATTCTAGCTTGTTACTGCATCACAATTATTAGTTAAATCTTAGATTAATAGTCCTCCAAAGAACATGGGATTTTTGGCTTATTATTTAAAAGGCAGTGGGACTCTGTTAGTGGAATGTGGCACTATTCTTAATGTTTTTTCTCATGCACATGCAGAGTGTCAGGAGCACACGGCGTGTGTATGGGACTCCAGAGCATTGAATATTCTGTGCTGCGTCTCATGGAGTGTTTGTCTTTGTTGCGAGCGGCAGTAAAGGACACATTCTGTGGCATATCCAGAGAAATGACCCTGCCACGACCCTTCACCTCTCCTTTAATTATTTGTTTGAAGACAGCATGGGGTTCCCATGCGGAGCACACACGCAGGCGGGGGACTGTGTGTGTGTGTGTGTTCAGTTCCGCTGCTGTAGTTTATGTAGCTTCAGTAAAACAGATAACGGATAGATGTACTGAATCATCTCTACGCCTATTCATCTTGTTAAACACCTTATTAGTTCAATAATTATGTAAGCTATGCTTTACCATTTTTTGGCATCTCTTTAGTATTTGGTGCATTTGTTTTGTTGTTTGTACATTTTTGGTGTGTTCATATTTGTTTTATGTCTTTATAATTAATGCATTTTAAGCATCCATTAAATGTTTGTTTTATTTCTTGTGTTGTGAAAAATATAAATCGAAATTTGTAGACAGAAATGAGGGCCTGAGTTTGAAGAGAAGTGGTGTGTGTGTGTGTGTGTGCTGGCGGGTGTTGTTCTAAGCACACCCCATTAGCAGCTCATGGGAGGAGGTGAAACAGTGTTATCAGAGGCAGGTCTGATAATCTCAATTGGCTTTACTCACACTGATAAAATGCGCTCTGGGGCCGCAGCGCTGCTGGGCCGCTCCTGCAGGGTTACTGTGGCAACAGTTTGGAGAGGCGAAACAGACACTATGTGTGTGTGTGTGTGTGTGTGTGTGTGTGTGTGTGTGTGTGTGTGCAAGAGGTCAGTCAGTCCCAGCAGCTAGTCTTAAAGAAATTCATAAATCACTCTTCTGTCTCTCTCTGGTATTTCTCGTTTATGAGGCAAGTTTTTTTTTTGGAACAAATATAATTTAAGTGATAATGTATAATCAGCATCGGGTGCTTATTTTGTGATAATGGCTGACTGACCATACGTTATGCTGCTTACTATTACTTACAGGCCAGCAAATACAGCAAATCAATTTATTTAAAATAATTTTAAGTTTTGATCGGCAACATATTTTAATGTTTCTGAAAAAAGTATCTTCTGCTCACCAAGGCTGCATTTATTTGATCAAAAATG
Organism: Barbus barbus; assembly: GCF_936440315.1. NCBI lineage: Eukaryota > Metazoa > Chordata > Actinopteri > Cypriniformes > Cyprinidae > Barbus > Barbus barbus. Next base: position 715,278 of record NC_136748.1, read on the forward strand.
CAGTAAAAATCATTCATTATATACATAAATATATCAATGTTGAAAAGAGTTGTGCTGCTTTATATATTTGTGGAAACTGTGATACACTTAATTTTCAGAATTATTTGATGCATAGAAAGCTCAAAAGAACAGCATTTATTTGAAATCTGTTGTAACATTATAATAACATTATAAATGTATTTTAATTAATTAGAATTAATTATTAATTTCTCTTTGTCTTTTTCAAAAAAAAAAAAAAAAAAACTGACCTCAGACTTTTAAATGGAAACAATCAGTACAGTTTAGAGTCATCTTGCACAAATATTTGAGCACAGGGTAATGCCATGGACCAATCACATTTGTTCCATAGAGCTCAATAGTAAATTACTGCTGTTTATTTAACAAATGTGTGAGTGTGTGTGTGATGAATCGTACAGGTGTGTGTTCATGTGACATGATCTCAATACCCATACAATATATATTTACACTCATGTTAATGATTTTCTTTCTGTCACTTAGTTATATCTGCTATCTGTTGCTCGGTGCTAGTGCTCTTTTAGTAGCGCTCCTGTCTTTCAAACTTATTCCTCTTTTCCCAGCTGTGCGTGCAGTTACTTCAGTGCGTCATTGTGCAAGCGCAGATTGCGGGCGTTTAAGTTAATGGAAGGTAAGAGCATGTACAGCGGCTTCAGGAGGGATTAGAGCTCAAATTGATTCCAGTCCTGCTTGTATCTAATGACCGGTCCCTTAGAGTCGCCCTGTGTGCGCTCGCCCGCTTCTTTCATGCGGGATAGCCCCAGCATGATCCGAACCCTCGCTCTAATATCAAACACATGTGGGCGCCTTTAACGCTTGCTCCTTTAGTACGGGTCTCTCGGCCATTTTGCCTTTGACACGGCCCATTCCGCATTAAAACGGTTCCCTGGGCTGGCACTGACCTCCCGATGACCCCAGCGGCCCGGCGCTCAAAAGCTGCAGGAGAGGTTTTGTGGAGCTGCGCTTATTTGCTGCCGTGCTGGTGATAAAACTTCAGACAGGCTAATTGATGGCCTCGCTGACATAACAATAGCTGCTGAAAGCCTGGAGCTCATTTACAGACAGCTGGAGAGGAGAGAGACCCCTGCCATGGGCCCTTACCATGGGGCAGGGGACCCACACAAAGAGCCGCTTGTATCGCAAACTTATGAGCGCTAACATGTGAAGAATAATGTTTGTGCATGCGTGAGGTTGGGGCTACAGTGTGGTCTCAGAAGTTGCTTGTTTGATGATCAACTTCATCTTATAAGTTTCTCCAGAAGAGTATAGAGCTTTAAAATGAATGTGGAGAACAGCTCAAATGGTTGTGATCTCTCTTGGCAGATCTGAGCATGTTGATGAGATCTCCTTTAAAACACATGTGAGATTGTGTTTTGAGAATTTCAGATGACGTCTCCACTTTTCTGATTGCTGTCTTGGAGAATCCATTCCAGATCTCATCTCTAGAGGCAGAGCTTTGATAAACTAAAACTACTACAGAAAACATTTTCATTTTCAAATTCACCAAATATGAACCATCCTGAGTTGTATGCTGTTTTCTGGTTTACCTGGACTGGTAGTACTCGAGTTTAGACTCAAGTCCAAGATATATATTTTATGATTAGCCAAGACCAGCTCATTCGAATCCAGGCCGAGTCCAAATGCTCCAGAAAGTATGATGTTGGACTCAATATTTAGTCTGGTCTTGTCCAGACTCGAGTACTACAACACTGCTTACTGCTAAACCTACTAAGAGTTTTATATCAGTCACATGCTAGGTTTGTGATGGCAGATTATGTAATTGGTCTTGTTTTTCTTCTGTGTTTGCAGGTTCATTAATGCCAGAAGAAGAATAGTGCAGCCCATGATTGACCAGTCAAATCGAGCAGGTAAACATCATATCATCTTCTCTGATGTTCTCAACACTGTTTGTGTCTCACTTTAGAGTCTCTCCTGTGTCTATACGCTCCAATGAGAGCAGATTGAATCTAATTGGATGTTTCTCCATCTCGCTGGTTAGAGGGACATTAGTGCAACTCAGTGCTAATTGGCCACAGGAGAACTTTACAGTAATTCTGGAACATTTCACTGTTTCTCTTTGTGCTACAGTACATTAGAAACCCAGCAGGCACACAACGTCATAAGACGTTGATATTTGGTTAAATTTTGGTTGCGACGTCGTGGGACCAACATTCAATGTAAATTCAACATCTAATGTCAATGTTAAATTGATATCCAATACCGACGTCAGCTGATGTTTATATTTAGTTGTTTTTAGGTTGTGTAACCAAAATCCAACGTTGTCAACATCAAATTGACCGATTTTCAGCCCGATTTTCATTTTCAACCAAAATGCAACGTCTGTCCTACATCATGTCCAACACCATCTTGATGTTATATAGACGTCCGGTGCCTGCTGGGAAGCGATTTGCATAAGCATTCATGAATTCACACCAGAAACATAAATGAAATTCTCTAGTTTTTGAGTTACTGATGGCTTACTACTATTTCTCGCTGTGCTGAAGTTGGGATGATTCGAGCACAAATGAATCTATTAGGATTTCTGCAGTGAACACTGGGATAAACGGTAAACATCTGAATGAAATGGACAGGTCATGTAGCAGTGGTGTTTTTATTGATGAAAACACCAGCACATGAATTTATATGTAGATTTTCATGCAAAGTTCCAGCGAAAGCATGAACACCACTGCGTGGTTTCTAGATCTCTCTACTGAACCCAAGACCAGTGAAGCAAGTCAAGAGATAGACATCATTCTGTGCTGCTGGACAGTTATGTTGATGTAACCTCCTCGTGTCCTGTTGATGCATACGTTGGAGAATGGTGTGTGTGTGTGTGTGTGGCTGATGAACAGCTCATTGTGTTTGGGCTGCTGCTGGGATAATCGCTGATTGTCTGGTGTGTCTTCTCTCTTTTTCCCCTGCTGTCCACGTTTGACTTCACTCAGGTTTTCTTCTTGATCCTTCAGTGAGCCAGGGAGCAGCGTACAGTCCGGAGGGGCAGCCCATGGGCAGCTTCGTGCTGGACGGACAGCAACACATGGGCATCCGGCCGGCAGGTGAGATGCAGCGACCATCCTCCTGCGATCACCTCTTCAACCTCTCACTTCTTTCTTTTAGACCAGGGGTGTCCAATCCTCCTCTGGAAGGGCCAATGTCCTGCAGAGTTTAGCTACAACCTGCTCTAAGGCTGATGATACACGGGGCAACTTTTTGAAAAATGTTGCCATCAATGGGCAACCAGGTGAGACACAGGATCCACGACTGATCTAAAATATCCAAATAGAAATTTGCTACCCATTCTCAATGGGAAAGTGCCCAAGCAACGTTGCTCAAAAAAAGTTGTCTGGCAAAATTGCTCAAAAAGTTGCCCCCGTGTATCATCAGCCTAACACACCTGCCTGGAAGTTTCTAGTAATCCCGAAGACCTTGACTAGCTGGTTAAGGTGTGTTTGATGAGGCTTAAAATTGAACTCTGCAGGACAGGTCACCTCCAGGAGCAGGATTGGACACTCCTGTCTTAGTAATGAGATAAATTGAAGAAAACATTGGGATGTCCTGGTTCTCAGATGTTTCTCTTCCAGGAATCTCATGTGTCTACCATAGGCTGATGATACTTGGGGCAACATTTTGAGCAATGTTGCCATCAACAGGCAACCAGGTGAGACACAGGGTGTTACCCATTCTCAATGCGAAAGTGCCTAAGCAACATTGCTCAAAAAAAGTTGCCTGGCAAAATTTCTCAAAAAGTTGCCCCATGTATCATCAGCCATAGAATTTCAGGAAAGACAATATCTCAGACTGCTCAGAAGTCTGCAGTCAAAAGACTCATCTCTCTTTAGATTCTCTCAAGCTCAAATGATCTCTGCTGCTATCTATGGGTGCGTTTCCCAAAAGCTTTGTTAGCTAACTATGGTTGCAAGTTCCCCTGAACTCTGTTGGTAACGATGGAACTTGCGACCATAGTTGCTTTTGGGAAACACACCTTATTGATTTTAGCCGATGTTTAGGAAGATAAAATTAAATTCAATTCAAGTTTATTTGTTTAGTGCTTTTCATGATACAAATCGTTACAAAGCAGCTTTACAGAAAATGTTAAGTTCCTACGTTATATTTAGGAGTAGGTTATTAGTGGTGACTATGGCATAAATGTCAAATCAAAACAGTAAGAATCATGCAGTTAGTTACAAATGACACAATCAAACAGACGGTGAACACTATTAACTGCAATTATTATACACTCACCTAAAGGATTATTAGGAACACCTGTTCAATTTCTCATTAATGCAATTATCTAATCACCCAATCACATGGCAGTTGCTTCAATGCATTTAGGGGTGTGGTCCTGGTCAAGACAATGTCCTGAACTCCAAACTGAATGCCAGAATGGGAAAGAAAGGTGATTTAAGCAATTTTGAGCGTGGCATGGTTGTTGGTGCCAGACAGGCCGGTCTGAGTATTTCACAATCTGCTCAGTTACTGGGATTTTCACGCACAACCATTTCTAGGGTTTACAAAGAATGGTGTGAAAAGGGAAAAACATCCAGTATGCGGCAGTCCTGTGGACGAAAATGCCTTGTTGATGTTAGAGGTCAGAGGAGAATGAGCCGACTGATTCAAGCTGATAGAAGAGCAACTTTGACTGAAATAACCACTCGTTACAACCGAGGTATGCAGCAAAGCATTTGTGAAGCCACAACACGCACAACCTTGAGGCGGATGGGCTACAACAGCAGAAGACCCCACCGGGTACCACTCATCTCCACTACAAATAGGAAAAAGAGGCTACAATTTGCACGAGCTCACCAAAATTGGACGGTTGAAGACTGGAAAAAGGTTGCCTGTTCTGATGAGTCTCGATTTCTGTTGAGACATTCAGATGGTAGAGTCAGAATTTGGCGTAAACAGAATGAGAACATGGATCCATCATGCCTTGTTACCACTGTGCAGGCTGGTGGTGGTGGTGTAATGGTGTGGGGGATGTTTTCTTGGCACACTTTAGGCCCCTTAGTGCCAATTGGGCATCGTTTAAATGCCACGGCCTACCTGAGCATTGTTTCTGACCATGTCCATCCCTTTATGACCACCATGTACCCATCCTCTGATGGCTACTTCCAGCAGGATAATGCACCATGTCACAAAGCGCGAATCATTTCAAATTGGTTTCTTGAACATGACAATGAGTTCACTTTACTAAAATGGCCCCCACAGTCACCAGATCTCAACCCAATAGAGCATCTTTGGGATGTGGTGGAACGGGAGCTTCATGCCCTGGATGTGCATCCCACAAATCTCCATCAACTGCAAGATGCTATCCTATCAATATGGGCCAACATTTCTAAAGAATGCTTTCAGCACCTTGTTGAATCAATGCCACGTAGAATTAAAGCAGTTCTGAAGGCGAAAGGGGGTCAAACACAGTATTAGTATGGTGTTCCTAATAATCCTTTAGGTGAGTGTATGTTGCGATTAAACTTTGTGATTGCGATTAAACGCTGCGATTAAGCAACATTTTGTAGTTTTATATGTTGTTCCAGGGTTAGCATCATCTGAGGTCTTCTGGGGGATTGGCATCATCTCTTCTCAGTGTTCGATCATCTCAGGTCTTCGTAAGGGCTGGATCCAGACTGGATCCAGGCTTGTGTAATTCCTAAACAGAGAAGCAAATAGAGACAAAATTAGCGTAGCTGCTGTTCTAACCAAGCAAAGATGATGTGTTCAACCCAAGCAAAAGTTATGAGATACATTGTGTGAATGCTTGGCTGAAAAGATGTGTCTTTAATCTAGATTTAAACTAAATAAAATAAAATGAAAAACTACTGAGAATGAAACGTTCTCTGGGTTGTTTCCCCAGCTGTCAGTTTGTTCTTCTCCTGTGTGTTTGGGCTCTGCTGGGCACTGACTGTCTGTGCTGTTTGTCTCTGTAGGTCCTATGAGTGGCATGGGCATGAATATGGGCATGGATGGCCAGTGGCACTACATGTAACAGCTGTACAGTAAAGAAAAGGGGGAAGTAAGTACACTGGGATTCTTTTCTTCCTCTGCCTTTTTTTCAAGAGTCTTTCCTGTCCGTTTCCTGTCAAAATTCCCCTGAAAGCCCAAAATAACACCACAGATGCGGCTGCCCTGTGATTGCTGACCATCAGGGCAGCAGAATGAGTGAGGTGAGACGTGGGGCGTGCCATGTTTCTGGAACAAAAACAAGGCAGAAAAGCACTAAAGTGGAATTTATTTATCGCTGCAGCGGCGCCGTGCTCCACGTCTCATGCGGCCAATGCAAATGTTGGACATTTGGGTGGAAAAAAATGGCATCTCCTGGGGTAGAATATGACGGGGTGAAATTAAGCGGGCTCCAGTGAAGCGATAAAAAAGGAGAAGTGAAACTGTCCTCGGAGTGACATAAATCCGTCAGGGGAAGGATTGATGCCCAAATTATCTTATATGCAAAGACGGGAGCAGTGCAGTACATTACGCTCCCGGAGAGAGATATAGAGACGGCGGGTGACACAGCCATCCTTCACCGGGGGAAGCCGCGTGTCTTTTTTTTTTACTGGGAATGGAGGGAGATGGAATGGGAATATCTGCAGATGGGAGCGTGTGGGCTACGGGAGGATGGCATTAAAGAACGACCGCATGTAAACGCAGAGATGTCCTCGTCTGATTAAGACACCCATTACGCTGCCCGCCGGCGCCGCGCCACTGACATTTGAGAAATCAAGACGTATGGCGTCCCAAAGGTGGCAGGGCAGAGAAGATTTTATTTAACACCTCTACTTCCTGCTCAATGAGCCTCAATATAATAACACTTTGCTTGATTAAAAGAACCCTTTATATGTAAATAGACGGCAGTTTCCTGTAGGTCACCATAGCGATGCTGTGACGAAGCCCCCCCCACCCCCTCGTTAATCGACTCGGAAACGTGGCGAGCGTGTTCCCTAAAACAGCCGCAGAGACAACATTTGCTCAGCATGGATAATTTTATCGGCGCGGGATAATTTTGAGACTATTTAATTACGTAACATATTTTATGCTTCATGAGCAATTAGATTAATAGCTTAATACAGAGGAATATTAGCCATCTCTGATTCGATTACGCACACACACAATATGCCGTATTTGCTGTTTAATTATGATCGGTGTTGGAGCGCGCTCAGAGAGGTGTGCTGTTACTGAAGGATGCAGATGACGGTGGTTTACAGCATCATACGCATCTGCTGCATATTTAAAAGGAAGAGCTGCAGGTTATACTGCGTGGCTTCACAAGATTTTACGAGATCGCTTTAATAAACACGTGCACATCTGATGAATGTGTGGAGAATGCATGCAGTTTCCGCTCAAATACTTGGTCTACGCTGTTCTTTAATTGTGATGTACCACGTTACAGGAATGTGCAGTGAGTGCCTGATGACCTTGGAGTGACCCTGTCCCCCTCCTTTAAATGACTGTTGGTAATAACCCCAGGGGTCACGTTACAAAACACCGCCTCGTTCCCCTGCACCTCAACACTAGAGATTGAGCAGCTCAGTGCTACAAATGTATTCGACCAGCATGTGCATCTGTGCTTGTAGTTTTCTTTATGGTCTGCGGCTCAATTAATGGCTTCCCGTGTAAACTCTTGTCCTGTATAATAAGCAGATATTGCTCTGTTCTCTGAGCGGTGTTAACCAGCCCCTAAATAATTTAGTGAGTTCGTAAAGGAACTTGGATCAAATCAGTTCGCAGCGGCACAGCTCGTTCTGTCACTAATTTCATGTAGTATTTGACTGCTCTGAGAGCTGATATATATGTGACCCTGCAGCACAAAAGCAGTCATCAGTAGCACAGGTATATTTGTAGCAATAGACAACAATACATTGTATGGATCAAAATTATACATTTCTCTTTTATGAAAAAAATCATTAGGATGTTAAGTAAAGATCATGTTCCATGAAGATATTTTGTACATTTCCTACTGTAAATATATCAAAACTTAATTATTGATTAGTAATATGCATTGCTAAGAACTTCATCTGAACAACTTTAAAGGAGATTTTCTCAATATTTAGATTTTTTTGCTCCCTCAGATTCCAGATTTTCAAATAGTTGTATCTCAGACAAATATTGTCCTATCATAACAAACCATACATCAATAGAAAGATTATTTATTCAGTATAAATCTCAGAAAATAGACTCTTATGACTGGTTTTGTTGTCCAGGGTCACATTTTAGGTTGTTCCTGCAAGATCCACATCATTTCCCGCCAAGGTCATGGGTTCGATTCCCAGAGAATTTAAAATGCATGCATTTTGAACGGTCTTGTTCTGCTGTGTGACTGAGGACGGATAAGTGAAATGAACACCGCATCTACCGTCAAACCAAAAATTATTCAGACAGCAGATATCATTTTTGATATTTTTTTACGAGTGGGTGCAGGACACTATAGTTCATTTATGTAAGTGAGGATAGCAAAATACAGTGGACTACCAGTACAATTTGGGAATAAAAATTATTGAGACACTTTGAGTTGAGCATGCTTTGCTTATGTGTTTTTTCTTTAATTGCTATGAGACATTTTTCCACCACAGACTGAACAAAATGAAGCATTGCTTGGTAATTGGCTGACCTAAATTGGTTTTATCTAATTGTGTTCTTGAATGTAACAGCTGAATAATTTTTGGTTGATTGTAATCTATTACATATCTTTCTATATATATTTTTTTTTTGTTCTGATGCAGTTTAACTCTGACTTATTGTCTTATTTTATTACCATTTTCTAACTGTGATAACGTGAGAAATGTTGAAGATGTCTGAATAAATTTTGGTTTGACTGTAGGTATCGTCTAACACGCGTGTCGATACACCGAGCAGAGATGCAGGCCGTTATGAAACGTCTCTGCTCAAGTGTGCTCTTTGTTTGAAATATCTGCATTAGCTGCAGACACGTGGCCTGAGTGTAGATCAGGGTGCTGCGATCGCATTGGTCTCGCACCGCTGACTGTGTTTCTCTGAATCTCAGGTGAATCGAGGCGTGCCGGGGGAGTTCGTACCTCAGCGTGGTCCTGTGGGCATCACCTCATCTCTTGCGTTTGACACACCGAGCTCCTCATCACCCTCTGACCCGTGTGGCCATGCTAATGCACAGACCCCCTCCTCGACCACGACTCCTCTGACCCCCCTGACCACAGCACTGCTGGACCGGCCGATGACTGAAGGGAACCAACCAATACTGGACAATAAACCCACGAAAGATTTGTGAAGGAAAAGAGAATGCCCCGAAGCATCCGACAGCAGAATTAGAAACTTCACATGGAATTCCAGAGGAGCTGTGATCGTTTTTTTTATCTTGTGAATTTTGTTACTTTTGTTGCTGGAGGACCAAGAGCTGACAAAAAACACTTTGTAAAGTCTTGGTTGTCTGTTTAGATCAACTGAGGATATTTCAGCTTATTACACACACACACACACACACATACACACACACACACATACATACACATACACATACACATACACACACACACATACACACACACACACACACACACACACATACACACACACACATACACATACACACACACACACACACATACACACACACACACACACACACACACATACACACACACACATACACATACACATACACATACACATACACACACACACATACACACACATACACACACACACACACACACACAGACATGATAATGAAAAAAAAAAGACAAAAGAGACTCCAAGAGTTGAAACTACTGTAGTATAAAGCATAGAAAGTAAATTAAATCTTGTACATTTGTATCACTCACTTTATGTTTCATGAGCTAGTCTTAGAGTAAAACGTTGCCCTGTTTTTCACACTGTGTGTGCTGATCCCCGAAGCAGAGGAGCTCCGATCGCAGCAATAACGGGAGAAACGGACCACGGTTCCCGGTGATAACGATGATTCCTCCTCCATCAGACTTTCTGCCGATTGAAGCCTGCTCTCTTCACCAAACCTCTCCTCCTTTTGTTTTTTTCCTCATGCATTTTCCCTTTTTGGTCCATGAATGAATGTTGCCCTGTAGGTGAAGTTCTTCGTTTGAATTGCCCAAGCACTGGATTGTGTTGCTTTTATACGTTTTTATTTTATTATTATTATTAATATTATTATGATTAATTTTGTATCTCGGACTCTCAGAGTAAGAGCCTTCTGAAGGACGTGTATCCTCGAGAAAAGCACCCCCTGCAGCAGTGTAAGGCCTGGGGATCAATGGTCCTCCATAAGGACGACAGCGATGCGCGGATTCTCTGGACTCTTTGGCACATACAGCAGAGAAGCGATCGACGCGGTGAACAACTTTAAAACGACGAAAAACAAACAAAAAAAGAACTTAAATTATGAACTCAAAGCTCGGTGAGAAGCTGAGACAATATTGTAAGAAACTTCGTACAGAGTTCGGTCTATGAATTGTTTCATGTTAGATATTCTATGTGTTTACCTCAATTGAAGAATGTTTTTGCTAGTTTCAGATCTGCTGTGGCATTGATATTGTTATGTCCATGATTCCCTTCCTCTCTCAGCACGTGCTCCTCACTAGAAGATGAAATACTGTCTCCCTCGAGCTTCGTCAGAAATACATTCAATACTTGTTTGAGGACTGTGGCGTAATGTTTCAAAGGTGTTCAGTCACAAATGCTGTAATAAATATTTCATTTTTGATTTTGGTAGATTCTTGTGTGTTGTACAGTGTGTTGCACATGGAAATAATATTAAATCTGTAATACATAAATAATAGCTGATATATAATAATGCATGATATATTCTTATTTAATAAGCTTATGGTGGACAGTCTTTTTTCAGTATTGTTGTTGTGTAAGGCATCATGGCGCGTTAATGTTCTCTAAATCCGATCCTCCTTTTAAGATGTTTGTTTGAGCTTCCGCTGGTTCGAGGGGCAGTTTGAGGTTTGAGGGGTAACTGGACAGTGCTGGTGTCTCCAGGAACAGAAGGAGGTTTGAGTCTCCGCGGCGCCTCCTGCTGGAGCTCGCTCACACTACACCCGCTGCACCACGGCACAACAGCAGCCTACTCCTCTTCTTATTATTATTATTACAAACAGCATTTATGCATGCTAGTAAAATTATGAATGGCGATTGCAGTGATGAAGACGCTCAGGTGCGCAATGAACGCAACGAATGAAACGCGCTAAACGCATTCAAACGCATTTCCAGGAGAGACCAATATTAGCTCGGACTGAAAAACAAACGTGTTCATAAGCAAATGTTTCAAGAGCTTGCTGTGAAAGTTCGTCTTTTCTTCGTTACTTTAATGTTTAATATGTTTTTCTGAATTTTTACTGAAGGGTTCGTTTGCACCGAATGTCTCATTTCACGAGAAACAGGCGTTTTTCCCAAAGCAGAAGGGTTTGAATTATTTGTGAAAAGCTGAATTACAGTATTCATCATTTAAATGTGTAGCAACGGTAATTATTAATTTATAAAATAATAGCATCGCTGTAAGTACAGTATAAATCGGTGAGCATCCGCTGCGTTTCAGCGTCATATCCTCAAACTACAGCAAATAAACACTGATCTCATCCTCTGCAGGTCTTCATGTTTATGTGAAGAAAAATAAATCAAGATGTGCGTTTTGCTTTTTATTAACGTGGTGCACGTGCACATTTTTATTTTAATTTAAAGAACTGAAATGTCTATAATAACTTGCACCGTGCACTTCTTTAAATGTATTGTGTTTATTTACGTGCTTATTTATTAACCAAGAATCACAAACGAAGAAATATAATTTTAATGATTGTTCATCCGAGAAAATAGACGTGCAAATAATTAATTTAGAAATGGTAGAATCTGATCTGAAAGAAAGAAAGAGAAGTGAAAGGAAGGGCGGCATCATTGTGAGCTGATTTTAATATTAATAGGGGACAGGAGGCGGATTGAATTGCGCCTGTGACAGGAATGATGGATGATCCAGCCTTCATCATCATCATCATCATCATCATGTCAGAGTCACGGGAATGCAAGAACACACAAAAGCAGGCGAGATGTTGGCAGTAAACAGGAGAAAACGAGCACGTGAAGTCTTGAGCAGAGATCCACACAAACTCTGATCATGTTTTCTACATATATCACATGCTCCAGCTGAAGGGGCATCTGCTCTGTGTGTGTGTGTGTGTTTGTGGGCCCCGGGGGTCACGCGCAGAGGCCCCTGGTCATTAATCACTGTCAGCATCACAGTGATTCTCTATTGATGAGGATAATGACATTAGCTCACAGTCACTGATCAATAAAGCACATGCAGGGAAATAATACCGGCGCGCTCTGTTCCTTCTGTTCTTCATTTAGAAACCGCGAGCAGAGTAAAGAACAGAAGCTGCATCAGTGGATCTTCACACACACCGATGATAAAACACAAGAAATACATCAAATATACGATCATTCATGGGCGCTACTGTATCAGATAAATACCATTTCTGGAAATAATACTGCCTATTATTAATGCTGTTATTATTCATGTGAGTATTGTAGTTAGCTATTATTATATAGTAATAATTATTATTTGTGTTTTTTTTTGTATTGTAAGCCTATTTCTTTATTTAATCTTTCATTATTATTATTATTTTTTTTTTGGCAGAAAATGTTTTTATTTTAAATGGATTAATTTACTTGACATAACCTTTATTCTCGGGTAATTTCATAATTAATGCTGATTAAAGATGAAGAATTTCCAGCGATCTGGTGTCACACAAACAGCAGAAGCACAAAATATAATATTTCTCATTGGATCTCGGGGTATCTCTATTGTTTTTGTATATGGCAGCATAATAATAATAATAATAAATAACAGAAGCACACATTTGCAGAACATGTCTGCGGGATTTTCATCAGTGTTTGATCGAATTAAATGTTTTTAAATTAAATAGCCTAATGGGTTAGTTAGGTTAATCAATGAAACCAGCTTATTTTTTCAGAGGTTACGGATATATATATATATATACTGAGAGAGAAAAAAAAAAAGATTAAAACAGATAATAATAAACTAAGGCTGCGTGCTTGACAGAAGGGACACGGAGACGCTGAACAAGCCCCGGGGCCCAATATCGCAGCGACCCCTTCTGGGTGAAAATATACATGAATGAACAGAAGTGAAGAAATATTCTCAATCTCGATCCGAGCTAAGAGGAATATCTGTGATGATGACGAACACACGGTTATGAAAACAGCTTCAATAATCGAGAGTCTGATCCTGCAGCCTGAATCAACGGAGGAAGAGGAGGAGGATGAAGACATGATCAGGAGGTGAGGCTGAACATCTCTAAACACAACCAGTGTTAAAGACCGTAAGCATCGAAACAGAAAGACATTATATCTGTGAGAGTGTTATCCCGCAGTAAATGTCATTAATTGTGAATGAACTGAGATGAATTAATGACAGTGTGTGGTCGATTTCCTCCAAAACCTTCATCTGCAGAAGCCAACACCATTTACATCGGAGATTTATGATGTCATTCTTCCCGCATCCTGTTTAAGCGCAGCTGTTTAAAATAAAATATAACTTGCACGTGCATAAAACTGTAGTAATAATAATATAACATTGAAGACATGAGATAAGATATGGGATTTTCTGCAATAACACAAAAAAAGAATATATATAGCTACATATATATATATAAATAAAAATTAATCTGTTCATCACACACACACACACACACACACACACACACACACACCTGGGTAGTAACTGATTATGTAATCAGATTCCAAAAATTAAGTACTACTAATCAGAGTAAATTACATTTTAAAATACTCATAATCAGACTACAGTTACTTTTTTATTGATTACATATTATTCACACAATAACAATAAATTATTCATCATTTATTGTTTCTCTCTAATTCCTTTTTTTCATCTTTTAAATGTTCCTCTCTAAAATATTCTGCTTATATACACTCAGAAAGTGCAGTTTCACACAGAGATCAGTCATTAGTCCGGTGCGACACAGCATTTGATCAATCATTTACAAAAATCATTTCAGGTTGAAGAAGTGTTTCAACATTGCATCAACTACTGGTGAACACATTCACTTTGATTGAAATGATCACTCAGTACGTTATTTAACCATGTATTATGTATTATTGAAAGGCTTTTGTCTTTCAAACTCATTAAAATGTCCAAATTGTTGTTATTTTGTTTTTGCAGACATTCTCAAACTTTTTGAGCCTCTTTCACCGAATATATTTACTTTAAAGGCTGGTCAATCAGCAATGCTGTAAAATACCTCCTTTTGCATTGAACTTGAGCATCTTAACTGTGCAGATGTTGTTTATGCTCTAGCAGCATCATTACACACTAACTCAAGTTCAAAAAGTGAAATCATAATCAATGACCCCTTTAAGTACCCCTGAGATTTTTAAATAAATATTTAATAATTAAGTATCACATTTGCATGTTCATGGTTCTCTGACATTGGTTAATGGTCATATGGTGTGCAGGTAAACATAAAATATTTATTTTTGAGTAAATTAATTACTTTGTTATTTTAATTTGACGTTTTTATGATTTAATTACATGCTCACAAACCCCCTGCAGATCCTTTACGAACCCCAGTTTGGGAAACCTTGATGCAATATCATGTTTAATGCACTTAATGTTGTTAATTACAATGAAAGGAATGTATTTTCTCACTCTTTGTATTTTTACATCTATATGGTGCAAGATTATCCTGTTTAAATCAATGTGATAAACGAGTTAGGTCAAAAGTAATCCAAAAGTAATCTGATTAAATTACCTGAAATGTGTCATGTAATGGTTTACGTTACTGAATGCATTTTTTATCATGTAATTTGGAATCAGTAACGGATTACAATTTGTGAGTAATCTACCCAGGTCTGCACACACACACACACACACACACACACACACAGGTATGAAACAAACAGGCTGATGACTTGAGCTGAATGAATCCGTGTGTGTGTGTGTGTGTGTGTGTGTGTGTGTCACTGGTGTGAAGGCTAGAAGCTGAAGCTCATTCTCCAGGAGTCACGTCTCTGACTGCAGCTCATGGACAGAACAGGAATATCAGTGAATCTGGGTCACCTGTCAGAACCCAAATGCCACTCGTGCCGTTGACCTTTAGGGGCCGGACTGAATCCCTCCAGCCAAACACAATAATCCAGAACAATCAGAGCAAACGCCTGAGCATACGCTGACAGACGACACTACAGCCACCAAAGACTGAACTTCATCTGTGTGAGGAACAGTTTCCAGCAGAACTTCCCACATCAACAATCAGACAGAAGAGGACTGAGAGGAACAAGCAGCACTTACAGAAACACCACCATCTCACTCACAACACAACTACAAATCAGCTGTGGAACAAGGAATATAGCAGCATTTCACAGAAACGCCACCCAATAATGTACACTTCATTTCAAAACTTGGGCATCAGTAAAATTGAAAAAAGAAGAAGAAAAAAAAGGAAATAACTTAAATTGATCAAACGTGACAGTACAGACATTTATAATGTGACAAAAGATTTATATCTCTAATAAATGCTGTTCTTCTGAACTTTCTATTCATCTGTGAATCCTGAAAAATAAAACGTATGACGGTTTCCACAGAAATATTGTGCAACACAACTGTGTTCAGACTGGAGTAATGATGCTGAAAATACAGCTGCAGATCACAGAAATACATTACAGTTTAACACATATTCACACAGAAAACAGCTGTTTTACATTAGAATAATATTTCAACATTTTTACTGTATTTTTTGATCAAATAAAAGCAGCCTTGGTGAGAGCTTTTTGTCTCGGTTATTGAAATGGTTATTCATTATTCATTTAGTTATTTAATGGCATTTTCTATAATGTATGGTTCATAGAAAAAATTCATAGTTTATCTATAGCATTCATATTATGTTTGATCTATTTAATTTAAACAGGACTAATATGTCTTGTGTTTGCTAAGAGTTTGAGGTGCTGTTTTCCACTGATGGAGCTGGATTAAACAGTGGAGATTTCAGCTGCGATGGAAAGCCGATCAGAAAAGCCAGGGTTAATTGCCAGCAGAGAATATGAGTGTGTGTGTGTGTGTGTGTGAAGTGTGTGAGAGTGAAGCAGCACATCATAACACACCTGCTGCGCTGCTGAGAGATGAATATGTTAATGACGGAGCAGAAACAGCTGCGAATCACTGCAGATCTGCTTGCTGTTCCTTCTGTGGAAACGCTCATCAAACCAGTGTTTCACCAAAACATCACGATTGTTGATCTGGGGGAGTTTGAGATCTCCTGCATTAAAGGTTTTAAGGTCATCATTTACTCACCCTCATTCAGCCATATGTGACCCTGGGTCACAAGTGTCAAATTTTTGAAATGGAGATGTATACATCATCTGAAAGCTGAATAAATAATCTTTCCATTGATGTATGGTTTGTTATGATAGGACAATATTTAGCTGAGATACAACTATTAGAAAATCTGGAATCTGAGGGAGCAAAAAAATCTAAATATTGAGAAAATCTCCTTTAAAGTTGTTCAAATGAAGTTCTTAGCAATGCATATTACTAATCAAAAATGAAGTTTTGATATATTTACGGTAGGAAATGTACTAAATATCTTCATGGAACATGATCTTAATATCCTAATGATTTTTGTCATAAAAGAGAAATGTATAATTTTGATCCATACAATGTATTGTTGGCTATTGCTACAAATATACCTGTGTTACTCATGACTGCTTTTGTGCTGCAGGGTCAGATATTTGCATGAAATCCAATGAGTTTTGAAAGAAGTCTCTTCTGCTCACCAAGGCTGCATTTATTTGATAAAAAAATACAGTAAAAATGTGAACTATTATTGTAATTTCAAATAGCTGTTTTCTATGTGAGTATGTGTTAAAATGTAATTTATTTCTGTGATAAAAGCTGAATTTTCAGCATCATTACTCAGTTTTCAGTGTCACATGATCTTCAGAAATCAGTAGGGTCCCGCCCCAGTGATGACGATTACCATTTGTAGGTGAACTACTCCTTTAATGCTGTTTATTGACACACATTAATGAGAGCTCGTGACATCAAACCCATCAAGCTTCAAGAGCACCAGTGTTAAAATCCCAGTGACCACCCAATCTAAAAGTAGAAGCAGACGCTGATGAACTATGAGCAGCTGGGAACATCAGGACGCTCGGAGCACAGTGTAATTCACATGCACTGAGGCATTATGAACACAATGACAGGAAGCTCTCCAGAGGAACTGACTCGCCTGTTTACCGTGTTTTTACTTCTTTCTGTACTCCATTAGGAGCCGGTCGTTAATGGGGCCCGGGTGAGACCCATGGGTCAGATGTTTAAGAGTCACAAATCATGCAACACTTTACTGTGATTTCACAGCAGAGACATTTGTACAGCGGACTGGTGAAGAGAGAGAGAGAGACTGGTCACTGTGGGTCAGGATCTCATTAACCCTATAAAACCTCCTGTATCAGATTTGATACGCACATACCTCTAAATGATCAACATGATCCGTCTTTGCTGTTAAACCTGTTTCACTCTCAATCTCCTCCATGTCTTCTGATAGATAGTTTAGTGTTTTATCCAGTAAAAGCTCTTTTAGTGTAATTGTAGAAACGTCCAGCTTCAGCTGCTGCTTCAGTGTCTTTTTCTGTCAAATCTTGACTGATTTTGATCAAGTAAAGGTCAGAATAACTGCAGTCATATCTCCAGATGAACTCTTACTGGACTGAAGCAGCTCAGCTTTACTTGATTCTCCATCAATCATTTTCTAGTAAAATCAGTCTCAAATCTGATCATCAGGATCTTTTGAGGAGCGTTTGTTTCCAGAAGCTTTACTTTCACTGTTCCTCAGCGGAGGAATGATCTTCATCTCACATCTTCTGAGGAGCGTTTATTTCTTCATCTCTCCATCAGCATTGCATTATATGTTTGGATCATTTCAGTCTCATCTTACTGAGACATATTACTGGAGATATAGAGTGAGCGCTGTCTGTCATGCTGCTGAGAGGTTTGCGATTGTAGCTCCAATTGTAGCTCTTACTTTCACTCTCTGTTGTTTAAAGTGATAATATATAACTTAATTCCCACCATATTTCTGGTATTATCAATCAAACTAATTTGATCGTGCGCTTTTTAAAACCATGAGTGCAGCGCGTTAGCATTCGTTAGCCGGTTAGCTTGTCACTCGCGGTTCCATTCGCGTTTCTATTTGCGCCTATTATTGTTTTCTTTTTTCTCGCTCTGTTTTTCACCAGTTCATCAAACAACAGTGGCAAGAGAATCATTCTTCAATCACGGTGAGTAATGGCTTCTTCTCCTGCTATTGTTGTTTGCACTGTTTGCCACATCTACATCTCTCTCTGTCGGCGACGAGGGATTCACATGTGATAAATGCAGGGAAATAGTTATTATTATATATAGTCTTATCGCATTATAGTCCTTCACGTCCCTGTGATCTCAAAACTCTGGCCATTTGATAATACCTAGAATATCAAAATCAACTGCGGGCGGCAGATCCTTTTCATATTTAGCACCCAAACTCTGGAACAATCTACCTAACACTGTTCTGGAGGCAGACACACTCTGTCAGTTTAAATCTAGATTAAAGACCCATCTCTTTAACCTGGCTTACACATAACACACTAATACACTTCTATTATTCAAATCCGTTAAAGGATTGTTAGGCTGCATTAATTAGATCAACCGGAACCAGAAACACTTCCCAAAACACCTGATGTACTCGTTACATTGTTAGAAGAATGGCATCTACGCTAATATTAGTCTGTTTCTTTCTTATTCCTAGGTCACCAGATCCAGACTGTATCCACCTAGAGATGACCTCTACAGCAGGACACCTAGATGAGCCCCAGAGACTGATCCCCAGTGAAGACCCCCATCGGGACAAGATGGCCACCCAGCTTTATATCAAGGCGATGTAAAGCTGCTTTGAGAATTTGTATTGTTAAAAGAGCTATACAAATAATATTGACTTGACTGATATTTAGATCATTTTATGTCAGCATCTGCTACACTGGTATAAAGATCTCATTGATTTACATTACAAGCAGCAGAATTTCATCTTTCTTTACTAAATTGCATATTTTTGCTCAGTTTGAGCTGCTAAATAAAATTGAGCTGTTTCTTCTCCATTTTCTCACTATATCAGACCATGTGAGCCATAAACGCCTGATGCATCAAATATGATGCAAAACAAAACATGCAAATTGTTTTTGGACTGTATATCATACGTCAGGCGTCAACTGGGTTAATAGTGCACAGACAGGAAACTCTTGAGATCTCTGCTATCTCTCCTCGGCTCTTAAGAGAGGAAGAGGAAGTTTTGGAGAGCGTCACTCTGGACTCGACTTTAAGAAAGCTTCAGAAGATACACAGACACTCGACACAGAATATATGAAGAGCTCGCAACTTTATTACACTTTATCATCAAACACAAACAATCGCAAACCAGCATGCATCGCTGTCTCTGAGTGAACCCGGCCCGTGCGGAGCGCCGAGGGCAGATGAGTGTGACGTGTGTCACCTGTCTCTCAGCAGGATCTGAGGCGCCGGGGTTTCTCTCTCGAGCCGCTGGAGTTCAGCTGGAGTTCACCACAGATGTTTGCCAGGAGTCTCACACTGCAGGAGAGCTAAATTGCTTCCGGATTCATATCCACACCAACAAACGGCCCCGTGACGGGTCAGACTCAGCTCCGCGCCGGCCCCTGACACAGGGTTACAATGTCCGAGGGGAATCCGTCTCTCAGCAGGATCCCTCGGTCCCGCTGGCAGTCCAGCTCAGATACAAACCCATACCAGTAGATGACCAGACCGGGACCAAACCTGCAAACGGCACAGAAAAGATTAGTTTTTCTGAAGAAATTGCACACTAAAAGTTTTGGGGTGACGAGCACATTTAAAATCAGCAGCAAACGTTATAAAGTCAAGCCTGTGGTCAGCAATGAAGAAAAGGTGATGATTTTATGACAGAACAAATGTTAGCAACCACTGATATGTTAACATTAGGTAACTGTTACACTGCAAAAAAAAAGGTGTTCTTCCTCAGTATTTTTGTTTTGTTTTCCAGTACAAATATCTAAACATCAAAATACATCTCTTTGAGAATAAAAAGAACTTGAGCTATTAAGTCTCGTTTTCTGAATTTTTTTCAAATGTAGTGAGTTTATATATAACATCAGTCAATAGTTACAAAAATTGACGCTTGTTACTGCCATGAGATAAAAAATGAAAAAGGTAATTGCAACATTTTAAATCTCAAAATTCAGACTTCAGAATTCTGCTACATATATATATATATTTTTTTTTGCATTTTTATTACTTTTTCAAATAGAAAAATAATCCATTTCCATTTTTTTTTTTTAAGTATAAACTTAAGTTTTGCTTCTATAGCAAAAGCATTTTGATTTAAGATTTTTTATTTTTTTTTTATACTAAGGAAAAGCATTTGCTCATGTAAACACGGCTGTGAATGATCAGGTCATAAAATGTGCTTCTCTGAACAGCTGATTTACCCCTAAACCTTCTCACTAGCTATGTTTCTATCACCCTGCTTTTATGCACATTTTGAGTGATAGAAACACTGAATTTCGAATAAAAATGCCTTAATCCGCAAAAAAGTTTTTACACTCGCTTGAGGTGGTTTTTGACAAGAGATAATGTGAATAATGGGAGATGGAAATGCATTTTCAGAATAAATTCCTCCCTGCACATCAAAAAAATGCATGTGACTTTGTGCTATGTGACTGCAAAACCTGACACATGGCAGCAACTCAATGCATTTATGCATCTAGATGTGGTGAAGACGACTTGCTGAAGTTCAAACCGAGCATCAGAATGGGGAAGAAAGGGGATTTAAGTGACTTTGAACGTGGAATGGTTGTTGGTGCCAGACGGGCCGGTCTGAATATTTCAGAAACTGCTGATCTACTGGGATTTTCACACACAACCATCTCTAGGGTTTACAGAGAATGGTCCGAAGAAGAGAAAATATCCAGTGAGCGGCAGTTGTGTGACGAAAACGCCTTGTTGATGTCAGAGGTCAGAGGAGAATGGGCAGACTGGTTAGAGAAGATAGAAAGGCAACAGCAACTCAAATAACCACTCGTTACAACCGAGGTATGCAGAAGACCATCTCTGAACGCACAACACATCAAACCCTGAAGCAGATGGGCTACAGCAGCAGAAGACCACACCGGGTGCCGCTCCTGTCAGCTAAGAACAGGAAACAGAGGCTACAATTCACACAGGCTCACCAAAACTGGACAATAGAAGACTGGATAAACGTTGCCTGGTCTGATGAGTCTTGATTTCTGCTGCAACATTCAGATGTAGGGTCAGAATTTGGCGTAAAGAACATGAAAGCATGGATCCATCCTGCCTTGTCTCAACGGTTCAGGCTGCTGGTGGTGGTGTAATGGTGTGGGGGATATTTTCTTGGCACACTTTGGGCCCCTTAGTACCAATTGAACATCGTTTAAACACCACAGCCTACCTGAGTATTGTTGCTGACCATGTCCATCCCTTTATGAATACAGTGTACCCATCTTCTGATGGCTACTTCCAGCAGGATAATGCACCATGTCACAAAGCTCAAATCATCTCAGACTGGTTTCTTGAACATGACAATGAGCTCACTTTACTCAAATGGCCTCCACAGTCACCAGATCTCAACCCAATAGAGCACCTTTGGGATGTGGTGGAACGGGAGATTCTCATCATGGATGTGCAGCCGACAAATCTGCAGCAACTGCGTGATGCTATCATGTCAATATGGACCAAAATCTCTGAGGAATGTTTCCAACACCTTGTTGAATCTATGCCACGAAGAATTAATGCAGTTCTGAAGGCAAAAGGGGGTCCAACCCGGTACTAGCAAGGTGTACCTAATAAAGTGGCCAGTGAGTGTATAGTGCCAGTTTATTTGTTCTCTTTGACTCGTTGGATGGAAACAGTGCTTATTCGCAAATGTTTTCTGCGATATTCCAATTTTGCGCACAAGTTAAATTCATAACTTCGGATGGAAACCCGGCTACAGTCAGCTTTACCACAGTAACTGGAGACTGTGTCAGGTCATGCAGTCAGACTGGAAGAGGAGATTTCAGATCAGACGCTCAGGTTACAGCTCAGTTTAAAGTGCACATGTGAATTCCTGCGCTGTCTTTATCACACACTGATTCACAGTCCTGTATCCGGACCCCATGAACCAGCCAAAACTAACAGTCCTTCCATCACTAAAGAACTGCGGACGTTTCCTTCATTACCAGAATCCCATCCTTTTTATGGAGATGTTGTGGAGGTACAATGTAAACATTTACATGCTATAAGACGAGAGCTGAGGCATATGGAGGCTGGGATGAGATCTGGACAGAGAGAGAAGTGCTGATGATCAGATAAGACAGAGCTGTGATCTCACCAACGCACATCTGGAACAACACGCTTCATCAAGGCCTTTCAGCACGGAGAGTTATTACAGTGTTGTTTTTAACTAATTAACCCTCATGTTCTGTTAAGGCTCTGAGATCTCAAGGCTCTTAACACTGACGTATCAGGCTGATAGTTCATATACTGTGACCCAGCGAGACGTCATCAGAAGTTCAGCTGCTCTTTGAGGTGTCAGAGAGTGATTATTGTGCACATTACACACATTCACTCCTGACAGCTGCCTACTCTGATTCGTCTTACTGTATTTCTCCACCCAAACAGAAACAGCGTTAGTATTCTGGATAACAGTCACTTCTGTGTGAAGGATATTTCCACTTCATGATTTAACAGACTAAACAAACTAAACCAAGATCAGAAAATATAAATATTCAAATATTGTTGAAAAGTCTTGGACACTGTGAGAAACATCAAATCTTCATTTGTTAGTGTGATGAACTACATGCATCCAAACATCAATGAAGAATCACCTCGAGACCAGATTTAAATATAATATACTGTATGCCAGTTAACAGTATATCATGCATTTTATATTGAATTTAAGTACTCTTATTTATTACAAAAATAAAAAGACCTTTTGTAATATATCATGGCCTAGTATTTAGTCAATATTTGTTGGCAATTTTTATTCTCTCTCTCTCTCTCTCACACACACACACACACACACACACACCTTTTTCCTGCAGTTTTTAGCTTTATTCCACCTCATGTATTTTCTTATATTCTTTTTTTTTTTTTCTTACAATTTTATACATTTCCATTATTCTGGCCTGTTTCTTTAATGTTTTTCCAAAGTCAAATGACAAGTTTTCCAATTAGTCATTATTCAAGCAGAATATATTCTTTAATTATTTAATATCTATAGTATTTTATTATATACTGATTGCAAAATTGCACATCATTAAAAAAAAAAAATATATATATATGTATATATACATATATACTGCATAAATACTATAGATATTAATAGTATTTATGCAGTATATATGTATATATACATATATATATATATATATATATATATATATATATTTTTTTTTTTAATGATGTGCAATTTTGCAATAATCTGGGGACTGTAAACAGGAATATTTTGAAAAAGGTATAAAAACCTGAGGGACTATATCAATTTTAATTTAATTTATCTATCAGTGTTGCTCGACACAATTCCTGGACAAACACTGTCATCCAAAATCATGTTTCTCTGCCTCCAGGAACACTGATCTAGTCGTTGCATAAATGCTAGTGGAAATAGTGTCCCTGTTTTATTTTAATAGTATTTGAAGGAAATAAATGACCTAATGTCATACAGTAGCTCCGATTTGCCGGCATTAAATTGAAATCACCTCACTCTATTGATTCATCATAACTAACCTCAGATGGGTTGGGACAGGATGAATACTGACTGCTGGGTTTAGATGAGAAAACAAGCAGCTGACTTCATCAGCACAACTGATATCATGAGGTCAGGGGTACAAACAAGCCCAACAGAAGCGAACGCGCTTTCAAATAACAGAGCGCACCGGCGGCGAAGGGTCTCGGGTTAAATAGACGCGCTTGTAACCCTCGAGGGAGGCGTCTGAACAGCTTCCGCTCTGAAGGCAACACAAAGGCCGCTGTACTTCAATGCAAAGGTTCCATAAATAAAGGTATAAACGGACACGGGCCTCCAATTATAATTGAGGTCTATTATGTGGGCCACCGCTTTGCTACCTAAATCTGGCACAAGTATCGCTCGGGGGAAGTCAGTGATCTTCCAATAAACATCTAACTGCGTAACGAGTCAGTGAAATTGTTTGTGAAATGTAGCTAATTTGGAGCGCGTTGGCTTTGGCGGGCGGAGAGAGTGGGATGCCACTGAGAGCGTCGCTGGCAGACACGCTGCCATTAGGCGTAACGAGCGCCCCGCGTTTGATTTTAAAGCAGGTGCCATGCTGGTTAAAAGGCATTTTAATGAGTGCGCAGCACTTAAGAACAAAAAGCTGCAAGGAGGTGCTGAGAGAGAGTAAGCCGGCGTTTGAGTGGCCCTCCTCCTCATCAATGCACACACATAATCACAGCGTAATTGAATAACTAATTACAGCCCTCCGCGGTGTCATCTCTGCTCGCCCGCTGGATCTTGGCAGCTTCCAGAAGATACCTTTCTTCATCCGAGCGGGAGTGCGCTGACATCTAAACGTGAACATCCCTCCGATTGAGGAACACAAACCACACTCAAACAGTCCTTCAGGTTTCACCAGCAGTAACACACGTTCTGGAGGCTTTATTTTTGTGTGATCACTTTGTTTGAGTGTTTATTGTCATTGTGAAGTGGCTCTGCATTGTTCCATTCACTATGGATGGAGTTTACTCTGTGTGTAAACAGCTTCTGGTGAGCCTGTACAAGGGTTTTTCCAGCATAATGTCATCATACAGTTGAAAGATTGTATATAACTACACAGGTGAGGTCAGAAGATGGTTATAACATGGAAATCACGTGTTGGTGAGGTTTCCACTTGAAAACACTTCATCCACTGTTGGCTGCTGCCTTCCCAAGAGTCTTGGATTAATCTTCACTAATAAGGATTCATCTGAAAATGCATCGTTTTCCCTATATTTTGGCTTCCCGTCCACAGTGAGATCATGTTCTTATTCTGATAAAACAGAGCTTTTTGAACACACTCCCCCAAGTGAATCAATTTGAAAACACTGTTTGGAGTGGAGATATTTGATCACTATGATGATGTTTAATCATGGGACTCCGATATCTCTGTTTATACCAGTATGCCTGTTATGTGCTGTTCATATTCACAGCGTTGCTATATATGTATATATATATAATCCACCCTCCGGGGCTTTCACCTGAGTTTTGCTGTTGCGTGTTCCTTCCACCCCGCCACAGTTCCCTCAATGAACTGTAGCTCCACAGTGCTCATGCAGCCCCAGAGGATGACACTCCCACCAATATGCTTGACTGTAGGCAAGACACACTTGTCTTTGTACTCCTCACCTGATTGCCGCCACACACGCTCTGACACGCTGAGTTTCAGGGTCTTGGCAATCTTCTTATAGCCTGCGCCATCTTTATGTAGAGCAACAATTCTTTTTTTCAGATCCTCAGAGAGTTGTTTGCCATGAGGTGCCATGTTGAACTTCCAGTGACCAGTATGAGATAGTGAGAGCGATAACACCAAATTGAACACACCTGCTCCTCATTCACACCTGAGACCTTGTAACACTAATGAGTCACATGACACCGGGGAGAGAAAATGGCTAATTGGGCCCAATTTGGACAACCAGTCGTCCTGTCCCTGCAGCTGAAGAACACCCCCACAGCATGATGCTGCCACCACCATGCTTCACTGTTGGGACTGTATTGGACAGGTGATGAGCAGTGCCTGGTTTTCTCCACACATACCGCTTAGAATTAAGGCCAAAAAGTTCTATCTTGGTCTCATCAAACCAGAGAATCTTCAGGTCTTTTTTAGCAAACTCCATGCGGGCTTTCATGTGTCTTGCACTGAGGAGAGGCTTCCGTCGGGCCACTCTGCCATAAAGCCCCGACTGGTGGAGGGCTGCAGTGATGGTTGACTTTCTACAATTTTCTCCCATCTCCCGACTGCATCTCTGGAGCTCAGCCACAGTGATCTTTGGGTTCTTCTTTACCTCTCTCACCAAGGCTCTTCTCCCCCGATAGCTCAGTTTGGCCAGACGGCCAGCTCTAAGAAGGGTTCTGGTCGTCCCAAACGTCTTCCATTTAAGGATTATGGAGGCCACTGTGCTCTTAGGAACCTTAAGTGCTGCAGAAATATTTTTGTAACCTTGGCCAGATCTGTGCCTTGCCACAATTCTGTCTCTGAGCTCTTCAGGCAGTTCCTTTGACCTCATGATTCTCATTTGCTCAGACATGCACTGTGAGCTGTAAGGTCTTATATAGACAGGTGTGTGGCTTTCCTAATCAAGTCCAGTCAGTATAATCAAACACAGCTGGACTCAAATGAAGGTGTAGAACCATCTCAAGGATGATCAGAAGAAATGGACAGCACCTGAGTTAAATATATGAGTGTCACAGCAAAGGGTCTGAATACTTAGGACCATGTGATATTTCAGTTTTTCTTTTTTAATAAATCTGCAAAAATGTCAACAATTCTGTGTTTTTCTGTCAATATGGGGTGCTGTGTGTACATTAATGAGGAAAAAATGAACTTAAATGATTTTAGCAAATGGCTGCAATATAACAAAGAGTGAAAAATTTAAGGGGGTCTGAATACTTTCCATACCCACTGTATATAGTTAATTTGCAAAAACAGATAACTCTGATTTTAACAATTTTCCAAAATCATATTTTTTATTGTTTTTATTGTTTTGTGTTAGTTACCTGTATTTTTTGTAATTTTTTTACCTCATCAAAATAACCCAACTACAGTTTGATTGAGATTAATTGGAATGTACAATGAAAAAACATGATTTTTGAAAATTGTTGACAAGTGAACTCTTCATATATACTGTGTGTGTGTGTGTATATATATACCATACTTGGCTGAATGTCACTTCACATATACACATACATATATATATACATATACATATACATATACATATATATATATATATGTGAAGTGACATTCAGCCAAGTATGGTGACCCATACTCGGAATTCGTGCTCTGCATTTAACCCATCCAACGTGCACACACACAGCAGTGAACACACACACACACACACACACACACACACACACACACACACACACAGCAGTGAACACACACACACCGTGAACACACACCCGGAGCAGTGGGCAGCATTTTATGCTGCGGCGCCCGGGGAGCAGTTGGGGGTTCGGTGTCTTGCTCAAGGGCACCTCAGTCGTGGTATTGAGGGTGGAGAGAGCGCTGGACATTCACTCCCTCCACCTACAATCCCTGCCGGCTCGAGACTCGAACCCACAACCTTTGGATTACAAGTCCGACTCTCTAACCATTAGGCCACGACTTCCCCTTCATCCACGACCTCCCCTTTATATATGTATGACCACATCAACTCAAAAGAGAGAAAGGATTCAGTCCTCATGCATGGGCCGGAGCAGAGGACGATGGCGTCAGTGCTCCGGTCAGGGCTTCCTCTCGGCTGCTGATTAATTGCTGTTTATTTATAGAGCTCAAGCGACTCAAGGCTGCGAGCGAGGAGATATCAGCACACAACCTGTGTCTCGCATATTTTACTGGACCGGCCCCGGGGCCTGCATTCAGGAGCATGGTCACGATAATAAAAAAAAGCCTTCACACAAACAGGATGTTTAAAGAGAGCATGAGACGCAGCCTCGAACGGACGCTACACAGCCCACGATAAATAAACGCTGTGTCCTACTCCAGAAATAAGGTGAACATCCTGACATCCATGTGACACTGTGATGATGCTGGAGAGGTTTCCTTCTGCGCTTGGTTGTTGTTATCGAAGAGCCCGCTGGCCACCAATAAACAAAACACAATCGCTGTAATGAACTCTTTACACAAGACTGTGATGACGCACTTAACAGTCATCAGCATCGGAAATCCTCAACAGCTTTTCATATTTGTATTGTTTAAAAAATGTGTGTACATTTATAACACTATTCTTTGTATTACCTTTACATCAAATTACAAAAAAACTGCTAAAGCATGGGTGTTTCTAATGCAGCGTCTATGGGAGGGACGGTACATTTGACATCGTTCTCTCTTCTGACTGCCGTTATCAGCCTCACTCAAATTTTTTTCCTTTTATTGGAAGTCGTGAAAACACTATCGTGGAGTTTTTCTTTTGCTATTTGTGATCATGGACCACAAAACCAGTCATAAGGGTCACATTTTTGAAATTGAGATGTATGTATCATCTGAAAGACATTATGAAAATCTGGAATCTGAGGGTGCAAAAACATTTAAATACTGAGAAAATCACCTTTAAAGTTGTCCAAATGAAGTTCTTAGCAATGCATATTACTAATCAAAAATTAAGTTTTGATATATTTACGGTAGGACATTTACTAAATATCTTCATGGAACATGATCTTAATATCCTAATGATTTTTGGCATAAAAGAAAAAATTTAACATTTTGACCCATATAATGTGTTGTTGGCTATTGCTACAGATACACCTGCTTTTGTGCTCCGGGGTCACGCATTTGAGCAAATGGGAATGCCAAAATATATTTGTGGTACTCCCATTCACTGATGACTTCCGCTGCGGAGAAACACGGAAATATGAAAAAGGTCCATTAAGCTGGAACAGACAGCTGTAAAGAGCAAGCAATCTTCCTTTAAGTGTAACTCTACACGACATGTATATGCTTCTATTTTCCCGCCGCTGATGAGCTTTCAATCCAGACGCGACGCAGAGGAAGTGAAATGTACCTCCTGTCGATACGCCGGCTGAGATTAAAGCAGGATTAAAGCCTTCTATCTAAACGCCTCGGAAACATCTCTGGGCCTTTACAGCTCACGTCTCATTTAGTCCCATCAGGGTCGGCTAACGGCCGCTCGAACCCTGAACCCGCGACACATATTGATAAGCTCATTAATGCGTTGGGCTAAAGAGAGCTGCTCTATCTGCCGTGTGGCCATAATTGCATAAATCTGTTCAGCGCTCATTATCTCGTGCTTATGGATTAATGATCGCCAGACTATCGGTGAGGTGAGACCCAATAAACGCCTGACCTGTCTGCGATAATGACTGTGGAGATGGCACTTCCAGATTTAGCCACATCATTTCCTCCGCAACGACAGCGGGCGGACAGAAGAGAACAAGAGCCCAAATCAAACGCTTGTAATATTATAAATCCTCACTTTTCATCAATTTAATGCACCCTTGGTGAATAAAAGTATAATTTTTTTTTTACTTTTAAAAGGGAAATGTATTACAGTTTCCACAAAAATATAGTGCAGCACAACTGTGTTCAACATTGATAATAATCAGAAATGTTTGTTGATCAGTAAATCAGTATATTAGAATGATTTCTGAAGATCATGTGACACTGAAGACTGGAGTAATGATGCTGGAAATACAGCTGCAGATCACAGAAATAAATTACAGTTTAACATACATTCACACAGAAAACAGCTGTTTTAAAGTGCAATAAAATTTCATAATATTGCTGTATTTTTTATTAAATAAATAGGGTTTTGGTGATCACGAAGGATTTCATAAAAAGAAAAGGTGTGCATGAGAGAAAACAAAACATTATTCCAAACTTGAAACGTTAAATGTATACATTGATTATTTTGTGATTAAATATGACTTTTGTCATGAAAATACCATCATAATGAAAACAAATAAGCTAATGGGCCTTTGTTTAGGAAAAATCTTACTTCTTATTAATTTATTTAGGTTTTGGGGTAAGATATGACCCGGACACGTTTTAAGAGGTTCGCTCAGGAATTGTTCATACAGGCACAAGCAGAAAACCATCCAGAGGGAGAACCTCACAGACGCCACCATCAAGATGCTGTGAGCTGTAGATGTTTCCGCTCATCTATGTTCATGACCAGTGCTGGGGAAATTACTTTTAAAGTAATGCATTACAATATTGCGTTACTCCCTAAAAAAGTAACTAATTACGTTACTTATTTACTTTTTATTGAAAGTAATGTGTTACTTTTTAAATCTGGGCAGGGTTTGCTTGTTTGTTTTTAATATAAAAAGTTCTTCTTTTACAAATGTAAAGCTGTTTCACACCAAAAGTGAAGTGAATCCGCCTCAGACTGAAGGAAATGTAGATTCAGGTCTGTAGAATGCAGAAGACGACAGTTCAACACTCTTCAGTAATAAAAAAAGAACAAATGTTAGATAATCTCGAGTAATTTTTGCTTATTAGTATGGTTGAACTGGCTCATCGATGGTCAGCAGCCAAAACACTATTTCATAAAATGGGATTAAATACATAAAGGATATCTGTATTATTTAACATATTTAATTATTGCAGATTGCGTCATATTGTGTTGCATTTCACTGTTTTTATTCATTTTGAGGAACACTGAATCAGTTTTTTTGTGAGTGAGATGAACTAGTTCTAGAATAAATGTGAACATGCATTAAAGTTTTTCTCAACATGGGGTCAGGAAAGCTTTCAATCAACAAATGGATAAAAAAGTAATGTGTTACTTTACTAGTTACTTGTAACAAATTATGTAATCAGATTACTTTTTTCATGTAAAGCGTAACCCCCAACACTGCTCATATGAAGGAGCTGATGTCACACCAACTCCAGGATAAAAGTAGGTCAGCTATCGCACTACTAGAGAGCGTGGGCTCGT
Source organism: Barbus barbus (assembly GCF_936440315.1). Lineage (NCBI taxonomy): Eukaryota > Metazoa > Chordata > Actinopteri > Cypriniformes > Cyprinidae > Barbus > Barbus barbus. Next base: position 745,996 of record NC_136748.1, read on the forward strand.
AAGAGGCTGACCTTTGACCTCTCGCCTTGGAGTGTCGGATGACCCACAGTTCAGCAGGAGTGGAGCGCTCTGCTCTCCATTGACCTCAGTGCTGCTTTCCATCACATAAATGGGTGAAAGCTTTCATTAAGACCTCCTGCGAATTCATTAAAACATTACAGCACTTAATTTCACAGATAAGATGTATGAAATGGTCCATAATGAAACCAAGACCCACTTCAGAAGGCAGGAAATAAATCATCTGCTACAAACAGCAGAATCTATTAGTCAGGACAAATGAGAAGAAACACATCGGGACGATAGCTGCTCTTCATTACCAGACGAGACCTCGTGTCATCATAGTGAAAAGCCATTGCATTGTGGGTAAGTGTTGGGCTGCTGATGATCATCGGCTCCTGTAACCTGTTACACAGAACTCCCAGCAGCCCCGGTGAATAATTAGCCGTCCTCTCTGGGGGCATCAAAACAAATCCCTTCAAATGGCCTCCATTCTGCATAGGGCCGCCTGTGGGGTGAGCGGCGTCTAATCCCGCTCTTAACCCCGTGTGCTAATGTGTTTCCAATTAGCGGCGAGCTCCGCTGTAATCAGCAGAGGTTTGCAGTGTAACCCGAGCGCAGTCTGGCCAGAGACCCAGGCGCCTCGGTGCTGGAGTGTCCAGCGTCTCCAGACCCTCCTCTGAGATAAACACCAGTTTCTACCCACATGTGACTCTAAAAGTGCTTCTTTTCAACTAATGATCCGTGAAAGGGGGCGCTGGATCTTCAGAAAACCTCCATCAGGTTTAGGAGGTCGAACTAAACATTACATAAGTTTATGCTGTTCATAACTATATGTGACCTGTGTTGGAAAAATGAGTCACAATGACCAAATTATCAAATCGAATCGTTCGGGAGTCGTTGGGCATATGAGGTAAAAAATAAATGCATATTATAAGAAAATTAAAGTGTTTTTTGACCTTGCATGCATTTCAACCTGTTGTTGGGGACTCCCAAAACCAAAATATGAACGTTTCATAACCCATAACTGGGGCACTTTAATAATCATTACTACATTAATAAGCACAATATAGCTATTTTTATGTTACCTTTATTGTTATAAGAACAGATGCAAAAAAAAGAACAAATATAAGAAAGAAAGGGAAAGGGAAGTGGTGTGTGGAAGTATGGTGACCCATACTCTGAATTAGTGCTCTGCATTTAACCCATCCAAGTGTACACTCAGTAGTGAACATACACCCGGAGCAGTGGGCAGCTAATGCTGCAGCGCCCGAGGAGCAGTTGGAGGTTCGGTGTCTTGCTCAAGGGTCTCAGCTCAGTCGTGGTATTGAGGGTGGAGAGAGTGTTGGTTATTCACTTCCCCACCTACAATCCCCACCGGACCTGAGACTCGAACCCATGACCTTCAGGTTACAAGTCCAACTCTCTATCCAGTAGGCCACGACTGTATATAATAGTGAATAGTGTATTACTGTTTTCATTTTACATCTAAACATAAGCATTCAAGTAAGAAAAACAAATAATAAAATGTAAAAATCACTTAAGTGTGTTCATTACAAATAAATTGATTATTAAAACTACAAACGCAGTTCAATCAAGAGCAGCGAGAGATTCGCTCTATTCTTTTATCGTTTGATTAACATTAATGCACCGCCTATATTAAGACGGATCTTATTTAATGTTAAACATCCAATGTTTAATGAACTCATGTTTGTGCAAACTTCAAATTTGACAAAAATCTATTTTTTTGCCTGTAGCTCAAAATTAGCCCGTGCACATTCGCACTCATTTTGCCAGCACGGGTCACATATGATAACAGAGCTTTATTATGTACAGTCAAACCAAAACTTATTCAGACATCAACATTTCTCACATTATCACAGTTTATTTGCTACAGTTTAGAAAATGGTAATAAAATATGACAGGAACTAGGTAATGAATTCGGTTTAGATAATACCAATTTAGGTCAGCCAATTACCAAGCAATGCTTAATTTTGTTCAGTCTGTGGTGGAAAAAGGTTGCATTAGCAGTTAAAGAAAAAGTCCACTGTATGAAGAATTTTTGGGTATAATATGTCAGTTTACTTTATTTTGCTATCCTCACTTACATAAATTAACTATAGCGTCCTGCACTCACTAGTAAAAAATATTAAAAATTATATCTGCTGTCTGAATAATTTTTGGTTTGACTGTACCATTCACAAAACAAAAATTGTAAATTGGCACTAACTTCATGCACCAAAAGGTTGCCGACCCCTGCTATATAGCAAAGCCCAACTGCTTGATTTTTTATTTTGTTGCTAAATGTAACCTTATCGTAATCTTACCATCCAGCTCTAATCTGCTAAATGCAACTATAAGGCATAAATATATTAAGATACTATAAACATTAACATCATGATTTTCTGTGAAGCTGCTTTGAAAATGCATATTGTGCATATTGTTAAAAGCGCCATGCAAATACATTTTAGTAGACTACTTGTTTCATTTAACGTTTCCCAAAATTTGGGAAAACTTTACTTGAAATAAACATTAAAAACTCTTAGCATTAAATAGTTTTGATAGTCAGAATGGATAAAAGTGCTGAAATTACAGCTTATGGATTTCATATAAATGAAAGACAAATGATAATTTTCTTACAATAACTTTGGTAACAGAGCTTGATGAATGCAGTCAACAGTATAATATTTGCATAACCAGGGGATCGAATGAGCTGTCAAAATAACATCACCTATGTACCATAATTTGAAGGAATATCCAAGTTTTTGTAATGGGGCAAAATAATGCCGTAACAGGGTTGAAATGGCTTGCCATTTTCCATAAATGAAAAAGATTAAATATCATTAAATATCTTTTTTTATTTTAACAGAGCTTGATGAATGCAGTCAACACTAGAATATTTGTAAAAATGGGGCCTCAAATCTGTAGAAATAACAATCGTGAAAAATAATGCAGTTGATATTATGATATTGTTGTGTGATTTGTATGGAGATGGGAGACCGATATCATCAGATTATAATACAGACATTGTTTAAAACTAGATACTATTTCTGCTTCACGTCTAATAGTCTCTCTGCAAATAACAGGGATTGGTGTGTCTAATCCTAGAAGAGAACGTCATGAGACACTAGAAGCTTATTTCAGCGGTGAATCTGAATCATGGCGTTCCACTGACAGCTGGAGGAAGAGCGCTTATGAATAGGTGTGCAAGCTGGCTGTCAGACATCCAGAGAAAAAACACAGGAAAAGGACCCTAAAAATAAGTGAAGCGTCCAATGAGAAAACAGGCCTGGCTCTCGTCCAAGTCGCCACCTCTGCTGGTGTAACTGCGACTAAATCAACATGTCAGCGCCTTCATGCATCTCAACACTGCCTTCACTCCAAACACTGATAATACTGAGCCGTTACTGAAATAGGAGAGCGAGGGTGGAAAGATCCTGTGTGTGTGTGTGTGTGTGTGTGTATAATCCTGCCCATTGAGAAGCATCAGATCATGATCTTACCAACAATCAGAGACTGAAGTTCAATGTTCAGCGCTCTGGGGGTCGAGACTCATGGGACCCCACGGGGCCCTTCTCAGCGGTCAACTAACTAGTGCTGGACCCTGAATGTCTGGGTGGGAAACTGAGGCCCCTCACACATAAACACACACGAGAGTCAAAGAAAACAGCTCAGTTCAACAGTTGATGAGCAATGAGAGCTTTTCACCAGGCCTTAAAATACAAAAACATTTCTAATCGAGAAATGGCAGAAATAGAGAAACTTTAATTCCAGTTGCTATCTCATCTTCTCCAATTAGGCATTATTTGGGTGAAAGTGCTCACACACACACACACACACACACACGTTAGGGTTCTGTGAATTGTGGGGACTTCCCATAGACTTCTATTACTTTTATAACTCAACCCTAATGCTTACAGAAAACCTGTTTGCATTCTTACGTTTTCTGATAAACATCATTTACTGTTTTTAATTGTCCCCACAATGTAAAAAATTTCAGGTTTACTATCCTTGTGGGGACATTTGGTCCCCACAATGTACCATAAACAAGAACACACACACAAAATACGAATAAATGTGCAATATTCAAAATCCACCATCAAACGCTGATTTTTTTGATCACTATATGAAAAGAGGTATTATTTGAGCAAACAGACCTCGTCAGCGTGTGACTGGCTGCACGGATGAAGCAGCACTGCAGATAAAAGCTGCTCAATGTTTTCACAAACAAGCTGCTCTGCAAATCAGATTTCACTGTCATTTAAAAACATTTGCAAAGCAAACAAATCTCAAGTGGGTGAAGCGTCCACCTCTGGGCCTCTGAAGCCTGCGAGACATGAGAGCGCAGCTAAACTAATCATCCAGAGGATCAAACTGGACGTTAAATACTCCAAACATGGAATAAAGGAATCAAACGGCAACAAGAAGGGGTCACGGCGAAGCCAAGCCACGTCCCTCGGGCGGTCTGGACTGATTGTCACTGGTTGGGAGGTTGTTGAGTTTGGTGGGCTCAGGGGTTTGTCAGTCCGACAGTTTAACCCTGTTTTCAAAAGGAAACAAACAGACGGCTCTCCGAGGATGACAGCGCTGACCTTTCAGAGCTTAAGCAACGGGAAGAGGAAGGGGGGTGGAGACTTCTGTCAAATACATCTCCCCCTGCTATAAATATATAACACGTGCTTATATATAAACTATATATTAATATGTAAACAAAATGCTTTTAATACAAAAAACAGTGAAATGACCAAGTGATGGGCAACACTTCAAATAAATAAAATTACCTCAATGTACAAAAAAAACAACAACTATATATTTATATGTAAACAAAATGCTTTTAATACAAAAAAACTAAACAAAACAAAAAACTGTAAAATTACCAAATGATGGGCAACAATTCAAATAAATGAATTTACCTCCAAATGTACAAAAAAAAAAGAGAAATAAATATACAAATCTTTCCTAAGACACTACACACCTTCTTCTAAAGGTTTTGTTGTATTTTCATGTTTGGTTTTCAGTCGATGGAGTTTAGATGCTCTATTGGTTGAATGTCTTTCTCCTATACAAATATGTAGGTAAGAATATAAATCACCTATTGCACAAGTGCTTGCGTGGCCGTTCTCCCTCATTCACATATGAATGGAAGTGAACTGAACAGTAAATCCAGCGTGACCGACCCTTTAGAGGGCTTTCAGAAGGATTTGAGCGGTTGTCCTGCTGGAAAATGAATCTAAACTGAGAAATTCCATTTTAAAGTCCAATTCAGTTCATCAATTTGAATTGAATTAAGGTTTGCAAACAGGATGTAGAATTGTAATTCAAAATTGAATTTAAGCTCACATTAGTAGGAAAATAAACTGGAATGAAACTCAGAGAGCAAGCTATGTTTTAGCCACAAAATGTGATTGTAATAGTGTTTAAGTCTGAAGGTTGTATAGGCCTTACCAACAGAACAGACTGATTGACCATTTCATTATTTCCTGCATACTGACAGACAGGGCGGTTCTTACACCATTTGCCATTTGTTTCTGCTTGAACGACCTATTAGTGTTCACAGTACTAAGTGTCCCTTAAGCCACGCTCAAAGAAGTCTACATACAATACCTCCAAAATATAAAAATGTGTAATCCACTTTAGTGCAATGCTCCAAACCTGCAGATTTAAAGTTTGAGTTCTTTTAATTCAACTAAGAGACCAGTCAACTTCTACTGGTCATGCATTTATCCGTGATACGAATTCGCAGGACAGAGTTCACCAAACTTAAGCTTTGAAACAGCTAAATTCACAAGAGCTTGCGTTTCTGGGCTCCTGCATTCACGTTTATGAATGGAAGTCAATGGAATGAAATGTGTAGTGTGACCGGCGCTTTAGTCATTCAGTGGTATTCCAGTCTTCAAGCAGTGTTCATTCAGCATGCTTCGGTCTAAGAACACATGCAGACTGAGCTTTTGAAGACGCTGTGTCCAGTTCTCAGTGTGCTGTGCATGTGAACGTCTCCTCTTGATCGCATTTTCTGACCGGTCTGCACAAATAACAGGTTTTTTTTGTTTAACTGACGACCCTAGTTATTGTGCGTTCTTTCAAGCCATATGTGTCCCTGCAGTACAAAAGCAGTCATCAGTAACACAGGTATATTTGTAGCAATAACCAACAATACATTGTATGGATCAAAATTATACATTTCTCTTTTATGACAAAAATCATTAGGATATTAAGATCATGTTCCATCAAGATATTTAGTAAATTTCCTACCATAAATATATCAAAACTTCATTTTTGATTAGTAATATGCATTGCTAAGAGCTTCATTTGAACAACTTTAAAGGAGATTTTCTCAATATTTAATTTTTTTGCTCCCTCAGATTCCAGATTTTCAAATAGTTGTATCTCAGACAAATATTGTCCGATCCTAACAAACCATACATCAATGGAAAGATTATTTATTCAGCTTTCAGATAATGCATCTCAATTTCACAAAATTGACCCTTAAGACTGGTTTTGTGGTCCAGGGTCACATATGATATTTCAACACATATGCATAAATGTGTTCATGTATAAGTACACAAAGCGCTGCATGCATCAGAGTGACAGCTGCAGTTGTGTCCTCTGTTAAAGCTGAAGCAACGGCAGCCCGCAGACATTTATTCTGCTCTGATGTTCCTAAACACTTGGGAAAAAAAAAAAAGGCCGGAGCCCTTTTCACTTTTCGCCTCAAATTGCCTCATCTCTCTGTCAGGGAGCCAAAGGGGACTCCATTAGAGCGGTCCGGAGCGGAGGCGCTCCCCCACAGGCGCTCCATTTAGCCGCTCGCTCTGCCCCGTGAAGCCTTTCCACATCAAATTAGAGTGGCCCCGTCCCCTGTATGATGGTTTGGGGCCCCGCCTGTCACCGGCTGTCAACCGGACATGCGGTTTGGGTACATATAGCTGACAGGTAATCTTAATGTCTTCAATTAGCCCAATTAGTTCTGTCATAAACAATTTGATAAGTGCTCAAGCAACACAAACACACACACACACACACACACACAGAGATCATGTCTTAATGAAAGGCATAATAAGGTTCATCAGTGACAGAGGGTCGCGGTTTCTCTCAGCTGGGCCGAGCTCTCTGATACCTGCTCTGGAAATTGTACCATCTCCTTTCATTAGCACATCGCAGGCTGAGCATGTGAAAGCCTCTGACAAAACTCATTTGAAGGGACGGACGACAGATTGCCTGCAGCAGGTGCGGCGAGGAGATAAAACAACACGCTCTTCTGTTAGGGCAGAAATGCACCACCCAAACACCTCCACACAGAAATACTGCCACGAATAAACAGCAAAGCGGATCGAGGTCGCTGTAGCTGCAGTCGATGTTTGGTTTGGTGTCTCCTTTCTTATCAAAGGCTGATGTAAACGCCCACGCCATCATTACACATGCTCCTGTTGTATTGACATCCTCTGAGCTCACGTACGCTGGGTCAATATTAACACGCACTCTTTACATAGAAACACACTGAACTGAGAGGTCAGATTCAAACCTTACAGAGCAAGCGGTAGCATTAAGGTGTGGTTACGTTCAACAATGCTCAGAGAAACCAAGCCATTACAAAAGCAACACGCGCGATTGGGAAAATGTTCCCCACACAGATTTCATTCATTTTCAGGTTGGTCACTTCAATTCACCACACAGGCCAACAGAAAGCAGCTTGAAGCTGAATTTTGCGTAAACTCTGAGATATCAGTATTGGTGAAAATTATATTTTAGATCTGCGAAAAAGCCATCCAAGATAGCGAGAAGGCGTGAGCAATGTTTTTTTGTTTATTTATATATATATATGTGACCCTGCAGCACAAAAGCACTCATCAGTAGCACAGGTATATTTGTAGCAATAGCCAACAATACATTATATGGGTCAAAATTATACATTTCTCTTTTATGACAAAAAATTTCCTACCGTAAATATATCAAAACTTAGTAATATGCATTGTTAAGAACTTCATTTGGACAACTTTAAAGGCAATTTTCTCAATATTTAGATTTTTTTTTTGCTCCCTGAAACTCTGATTCAATCCAGTCAGACGAGATCAATCATAATAATTTTGATCAATTGAGCTGATTTTAGAACGTTTTCAATTATCACGCATCTGCCAGCAATGCATTTGTGTGTAGTCTAATTAAAAACACACCAATATCTGCGTATTTATGCTTACTACACTGAAAAAGGTTGGCTTTATCTTGAAACCATTTTCACTCAGAAATCGCTTGTAAATTTCACAAATAATTACAAAGAAACAGCAAGGACCACATTAAATTAAACGTTTTGAAGCAGAAAGATTGAAATGGATTTTCTTGTGAAACGTACTCCAGTAATCCTTGTTTTCGGAGTACCACCGTATTAGCTGAGAGGCATGTCAAACTCTGGAGCCCCAAACCCGTCTGATGAGCTTCATTCAGGTATTCACTCCTGCGTTAGATGGTGGATGAGATTTTGAGACGGAGCTAAAGGATCCAGCCGGCCATTTCAGAAGCGATTAGCATGTGTGGGTAACAGAAACAGGTGTCCAGTGAGCACTATGGGTCATTACGACGCAACCCTCCCATGAGCGACAAAAAGAAAGACGGGATAGAAAGGCCGTCACTGGGAAGTTGTAATAGGAAATTGCTCTTGGCAACTATTTGTTTAGTACTCAAATCTTTTTTTTTTTTTGCCAACACAGCGAGCCCCTTTGGAAAATAGGGCAGCTCTCCCTAATGAGTAATCTATTTCAAAGCAGTCTTGTCTGGGCATGACAGTTTACTGAGAGGCTTGAAGAACTGGTAATTACCAGTGTTACGGGGCAATTAATGCATATTACACTGTGCCACTCGTGGCGGCAACTGTCAGCTCCCCAATAAAAATGAGCACTCTTCAGCTACAGGGTGACATTAATTGGGCCTTTAATGACTATGCACAGGAACCGGGCCAAATAGGAACAAAACACAGGACTCCGGCTGACTCCAGCAAAGGGCTGGAAATTGTACTAAAAATGAGATTAATTGCTGTTGGGGGGAGGAGAAGACGAGAGGAAGAATAAAAACGGGATGAAATTACAGGGTTCCGGGAGCAGGGCCTTCTCGCCGCCACAGCAATTCTTAATTGCCTTATATATTCTGTACATTCAGAAAGGCTGGCCGGCGACGGGTTTGAGGTTTACAGCTGCTCACGGGACGCTTCCTTCACAAAAGCAAGAGCCCTTTGAGTACGGAGCGTGGGTTTGTGTCCACTCTCACTGAAAAGAGTCAAGTAGTGTTTGTGTAGAGCTACAGATCCACTAGAGGAGACATCCATTGTGTGCCGTGAAGGAAAAGAGTTGGGTTAATTAATGAGGAATCAAGCGCACTCCAGACTGAAGAGCTCTTGAAGCGACTCGTCAACCCATCAGCCGTCATAAGTAGCCCTGTTTATCCGAGAATCCTCGCCAACCAAAAGCAAACCATTTGCATGGGGGTTTTGATGTGGCGTTCCTGCAGTATTTTTAATACGGAGCATCAACTGGTGCTGTCGCGCTCGCACTGTCACCGGCGACGGCTTCAAAGCAGCTTTGCATGGGGAAACAGAGCGAGCAAATATTTGAATTGCAAAACCACATTATCTTCCAAAGGGATAAAACTTGAGACAACTTCCATGAGCTAAAGACCTACATTTGCCGCGAACACGTGAGAGTCTGTGGGGGTTCAAGGGGGGCGGTGGGCATAAGCCCACTCAACCTAATTTAGCATATCCACATTTGTGTAATGAGATCGGACGTGTTTTAGAGTCGGGTCTCCCAGATGCTTAATGTGAGGAGAGAACCATAAAAATGTTTTTAAGCAGACCACGTATTTATCCGAGATCCGCCACGTGAAATCGAGCGGCTCGCAGACTACCTGCCACAGATATGATTATGAAGTGACATGTAATTACCGCAGTCACACTAATGCAGAGGTGAGGTACGTGTCAGCGAGTCCTCACGATAGAAAGGCTGTTTATTCCAGAAACTGTTTTAAGCATTCATAAAATGCAACTGTCAATTCTGTCACTCCAGCAGGCATGATTTTGGCATGATTCCAGCAGGCAAATATGAAGTATAATTTCAGTGTTTTCGTTCCAGGAAAAACTTGACACTTAAACTTCAAGTTCGAGTCCGTGTGAACATCCATCCTCTGGACACACAATTGTGTCCTTGGACCACAAAACCAGTCTTAAGGGTTTTTTTTTTTTTAAACTGAGATTTATACATCATCTGAAAGCTGAATACATTGGTGTATGGTTTGTTATGGTAGGACAATATTTGTCTGAGATACAACTATTTGAAAATCTGGAATCTGAGGGTGCAAAAAAAAAGAAAAAAAAAAGAAGAGAAAACCTCCTTTAAAGTTGTCCAAATGAAGTTCTTAGCAATGCATATTACTAATCATTTTTTTTTTAATCAAGTTTTAATATATTTATGCTAGGAAATTTACAAATATCTTAATGGAACATGATCTTTACTTAATATCCTAATGATTTTTGGCATAAAAAAAAAAAAAGATAATTTTGACCCATTGTTGGCTGTTGCTACAAATATACCTGTGCTACTTACAACTGGTTTTGTGCTCCAGGGTCACAATTAAAAGGTAATGAAATTATGGGTAATGAAAGGTTCATATTTTGGTTTTGGAAGTCCCCAACAACAGGTTGAAATGCATGCAAGGTCAAAAAACACTTTTCGTTTTCTTATAATATGCATTTATTTTTACCTTATTTGCTCAACGACTCCCAAACGATTTGCTCAACGATTCATTTTTCCAAACCCCTCCTTTGCCTGACACTAATCTGCGGCGATTGGTCGATTTCATTTAAAGCAGTGTTTGTGAGCACAGTGCTGCTTTGTGTACAGCGTTACCGGGGAAACAGCTATTTCTAACCCTCCAAAAGCAGCACCTAGTGGCAAAGAATGAATTAGCATTTTCATTCAAGTGGGCAGCAATATGCGAATGTTTCATGTTGATGTCAACATAAAACTGTTTGGGATTCATTTTAAAAACGACTCGTTTCAGTGATTCAGAGTCAACTCTCTCTTTTGAGAGACAATAACTTTGTGCACTTTCAGATTTAAAACTTTGCAGGATGTTTTCATTCACTTACAGCTGTGTTACACACTGCAAGAAAGCTCATTTTCAAAAATCCATAATAGGGGCACTTTAACAGACTTTTCTTCTCTGAACGTGGGAATTCAAATATAAGAAAGAGTCTCAAGGGCTATGGAAGAATAATTTAAGGACTGAGTCCGACGAGTCCAAACGAAAAGCTGGTGTCTGTGCATGTTCTGTGCATATCAGCGTGTTTATTAAGGAACGGCTCTGCGGTGACATGCGGTGCCCTCTGAACCAGTTCCTCCGCCGGCGCCCATGCAGACACACTGGAGACAGACGTGGGCAGAAATCAAACGCCCAGGTGATGGATAACTTCGGCGCACAATGACCTGTGTCAAAGGCGTTTGCTCTAAATCAATTAAGGTGATAAGAGTGCTGTGTCGACAGTGTGCACCTTGTTATGCCGAAGTCTCGGCCCTTATCTGCGCAGCGAGGAAGTCGCAGTAATAACTAAAGACAAGCGATGACGAAACCACTATAGCCACACTGTCAAACACAATTTACAGCCCCTCGTATCTCCTCCCCATGCGCCGTTAAAAACAGTCGTTACGGCCGGGCAGGCGCTGGCGGGCGGGACTCTTTGCTGGAGTCTCTGGACGAGACCCAGGGGCTTTCTGCCCTCCCGTCTAATGCCATGGGCGGCTTTCATTTGCCGTGATGCATGGAGGGAGGGGTTGGAGGTTGAAGTTGAGAGGAGGGCCGACAGGAAGGAACGCTTTGGGAAGATTACAGCATTTAACATGCTAAGACCTCGCAGCAGTTATTCATTCATCCCTCTGCTTCCTTTTTAGGACGGGGTCACGGGTAACTTTCCACGCCGTGCCATCGAAACAGAGGCAAAGAGCGAGTGTGACATCAAACGCTGTGATTCGGTGACCCCTTTCTGTCCGAGTCTTGATTAAAATATGTTTGCTTTCTAATTCAAACTGCCATTTGACAAGCTCGGTCGTATTTCAGCGAACTGCACAAACATTCTCTCAGGCCATGACAGGTTTTTTTTCCATTGCGTACATGAGGTGACTCTTCCAGCAAATATTTCCAATCAACATGACACGACATGACACGAGGCAGAGGAAAATCAACAGCTTAAAGGAAATGTTCAACCAAAAAAGTTTCATCAACATTAACCATCATGTTGTTCCAAATCTGCATTATTATCATGCATTTATGATTTGGAGCTACTAGGTGGTCGCCCAAAATGCAGTTCTTACCAGGTCGAGAAAATTTCACCAATTTTTACTACGCAGGACTATAAACAAGCCTTTCAATAAAGCTGCTTTGAAGTCATATGTATTGTGAAAAGAGCTATACATAAAAACTTGAATTTAAATATTTTCTGAAATCATTTTTCCCTGGAAATCTAAAATCTCATATATTCAACCTTTCGGTCACACTTCATTTTAAGGTCCAGTTCTCACTATTAATAAACCATTAACTACAACTTTTGCCTTGATAAACTCCTAATTTGCTGATTCTCAATAGTTAGTAAGGTAGCTGTTAAGTTCAGGTATTGGGTAGGATTAGGGATGCAGAATATGATCATGCAGAATATGTGCTTTTTAAGTACTAATAAACAGTCAATATGTTAATAATAGGCATGCTAATACGCAACTAGTTAATAGTGAGAACTGGTCCCTATACTAAAGTGTTACCAACCTTTCTAACATGCAGGAAGCAAATCCGTTTGGAACCAATGATGTCTAACATCTAAATGCAATAGTTTAATACGCAATGTCAATAAGGTGTGGAATGTGCATCTGAAATTTGGGTCTGTTCCTCACAAAAAGCTAACTTCAGAAGACTTGACTCATATGGACGACTGTCATGATGCCTTGAGAAGTTTGGACATTTAAATCCTGAACACTTCGGTTGAATGCAAAAGAGAAGCTCAAATATTTGGCATAACATCTTGTTTTGTGTTCCACAGTAGAAAGGTCAGAACGACACGACAGTAAATGAAGGCAGGCTTCAGTTTTGGGTGAGCTGCAGCTGTAAGGATTTGGCCCAGGTCGCTGTTGTTATGCTATTCAGAGATATAAACTCTCCGGAGAGGGTGAACTGCTGTCAACTTCACTGATTAGCCAAACACTCATCTCCAAATTAGGGAAGGTGCCCTGCAGATGGGTTCTAGAGCCAACTGTGATTTAAAGAGACGTTCCTGGACGTGGAAACACCGACTGTACTTGAGAGCTCCACTCGTATAAACACATCCACACATCTGAAGATCTGCACAGTTGTAGTTTGGACATCTGGAGACGGTGGACATCAGACATGGACAGCAAAACTGCTTCTGATGGTAATAGTTTTCAAACTCGTAGAGAGGAAGTGAATGTAAGATGGAAGATGCGATCAGCTTTCACTGCTCAACTCAACTCTTAAATCAGAAACACCAGCACACACTTCAGATGCAATTCTGTCATTACAAGAACAGTTCAAAACAGAATTATCAGACTCAAACTTCCTCTCTTCAGTGGAACACGAGCAGATGTTCAACAGAATGTTCACGCTGCTCTTTTACATGCAGTGAAAGCAGAAGGTGACCAATGTCTCTCAAGCTCCAAAAACATAACTATCATGCAAAAGTCACCATGTGACTCATGCACTATATTCCAGGTCTTATGATGGAATTTGTGTGCCGCTGAAGAAATATGAAACAACATGATGGATAATGATTAGAGATCGACCGATATATTGATTTACCGATATTTTTCCCGATATTTAAGCATTTTTCCATAATCGGATATCGGTTTTGTAATATCGGATTCACCGATAAACACCTTGTGGACGTTTTGAGAATTGCGCGCAGGATCGCAATTGCAGCACATCTGAGGGGAGACGAGACAACAACGGCGTGCAGGTACTTGATTTGCTGTAGTTAGTAAACTATTTAATATTACAGTCATTAATGCACAAATTAGATATATTACATAAATGCCTGATATATAGTTTATGCAGCTTGGCTCTAAGAAATATGATAAATAAGATACTCTGTCAAGCCCGGTCCCTATAAAGATATAACTTTGCCTGAAATAACACAGCCATGAATTAGAGCATGTTGGAAATAAAAGCGCTGAATTTAATTCTCTCTGTGGTCTATTAGTCTCGTGAAGTCGGAGTCATGTAGATAATCCGTCAAGTCCTCTCCCAATAAAGACGTAACTTTGCATGAATTAAATAATACAGCCATGAATGATTGCATGTTGGAAAGAAAAGCATTGAATTTAATGCTCTCTCTGTTGTCTATATGCTCATCATTAGTCTCGTGAAGCCGCTTTCATATTGCAGTTCACTCAGCGGTTGATGCTCAAGAAATGCTCAGCACGGCCACTGCATGTAACTTTTAACAAGATTCACTTTTTTGAAGCCAAATTGTATTAACACTTACTATATAACCATTATTTTGTTTATAAACATCTAAATTAATACAACTCTATGGAAATTCTCTGCAATCGATCGCAGTTTGAGTAGCCTATAGTTCTGTGTAAATGCAGATAAACCGCGCTGTCAGCAGCATAATTTAGAGCAAGCCAGTTGAGAAATGCAATAAAATACAATGCTTGTTATATTCCAATATTCCAGAGAATATTATTCCGTGAATTAACATTATCCAGTGAATTATTCTTCACTCTTTATCCTATTAAACAGCTTATAAACCTACTAAAACTGCAGTTAAAAATGAAGTTGATATGACTCCTTTATTTATTTTCTCCATTTGAAAACATTAGACATTCTACGTTTATTTTGCTTACTGCTAATATTAGTGTTGCTGCTAAAGCTTTTTATAAATAATGTTTTTTATTGTTGTAATACGAAGATTAAATTTAACATGACAGGGCTCTAGACTGCGACCAAAATGGTAATTTTTTGCGAGTTAAAATTTGACGTGGTCGCATTTGTACGAGTGCCTGGTCTGCGCTGCTCCAAAGCGTCTGCTTCATACAGCGCGCGCTGCCAGCCGCAGCACATTATAGCAGGAGTCAGATTTCACTGATCACGTGAAGAGAGGTGCTTTCAGCACGAGCGCTTTTAGTGGGTAGAGCCTGGTTCATACTAGCCGCGTCAGCACGAGCGTGAAGGTGCGCGTCGCGAATGGAGCGCAACGGATGGTTTTGTTTTCAAACTAAAGTAAAAGACCGCTTCTTAAACCAGAGAAGGTGAACATGCTGGTGTTCTTGTAGAAAAAACATGCAAGTCCTGTCAGCTACAGCAGTTTAGTTTTACTTTTCTTTTTGTTTTCGTTTTGAGAAGCTTGTTATCTTTGCTTTTTACCTCACGTTACGCTATGGAGGCTTTCCTTAATTAAAAAGAAAATAATAATAATATTTATTTGCTTCCTCAGAGTTTGCTAAACATTCTGTAATATACTCTGTATATAATACAGCATGTGATGTGTGCTGTGCCATGTTTTGTCTTATTCGTTTTTGTTAATACATGTTATGTAAGCTAGTTTGTCATTGTCAACCTACTGTTTTATTGTTGTTGTGCTTTTTAATTAAAAATAACAATGAATCCATCTTTTGTTTTAGTCTTAAAAATGAAAGGTGTATAGATATAAGCAAAAAAGACAATTATCTTTTCTTGTAAAATATGACACCAAGATCACAAATTTGAAAGTGAAAGCGCACGAAAAAAGGAATCCGTTCACAAAATATAAATCACAAATAATACAGATGAAAAAGAACGAGTTGAATGTTGAACACTTTCGTTACCATATAACTATAAACTATGATAAAAGTTCATCAGCATGCATTGATTAATCAAAAGTTGTAGCAAAAACAAATTGCAACCAAATTATGTGCTCGTGAGACCAACTGAGAAAGTTAGTTGCAAAAGTGAGATCAGTGGGAAGAATGAGTCTAGAGCCCTGCATGAAAGACTGCTAATTCTCAAAACATTTTTTGTTAAGATGACTGAAAGGAGGAAAAACCAAAGTGATGTATGGACTTGCTTCACGCAGTCATTTATTTACTTTATAACAGGAAATAAATATCGGTTCTGCATATCGGTTATCGGCACATAAACATGCAAATAATTGGAATCGGTAATATATAAAAAAAAAAGCAATATCGGTCGATCACTAATAATGATCCAAAATGACTTTTGCTTTGAAAGTCACTTCAAGCATTTCCGGGGAATCAAACCCATGACCTCCGTGTCTGAGCTGAAGGAACTGGGTGACCTGACAGTAAGGACTCTGTGTAACACACAGACACATGGTCTTATCAAGAGATGTCTTCAGCACAGATCTCTGTAGAGGGCGGATGGGAGAATGTCACACAGATGTACTCTGGCCTGTCTTTATAACGTATAAAAGAGCAAAGGTCACCGGCAGCTTCCAGCCTCCACGTGACGTTCAGTGCATATATGAGCCTCAAATGACTGCAAACATTAGAGAGGATTAATGAGGGAAATCAAAGGTCAAAGTTCCCATCCTAATACATCTCTGATTAGACTTTAACTAATATATAATCAAGGCCAGACACACTAACAATTCAGCTATAAAAGACTAAAGCAATCGAGACATGAGAAGATAAAAGGATTTGATGATACTCTCTGCTGCACTGATTATTAACAGTGACTCTTTTCTGATATTTATTAAAATATGAAATAAAACACCTCAGACCTTTGCGTGTGCTGATAGCAATGATTATAATAGTTACTGATGTGCTGAGATATACATATATATATAGCATTTATTAAATATTTATATATTATTAATGGCACAGAATTGACATATTGCTCTTTTGTTGGTTTTGATTGCTTCTATTGTCCTCATTTGTAAGTCGCTTTGGATAAAAGCATCTGCTAAATGACTAAATGTAAATATATATCAAAATTCTCCCATTAGACTGATTTTTACAAAGAGCCTGGAATAAAAATGTGTTGAAAAACAAAGCAAAATTGACAAAAAGTTAGCTTTTTAGAAGTTTATTTCACTGTAGGCCTTCTTCTCAAACTTCACTAAGTCATATACTGCTTTACTTCCCCAAGCTTGGAAGTGTTTTATTTTCACGTTTTTAAGCAGAGTGCTGGTGTCAAAATCATTCTTAACCTCAACTTGAAATGACAAATTTGTTTAATGTGTCGGGAGCAAACCTGGAAAATAAATAGATGAAATGGAGGCTTAGCAGGAGCTAAATCCCACAGCTGATGGGGGCCTGAAGTGTGCGGATTACATGCGGAGCGCATTAAACAATGTCCCTAAATATGCATTGAAATCCTTAAAGCATGAAAGCATCTTGTCATGTGGTATTAGCATTCAGGGGTGCGTGTCAGACGTCTTGCGCTGCACTGGGGTGTGCTGCGGTGTTAAATGTCATATGCCAGCGACCGCAAATCCCAAAAAGATTTCCTGACGTCATACTGTCGTGTCAACTTTGCTTCTTCAGAGCTCTTTACGGTTAAACTGTCACAAGAACACAAGCTCGAGTAAAGATTCTGCTGAAAAAAGGTTAATGGAAAAAAGAATAAAAGGATATGGAGGAATTGAAGAAAGAGAGAGAGAGAGAGTAAAGCTTCTGCTACTTCTTTAAAACGAGGAGAAAAACTGTCACAATGACTTTGACAGCAAAGCAGCATGGTTTCTGTGTTAAATGCAAGGATGGACCAAACATATAAGAGGTGTGCTGCTAAACACCAGCAAAACAACACAGATGAAGGGCCACCATCACACAGTGGCCATAAACTGCCAGAACAAGCGAACGGTGCAAGGAAACATGTCATTTTATTTACAAAGAGACCAAACAGAACCGAGAAGTCAAAGCCTATCGGATATAAAACATTGAAATGTATACAACCTTTCAATTTAAAATAGTAAAATTAATATATTTTTCATTTTAAAACACACAAATGTATAAATCTTGAATAAGCTGTCTGATATTCTGCCTTAGAAACAGGCAATCTGACTGACCAGAAAGACATTTATTTATCCGATTCTTCAAAGAGAATTCAGGACATCCTTCAAATTATACATGAACAGGATGTGATCAAGGTATAAAGTATGTCAGACTGTTTACTCGCATGCTCTTTGAAAATATGAAATAAATGATGCAGTCTGGGGGCCTAATATTATTGGAGTCTAATGTTATTGCCAACGATTGTCAAAGCCACCAGCCATCAAAAAATGTCTCAAAAAGATTTCAAGAAAATATAACACAAATGTTCGGGTCAACAATTTCCAAGAGGCCAAGCCACAGAATATATATGACAAAACTGAGAGTATTAACCCTATCTGACCGAAGGGAGAAATGAGCCATACTGTGCTTTATATGGCCATACATCATCTTTGTCAAGTCCTGACAGCGTTTTATCAGATCTAACCTTTAGCAGCCTCTATTACGAGCGCTAACACGCTCAGCTCTGATACACGAGCGCCGCAGAGAAAACCTTCATCTACACAGCCCAGAAAAGACGGCAGTCTCATATTAAGATGCACATTCAAAATTAACTTCAATTAACGATGCACTGAAATTAAAATCCTTGGCCAAAACCAAAAAATCTGGAACGAAAACAGACATTGAGACATAAACTCGACTTCATTTGGAATAACCTTCATTAACAACATGTTAAACCACTGGACTTCAGCTGGTATGCATTAACCCTCTGGGGTCCCAGGTGATTTTGGGGCCCTTGAGATGTTTTGACATGCCTTGATATGTGCTTATTTCAGCTACTTATACTATTGAGAAACTTTTTTTTTTGTATTCAGCACAAACTGTGCTACAATAATATGTGACCAAGATGGATGTACATGTTTGCATTTTTTAGGAAAAAAATATTACAATAAACTGCAGAGAAAAATATCAAAAATAGATAAAGGCAATAATAAACAGAGTTTGGAACACAGTAGTTCACAGTAAGCCTCCAGCTGATGTTTGGCTTCTCTATATTGTGCTGTATGACATGAGACGAATGCATCCGTGCGTCTGATCAGGAACATAAAACACTTGTTATTAATCAGCTAATATCTGTGAGGGCTTCACTTCTAGATGAAACGCATGTTAGAACATTATAAAACATGTTTGATTACACACAGTGCATGCACAACTAGACATGCTCTGAAATCTCCTTTGTGTTTGAACACTATAATGAGAGGAGATGGTCCAATCCACTCATAAAAATGAATGGAAGAAACCCTAATGCTCAATACGGCAGATGTAGAAACAGAAGCCCAGCCTCACAGTTAAACAGTCATGTTTGCTTTGTCCAAATCACGAGTGTGCATTAGGAGAGACCGCCTGGACAACACCGTTTTGTGCGCGATTTAAGCTTAATTTATTGATACCTCAAATTTTATTCCTGACTTTAAATGTTACCTCGGCATTTGGAATCACTGGAAATAATTGATTCAGATTCAGCAGTAATACAGTGAATATTATTATATATATTTTTTTTCATTCAAAACACTGACAGTTTATTGAGCCTTCACACAAAGTAATAAAAAACTTGAACGTGTTTTGTATCATATTTGACACTTTCACGGCTCGTATAGTCTGCTATAGTGAGAATATGGAGGAAATTAAATGTTAAGGCTCAAACTGAGCAAAATTATCAAATTTGTTGTAGACTATGAAATTTATATATTTAAATTCTGCTGCTTGTGATGTAAATCAATGAGATCTTTATAACAGTAGAGCAGATACTGACATAAAATGATCTAAATATCAGTGGTCGCTCTATATCTCCAATAATATGTCTCAGTAAGCTGAGAGTGTAATGATCCAAACATATAATGCAATGCTGATTGAGAGATGAAGAAATAAACGCTCCTCAGAAGATGTGAGATGAAGATCATTCCTCCGCTGAGGAACAGAGAAAGTAAAGCTTCTGGAAACAAACGCTCCTCAAAAGATCCTGATGATCAGATTTGAGACGCACTGATTTTTCTAGAAAATGATTGATTGAGAATCAAGTAAAGCTGAGCTGCTTCAGTCCAGTAAGAGTTCATCTGGAAATATGACTGCAGTTATTCTGACCTTTACTTGATCAAAATCAGTCAAGATTTGACAGAAAAAGACACTGAAGCAGCAGCTGAAGCTGGACGTTTCTACAATTACACTAAAAGAGCTTTTACTGGATAAAACACTCAATCAGACAACAGAAGACATGGAGGAGATTGAGTGTGAAACAGGTTTAACAGCAAAGACTGATCATGTTGATCATTTAGAGGCCTTATGGTGCGTTCACACCGGACGCGACTTGCGCGAATAAATCGCGCTATTCGCGCGTAGTTGGACGCGTGAACATTTTGGGTTTACTCGCTTCATTCGCGCATGAAATTCACTGCACAACAGACGCGAATTCGCGTCATGGGCGGGGCTTCTGCCACAGAGAGCATATGTATAGAATTTGGCAAATAAAATCAGCCCTTTATGTGCTATAGAAACACTGGACGCCTGTATTTCAGCCGAGAATGTAGTTGTTTAAAACTCAGATCTGCGGTTTATTTATAAAAACAGCCCCTATTTGAAAATGTGCTTCACCGATTTCGGAGCCGTGAGCTCCACGCGATCACCGGGCGCTCATGCTCATGTATCCCGAAGAGAGGAGCATAACCTCGGCTAGTCCTTCTCACATTTGCCGCTGGCTCTGATGTCTCTGTAGTGGATAAACACAAGATATAATTTGTTTTGGGTAAATCTAACAGGTAATCTTTGGTCTATAGTACAGCTCCGGATACAGCTACGATGATTTAGTCCTCTATTGTTGTTTTGATTTCTGCCTCGCTCGTAATCACGTCACTACTAGAGCAAGCTCCTGATTGGTTAGCGCGGCGCGAATATCCGCCAAAGTTCAGATTTTTGAACTTGCGCGATTCGCGGGTCAAACGCTTGAAATGCTCAATTCGCGCTGCGTCATTCGCGCCGCAGGATGTCTATTCGCATCTTTGCATTGACTTAACATGTAAATCACTCGCGCTTAACGCTTCATTCGCGTCCGGTGTGAACGCACCATTAGAAATTCATAATATAATAGAGCAGCTTTATAGGGTTAATGTCATTGATGCCAAAACGAATATGCGTGAAGACAAATGAGATTTGAGGGTGAGAGTAAATGATGACAGAATGTTCATTTGTGTGCGAGCTATTTCTTTAATATAAAAGTCAAACAGCTTATGAAAGGACACGTGTAATGTGCGTGTTTCTTATTCGCTCCAAGCAGTGGAGCGTCAGTCCAGAGTCGCATTTCATTACATGACACATTTAACCTCAGCCGCTTCTACTAAAACATACACAAGCCTTATTATGTGCTTAATATTCACTATCAGCTGAATAATTTTTAATGCAACTTATAGCCGAGTAGATGGATAACTCAATTATGCGCACATCCGTCACGGAGCCTGCCGAAGCTGGCGGAGATTGATGGGAAGGTGAGGACGACGGATCTTGAGCGTCAGATCCAGACAGTCTCTCTGCTTCGCTCTTTATAGGTGAAGCATCATTACCCATGACTCCACTGACGAGAGTTTATTATGAGGTTAGCGTTTTGGCCACACTATTGTTTGGATGATGAATGCGGCTGCTGCCAGTTTTGGAGAGGAAATTAGTCGTGTTGTTTTTCACTTGGTTCTCAACACTTAAAGGAGAACGAGGAATAATTAACGGCGCTTGCAAGCGCTGCCATTTGGTGCAGACGACACAAATGCTTGAAAATAAGCAAATAAGGAGTTGTGTCACTCTCATGCGCCGCGCTAATTGAAAACATGGCGGCGAAGGTCACTAGAAAGGAAACTCGCTGACCTTTTCAATATTTCTCTCAAACTCATATAAACACAGGAGATGAAGTAACGTGATTGGCTGAGTGAGAGGAGACGACGGGAAGGTGGACACAGGCGGTCCTCTGCTCCGAGAGCACTGCAAATGTCAAATGTAAATGTCAATTAAAAATTACAAGCAGCTCTGAAAGGTGCACTCTGAAGGGCCTGACATTTTTTTTTTTTGACATGCCAAAGTTTATCTGACAAGGCAGCGCACAAACATGACAGCATGTGCCGTGTCACGTCTAAACACACGTGAGAATCGCTGAAAATCTGATCCATACGACTTAATGGAGCCGCTGATGCGCATCAGATCAGATGGATGCAGTGACTTCTCGTGATGGATCGTAACGGACAAAAGGATGTTTTTATGCTTTCAGTCATATAGAAGCACATTCCATTCTCCCCCACCCCCAGAGCTTAAAGAG
Organism: Barbus barbus; assembly: GCF_936440315.1. Lineage (NCBI taxonomy): Eukaryota > Metazoa > Chordata > Actinopteri > Cypriniformes > Cyprinidae > Barbus > Barbus barbus. The sequence continues at coordinate 768,316 of NC_136748.1, forward strand.
TATTAGTCACATTGTGTGGTTACACATGGACCTACTAGTAGAGACGGTTCTACTAGTCCACTGAGTACAGTAGGTCCGTTTACATCACATTTTCTCCAATATGACTGACTAAAAGCATATTTTAAAGTGCTCTATATCTCACAAACACACAGTGATTTCACGGGAAGAGTTCCAGTGTTTGAAACACCTTAAGATCGGTGACATTTAATAAGTAGAGATCGCCGATATTTCGATTTACTGATATTTAAGCAGTCTACCATAATCGGGTATCGGTTTTGTAATATGGGATTCACCAATAAATCTTGTGGGTGTTTTGAGAATTGTGCGTCTGAGGGGAGACGAGACAACAACAACAATGTGCACAAGCTAAGTACACTTACTTGATTTGCCGTAGTTTATTTAACATAACATAGCCATTAATGCACAAATTAGATGTGTTACATAAATGCCTGATATGTAGTTTATGCAGCTTGGCTTTAAGAAATAGAGACGAACACATGGAGTCACGTAAGATAATCCTTCAAGTCCTGTCCCAATAAAGACATAACTTTCCCTGAATTATATGATATACAGCCATGAATGAGCGGATGTTGCAAATAAAAGCGCTGAATTTAATTCTCTCTGGTCTAGCCTAAATACTCATCATTAGTCTTGTGAAGTCGGAGTCACGTAGGCTAAAATGATCTATTGATTGTTTATTATCTCAGATTGCCATTGCAGTTTTAGTTCTGTGTAAATCCATAGATAAACCACACTGTCAGCAGGCCTTTCATAATCTAGAACGACAAAAACATTAATAATTCTGATATAACATACCAGTTGAGAAATGCAATAAAATATATTTTGTTTGTTATATTTCCGTATGCCAGAGAATATTATTCAGTGAATTAACATTTAATTTTTAGCCTATTAAACAGCTTATAAACCTACTAAAACTAGTTTAAAATGCAGTTCAAATGACTCCTGTCCTTTATTTTCTCCATTTGAAAACATTAGACATTCTACATTTATGTTGCTATTGTTAATATTAGTGTTGCTGCTGATGCTTTTTATAAATAAAATGTTTTTATTGTTGTAATATGAAGATTAAATTTAACATGAAAAACTGTTATTTTCAACACTTACTTCACTCAGTTATTTATTTACTTTATAACAGTAAATGATTATCAGTTCTGCATATCGGTTACCAGGCACATAAACATGCAAATAATTGGTATCGGTTATAAAAAAAAATCAATATCGGTTGATCACTAATAATAAGTCCATCCCAGAATAAATAATAAAAACAAATTGTGAAAACATAACTGTTGTGAGATTAATTAATCATATATTTGTGAAATCTCTCACCAAAAAACAATGAATTATAACTGAATTATTACAATATATGCTAAAGAAATGTTCGGAAATCTAAAACTGATATTTACTTCTGGCACACTAAAGCAAAAGAAAGAAGAAGTGGCTTGAAATGTGTTTGTGATGCATAAAAGTAAAAGTAAGCCTCACCTAAATAGGCCTTAATTGCTGATGACATTCACACAGTATAAGACGATTACAGTTCTGCATTTAATACTGTTAGCAAACCTATTCAAAATGAGCAGGTTTAATAGACAGATGTCTGGGTCATCTTTAGACTTTTAATATTTTAGTTTTAGATTGTCTAGGGTCTGACCTGTTGCAGTAGCTCCAGAACTGCTCGTTAAGGTACGTGCGATGGCTGTGGTCGTCTCCAAATGAAGCTTTGCTCTCAATCCAGTGCACTATATGACCATCAACAGCTGCAGAAGAACACAACACAGAGTTATCTCAAGAGCAGGTGAACTACATACTAGCAGTGTTTAAACTGAGAAAGAAAGTCAGCACAAACACAAACTACACAGCATTTTTAGTCTGCTTTGGTCTGTGTGCAAAATGGCAGATTATTTTCATGCAAAACCGAATTGATAGGAAATCTGTTTAAAAAATGTCTACTTTAGTAGAGTTAATGAAATCAGCAGATATCTTGACACTGTGGACTGAACAAGTTACTGGTTTAAACTGTCGTTTTTTTCTAATAAGTAAGTAAATACCATCTATCAGTTCTCACCTATGGGCACCTCCAGAATGATGTCAGGGGTTTTGTCGTAGCCTTTGACACGGAGCTGGTTCTCATCTGTGTGGACAACTCATTTTATGATCTTTGTTTTTTCACAAAGGTTTACTTTACAATGTTAGAAGAGTTTCTTTTTGTGCAAGTGATGATTGAGACTTCTTGTTGACCCTAAGAATTGAACTGGATGTTTTTGGCTGACTGTCCTTATCGTGAAGTAAGGAACTTACACACAAACTGCAACCTGTAACGGAACTGTCAGACACAGGTAAGTGTTGAAGCGAGTGAGTTTATTACAGGTATTCTCAAGAACAACAAAGGTGAAAGTCTTCGAGTGAGGTAAGTAGTTATTCTTGGTATGAATGAAGGGAGTGAGCTGGGATTCTAACTCAAATTCAAATTCAAATTCAAATTTTATTTGTCACATACATATACATACGTAGTACGACATGTAGTGAAATGTATTGTACGACTGTCCAACAAATTGTCCAACAAAGTTAAGAAAAACCTTAAGTTTACAAAATACAAATAGAAAAAGTACAGTAAACATATATATAGAATAAACTAGCAATAAAATAAAATAACAAATAGATATGAGAATAAAAAATAGAATATGATTCTATATAGATTCTATAAAAAGTAAAGTGTATGTCAGTGATAAAGTGTCCGTGTGCTGTGCAGTGCAGTAAAGTGTATAAGTGAGTAAAAGGATACTAAAGACAAAGACAAATGGTATGTAAGTCCCACTCATTTATCCTTTCGTAACCTTCTACAAATTAGTGCAGATTGTACTTGAAAAATGTGCAAAGTGGAAGTGTGGGGTGATGTGATTAGAGTGGAGAGTGGTTTAGACTCCGAATGGCCTGCGGGAAGAAGCTCCTCCTCATTCTCTCTGTGTTCGCCTTCATGGAGCGGAAGCGTCTCCCTGAACGCAGCAGAGAAAAGAGTCCATTGTTGGGATGGCTGAGGTCCTTCACTATCTTCCTGGCCCTGGTCAGGCACCGCTTGCTGTAGATGTCCTGCAGGTCAGGGAGCTCGGTGTGAATGGTACGTTCCGCTGAACGATGGTGCAGGTGTAAAAAGTCTTAAGCACCCGAGAGGGAAGTCTAAAGTCCCTTAAGCGTCTCAGATGGTACAGACGCTGCCTGGCCTTCTTCACCAGGGTGCTGGTATGACAGGACCAAGTCAGGTCCTGCGTGATGTGAACACCCAGGTATCTGAAGCTGTCCACTCTCTCCACTGGAGTCCCGCTGATCGTGATCGGCTGGTATGACCGCTCCTGCTTCGTACTGAAGTCCACTATCAGCTCCTTAGTTTTGCTGATGTTCAGGTGTAGACTATTCACCTGGCACCAACTCTCCAGGTTCTTAATCTCCTGTATGTAGGCCGTCTCGTCGTTGTCTGAGATCAGGCCCAACACAACAGTGTCATCAGCAAACTTAATGATGGTGGTGGAGTTGGAAGTGGCCACACAGTCATAAGTGTACAGTGAGTACAGCAGGGGGCTCAGAACACAACCTTGAGGGGCTCCAGTGCTTAGGGTGATGGAGGATGAGGTGTGTTTACCCATCCGTACGGCTTGCTGTCTGTCCTTCAGGAAGCTGGAGATCCATTGGCACAAGGATGTGCTGAGACCAAGGACCTCCAACTTGGAGGTGAGTGTGGAGGGAATTATGGTGTTAAACGCTGAACTGTAGTCCACAAACAGCATTTTTACATAATTCCCTTTTCTGCAGTCCAGGTGACTTGTTGTGGTGTGGAGGAGGTGTGAGATGGCATCCTCCGTGGAGCGGTTATGTCTGTATGCAAACTGTAGTGGATCCAGTGTGTCTGGTAGTGATGCAATGATGAAGTCTCTGACCAGTCTCTCAAAGCACTTCATCACCACTGATGTGAGGGCTACAGGGCGATAGTCGTTTAGGCAGGTGGGCTGCGGTTTCTTGGGGACAGGAACAATGGTGGACTGCTTAAAGCATGAGGGGACTATGGACTGTTCCAGGGAGAGGTTGAAGATCTCGGTGAACACCGGTGCTAGCTGGTCAGCGCAGGCCTTCAGAACCCGACCTGTGATGCCGTCTGGTCCTGCTGCCTTCCTGATGTTCACTCTCCTGAATGCCCTCCTCACGTCATGCTCCGTGATGGTGAATACGTTGTCCTCACCGGCTTCCTCAGCGTGCATGCAGTTAGCACTGCTAGCGCCGTTAGCGAGATTAGCTGCAGCCTCGAAGCGAGCATAAAAAGTGTTCAGCTCGTCAGCCAGAGAGGCGTCCGCATTCCCCGATCTGGAGGGTGGTGTTTTATAGTCCGTGATGGTTCTAAGTCCCTGCCACAGGCTCCTAGAGTCGCCATGTTGGAATTGCGACTCTAGTTTCCTCCCGTAGCGCTGCTTCGCCTCCTTCACCGATCTGCGCACGCTGTAAGATGCAGCCTTGTAATCATCCATGTTCCCGGTGATGAGCCCTGTGTTGTAGGCAGCGGAGCGGGATCTCAGGGCGTCGCGGATGGTTTTATCCACCCACGGCTTCTGGTTGGGAAACGTCCTGATGATGGTTTTCTGCACCGTATCATCCATTAGTTTCTCTATAAATCCCACAACCGCTTCCGTAAACAAGCTGACGTCATCAGAGCTGCGCCGGAACATGTCCCAGTCTGCGTCATCTAGCGCGTCCTGCAGAGCGGCCACCGATTGGTCCGTCCAGCGTTGGACCTCCCTCTGCACCGGGGCTTCCTGTTTCAGCCTCTGTTTGTAAACAGGCATGAGGAAGATGGCGGCGTGGTCCGATTTCCCAAACGGTGGTTGTGACTGTGCCTTGTAGCCGTTCTTATATGGGGTGTAACAGTGATCTAATGTCCTTTCGCCCCTGGTGGGGCAGCTGATGTGCTGATGGAAGTTCGGCAGTGCACGCTTGAGGTTGGCACTGTTGAAATCTCCCAAAACAATGAATGCGGCGTCCCGGTGCTGTGTCTGGTGAAGGTGTAGTGTTTCATGTAAATCCCATATCGCAGTGTCCGTGTCCGCTTGAGGTGGAATATAAACGGCACTGACGATGACCGAGCTAAATTCCCGAGGGAGATAAAAAGGGCGACATTTGATGGTCAGAAGTTCAAGATTCGGTGTGCAGGAGCGTGAGAGGGGAACAATGCTCGCGCTGTCGCACCAGTGTTCGTTCACCATCAGACATACTCCACCTCCCCTAGTCTTCCCCGAGTCCAGCGTTCTGTCCATGCGGTAAACCGAGAAGAACTCGGCCGGCTGGATGGCGTGGTCTGGTACCGCTGGGTTCAGCCATGTCTCGGTGAAGCAGAGAAGGTTGCAGTCCCGAATGTCCCTCTGGAACCTGACTCTTGCCCTGAGGTCATCGAGTTTGTTATCCAGCGACTGGACATTGGCGAGCAGGACACTTGGTAAGGGAGCGCGGTGTGCGCGAGCCCTCAGCCTGTTCCTGACGCCGGCTCGTTTCCCTCGAGGACGCCGGTACGGGTCGCGTCCTTTGTTCCTCCTCAGGATCTCGCTTGGCCAGGATGGGTCCGGGTTCAAAATCGGCGAAAGGTTAGTGCATTGTGCACCAATAGAAATAAGAGTGGCCCTGTCGTATGTAAGAATGGCCATCTTACAAAAAGAAACCGGTGTTTATAGTTAACAATACGAAAAAATAACAAAAAAAGACAAAGTTTGGTCGGAGCAGTCGTGACGGCAGCCGATCTCACCGGCGCCATTTAGTATCCATAACTGAGCTTCTGTTCCTTGCAGGATCGTGACGAACAGGAATCCCGGAAGGCCAGTGTAATCCAAGAGTTCCACGCTATGATGGCAATCTGGAGGCGAGGAAGATGAAGAGGAGCAAAACAGAAGGTAAGTATAATCTGGTAAGGAATTCAGGTAAGTATACTCAGCTAGCAACTTCTGTGAAGCGTGGGTCCTTGTTGGATCGACGTCGTTGCTGCAGTGTTACTTCAAGAACGGACGATCGTGGTGACTGAGGTGAGTGCTTATATCCAGTTCTGAATGATGGTGACAAGGATCAGGTGCGCATGATTAGTGATGAAGTACAGGTGAACGTGATCAGTGAAGGTGGAGACGGGCCATTCTGTGACATTACCTCCCCCTCCCGGACGGCGCGTCTCGCGATGTAACAACAATACCGGGGGGTGCGCTCTGGAGGCTAGAACAGGGCCAGGACCGTGAGGAGACCAGGGAAGCCTCCAGGGCGGATCAGGAGCCTTGGGAGGCCATGGCGGGACTGGAGACTCGGGAGGCCATGGCGGATCCGGGGACACGGGAGGCCATGTGGGGTGCTTCGAGAGCGCGGATCTCCGAGGATCGGGATCGGCACTCCTGGCCGTGGTCTGGGAACTGGATTCTCGGGGGTCGGGATCGGCCCTCATGGCCGTGTTCTGAGAACTGGATTCTCTGGGATCGGGATCGGCACTCCTGGCCGTGGTCTGAGAACTGGATTCTCAGGGATCGGGATCGGCACTCCTGGCCGTGGTCTGAGAACTGGATTCTCGGAGATCGGGATCGGCACTCCTGGCCGTGGTCTGAGAACAGGATTCTCGGGGATCGGGATCGGCACTCCTGGCCGTGGTCTGAGAACTGGATTCTCGGGGATCGGGATCGGCACTCCTGGCCGTGACTTGAGAACTGGATTCTCGGGGGCGCTCTTGTAGTGCGGTTTCAGAGGGCCACTCTTGTAGCGCGGAGCTGGACGGAACCAGCGGAGATGAAGGAGAGCTGGGCGGAACCAGCGAAGACTCAGGTGGGCTGGACGGGACCAGCGGGGACTCAGGTGGGCTGGACGGGACCAGCGGGGACTCAGGTGGGCTGGACGGGACCAGCGGGGACTCAGGTGGGCTGGACGGGACCAGCGGGGACTCAGGTGGGCTTGCCTTAGCCGCGATCGGCGGCGGGTTTGAGAAAATAGGGGCAGACTTCAGCGCTGACCGGATAGCTGTTAAGCATGGGCCAAAAACTTTAGCCCCCAGGTCAGCACTGTGGGAAACCCAATTACGGGCACGCGAGTCACTCTTGGTCACGATCAGGTCTGAGTGGGACTTTAAAATGGAGATTCCTTCAACTGGAAGAGGATTGGCGAATACGGGGTCCTCTCCGGCTCGGGATCTAAGAAACTCCAGACACCGGATGATAGTTTCCTTCCAGTTTAGGTTGGTGGTGTCTGGCAGCTTCATGGAAAGGTTAGATATGATCCCGAGCCGGAACAGGGTTTTGAGGACTCGATCCTCCAGGGAACTAGAAAGGGCGAGGGGAATGAACGCCTTCGTGAACTCTAGTGGGTCCAAAGACGAAGAGGCAAGGGCAATGAATTTCATCCTGTCCTCCATACTGTTGAGCGTTGGTGTGGGTCCGTTCTTCTGTAACGGAACTGTCAGACACAGGTAAGTGTTGAAGCGAGTGAGTTTATTACAGGTATTCTCAAGAACAACAAAGGTGAAAGTCTTCGAGTGAGGTAAGTAGTTATTCTTGGTAGGAATGAAGGGAGTGAGCTGGGATTCTAACTGAGCTTCTGTTCCTTGCAGGATCGTGACGAACAGGAATCCCGGAAGGCCAGTGTAATCCAAGAGTTTCACGCTATGATGGCAATCTGGAGGCGAGGAAGATGAAGAGGAGCAAAACAGAAGGTAAGTATAATCTGGTAAGGAATTCAGGTAAGTATACTCAGCTAGCAACTTCTGTGAAGCGTGGGTCCTTGTTGGATCGACGTCGTTGCTGCAGTGTTACTTCAAGAACGGACGATCGCAGTGACTGAGGTGAGTGCTTATATCCAGTTCTGAACGATGGTGACAAGGATCAGGTGCGCATGATTAGTGATGAAGTGCAGGTGAACGTGATCAGTGAAGGTGGAGACGGGCCATTCTGTGACACAACCCTGTTACTGCATGGTTTCCCCCATAGATAAATCCCCTATTTCCTTAAATTATGATGCACAGGAATTACTTGGACTTTGGGCCATTGTGTCAATAAAATTATTTTAGTCACATTGAACTGCTACTATTCTATGCTAGAAAATGCTAATTCACATAAACCAGGGCTTTAAACTGTATTTTAGTCATGTCACAATTTTTGGTAACAGGGAAATAAAAAATAAATAAATATATATATATATAAAAAAACAAATAAAATAAAATACCCTTTAACTGAATGAATGAATGAATGATTAAATAAATATTTACTGAAACTATGTCTGTGTACTGCAGTGTAATGCAGCTTAGCAAACAGTCTTTAGTCATTTCCAATTAATAGGGTACAATATATTAATGGGAAATGACTAAAGACTGTTTGCTAAGCTACATTACACTGCAATACACAGACATAGTTTCAGTAACTGGTTTTATTACTTTATTAACGTTAAGTTAGTTCTCTAAGTTAGTTATAAAATGTATTTGGTGAAACTGATTCCCAACGACTCTATGCCTTTAAAACTCTTTAAAACCAAGCAGCAGGCATCCAGTGAAGGCTCATCGATGCCCTCGGTCAGCGCAACTAAAGCAAAGTCATCTGAAGAGAGTAAAGACACAGACGCAGGATGAGAGCAGTGTTTGCTGGCGCTGCACAAACGTCTCTTCAGTGGCTGTGCTGATGGAGGTGAGAGGTCTCTGTGTTATATCCGTGCTGGAGTGACCTTGAGTCCTGGTGAAACACCTGATTTCTCCATTAAATCATAGCGAGCGGGTCACTCCGCGTCAGTCGGCCGAGAGGGGCGAGGGCTTAGTGTGGGGTCTGATCACGCCTGGCAGATCGTCTCTGTACATCACCTTTGATTAGAATTAATGAGCTGTCTCAGCTGCTGCAGAGCTCATTTCCAATCCATTTATCAGGCCGCGTGACCCGCCAGCCCGAACACCCTCAGTCGGGTCAGAACTCGCTTTACTGTCGCTCCAGAAACAGCACACATAAAAACACAACGGGAACATCACGCACACATGCATCAGGACACATCATAATAATGTGCTGCTGTATTCCTCAAACATTTAACAAAACTTCAAAATCACCAGTCATATATGAGTAATACAGTCATTGAAAGACAGAAGGCAAAGTCTGAGCTCAGAAAGAAAGATGTTGAACAGAAAGAAAGCCTTATGCCCATCTATAAAGACGGATTATAAATGAGTCTGAGAGTAAACGACGTGAGCAGAGAGCACAATACAGCTAGAAAAAGTCATTTTCTGTTCAACAGTCAATGATGATACTCAACCTGAGGTCACTCTAAAGATTATATGCTTCATTATTATATGAGCTTTATATTCTGCACACACACACATTATACTGTGTATACAAAAATATGAGTCTGAAGAAATGTAATATAACAAACAAAGAAAACAAACAAAAACAAACTATGCCATGAGTGAAGGCAAGGAAGTAATAGTAATATATTTTTGTGTGTGAGAGCATTCATTTAAAGGAGATTTGATATTACATGCTTGTAGGAAGGCAATATTGGGTTGGGATATGTGCTTTTGAGTGTGTAAGAGCAGGAAAGCAGCAAAAATGAGTAAGGATTGCACTGAGTAAATCTGAAGTCAAGTACTGTAACACTGAAAACAAGAAACATGCATGCCTACTTGAACATTTAAACTAAAATTATGAATATAACATGTTAGTGTTCTGCTTTAATCACAAACATAAGCCTACATGATTGCTTGGTTTCACTATATAAATTAAACGTTTTTTCTTAAAAATAAATAAATAAAATATCAAGATTCACTGTATATATAAAAAAAAATAACAATAATAATATAACAAACAAAACAAAAAACAATGCCAGAATGGGTATCAGATGTGGCTGAAATTGAACTCATTAGGGGTTTGTTAGTTTGGGACTGAATTCTGGTTTTGTAGTTATTGATAAACCTGATAAATTAAATTCATTTATGGACAAAAAAATCCAATACAGATTCTGAAAAAAATCTGAAAAAAGATAATTAATCGCATCCAAAATCAAAGTTTTTGTTTACATAACACGTGTGTGCATTGTATATATTTATTAAGTATATATAAATACAAACACAATACAAACACATGCATGTATAAATTTAAGAAAAATATGTTGTTTATATATTAAACATTTATATAATATAAAATATAAGAATATAAACATATAAATGCATATACATGTAAATATTTTCAAAATATATACTGCATGTGTGTGTATTTAATTATATACATAATAAATATACACAGTATACATAAAATTTATTTTGGATGCGATTAATCATTTGACAGCACTATTTGTTTTATATTCCTGAGGTAAACGGAGGCTTACCTAAGAACGACAGGCTCCTCTCTCGGAGTTTGTCTCGCAGCAGGTCCTCATGCTCCAGACCGATGGCACTGGGGGACTACAGTTAAGGACAAACTCCACACAACTTTAGTTCGTGCGCTCTCTTCTCATTCTCATGGGAGCTGAAGGGATGGTAAACTTTCACAAACCGTTTCTATGTTACCTGTGCTCAGTTGCCATGGAAACACTTTGACAGCTGGGCAGGGTTGCTGTGGCAACAGCAGAGGAATGTGTGTTTGTTGTAATATCAGGAGTGAATGTAGCATCACTCAACACAGGCCAACATTACAGTGATAGAGGGTTCTGAGGGGTTGCTAGGGTGTTGCTATGCTGTCTGTGTACCCAGGTATAGTATAATAGCATATATAACACATTCAGCAAAAACACAAAGGTGATGAAGTGCTGAAGAGTTGTGTTTGTAGGGCGTAACGGTCTGATGGGGCGGTTCTGCTTGGAGACTCGAATGAACCCCCGTAGATGTACAGAGCGAATGAATGCTGACCCATGAAAAGACATGGAGAAAGAGAGAAAGAGTGGAGGGACAGGGATGAGTGACCTCAGACAGAGAAACACTGTGACCCTTCACCCCCGACTACACACACACACACACACACAAAGAGTGATGAGTCTGAGATGCACATGTATCTACAACAGCACAAACCTGAACCTTACAGAGTATTTTAATCCTATAAAGATACTCTATCATATTTAATGCATACATTTGTGGCCTTTAAATGATCAACATGATCCGTCTTTGCTGTTAAACCTGTTTCACACTCAATCTCCTCCATGTCTTCTGTCGCCCGATCAATAGTTTAGAGTGTTTTATCTAATAAAAGCTCTTTTAGTGTAATTGTAGAAACGTCCAGCTTCAGCTGCTGCTTCTCGTGTCTTTTTCTGTCAAATCTTGACTGATTTTGATCAAGTAAACATCAGAATAACTGCAGTCATATTTCTAGATAAACACTTACTGGACTGAAGCAGCTCAGCTTTACTTGATTCTCCATCAATCATTTTCTAGAAAAATCAGTGCGTCTCAAATCTGATCATCAGGATCTTTTGAGGAGCGTTTGTTTCCAGAAGCTTTACTTTCACTGTTCCTCAGCGGAGGAATGATCTTCATCTCACATCTTCTGAGGAGCGTTTATTTCTTCATCTCTCAATCAGCATTGCATTGCATTATATGTTTGGATCATTACATCTCTATATATGTATAGAGATTACAGACTTGGCTACTTGTACAGCGCCAGCAGTGAACAACAAACAAATAACTTTTTCATCATAGCCGGTGACTTCAACCATGCAAACCTAAAGACAGTTTTACCAAAGTTCTACCAACATGTGAACTTTGCAACAAGGGGAAACAACACACTGGACTTTGTTTACACAACAGTAAAGAACTCTTACAAGGCTGTACCCCGCCCCCACCTCGGGTACTCGGACCACATCACTGTTATGCTAATACCAACATACAGACCACTTCTCAAACTCGCCAAACCAGTTCAAAAGCAGATCACCGTATGGCCAGACAATGCCACCTCAGCACTGCAGGACTGCTTCCAGGACACAGACTGGAACATGTTTAAAGAGGTAGCCACCTACAACAACCACACAGACCTGCATGAGTACACTGAAACTGTGACTGCTTACATCAAAAAGTGCACTGATGATGTGACAGTCACCAAGACCATCACCACACGTGCAAACCAGAAGCCATGGATGACAGCAGAGGTTCGTGGGCTGCTAAAGACCAGAGATGAAGCATTCAGATCAGGAGATAAAGCAGCCCTCAAAACAGCAAGAGCCAATCTGTCTCATGGCATCAAGAAGGCAAAACAACAATATGCTAAAAAAATCAACAACAACTTCACAGACAGTAAAGACACTCGGTCCCTGTGGCAAGCCATTCAGACCATCACTGACTACAAGCCCCCGCCACAGGCCAGTGATGATGAGACATCCTTACCAGATGCACTCAACCACTTATACTCACTATTTGAGATACAGAACGACACACCTGCACAGAAACGACTCACATCTCCAAACGACCAGGTACTCTGTCTCTCTCCAGCTGACGTAAGGAAGACCCTGTCCCAGATTAACCCACGAAAGGCTGTGGGCCCTGACAACATACCTGGACGTGTACTGAGAGACTGTGCTGCACAGCTGACGGATGTCCTAACAGATATCTTCAACACCTCGCTGAGCCAGGCAGTCGTCCCCACGTGTCTCAAATCCACCTCCATACTTCCAGTGCCAAAGAAGTCACCCGTGTCCTGTCTGAATGACTATCGTCCCATAGCACTGACCCCAATCATGATGAAGTGCTTTGAGAGGTTAGTCATGCATCACATCAAGTCCAGTCTCCCAAACACACTGGACCCATTCCAGTTTGCATACCGTCCAAACCGTTCCACGGACGATGCAATATCCACCACTCTCCACCTAGCTCTTACTCACCTGGAACAGAAAGACTCTTATGTAAGAATGCTGTTCATTGACTTCAGCTCAGCATTCAACACTATAATCCCACAACAGCTCACCCACAAACTAAACTTGCTGGGCCTTAACACCCCTTTCTGTAATTGGATCCTGGACTTTTTAACTGCAAGACCTCAGTCAGTCCATGTCGGCCGCAACTCCTCCAGCACTACCACACTGAGCACAGGTGCCCCACAAGGCTGTGTGCTCAGCCCGCTGCTCTTCACGCTGCTGACTCACGACTGCACTGCCAAGTCCAGCTCCAACCACATCATCAAGTTTGCTGATGACACAACAGTGGTATGTCTCATCAGCAACAACGATGAAATGCTCTACAGAGAGGAAGTGGCACAGCTGGCGAAATGGTGTGGTGCTAACAACCTGTCCCTCAATGTGAGTAAGACAAAAGAGGTTGTGATGGACTTCAGGAGAAACTCCGTTGACCACCCCCCACTGACCGTCGACGGCTCAACCGTGGCGAGAGTCGGCAGCACTAAATTCCTGGGGGTGCACATCTCAGAGGACCTCACCTGGAACACCAACGTCACGTCACTCAACAAGAAGGGACAACAGCGCCTCCACTTTCTCCGCCGGCTGAAAAGGGCAAGTCTCCCTCCACCCATCACTGTCTAGTATGGGAACTGCAGCGCTGCTGACCGCAAGACCTGGACAGTGAACACTGCCGCAAAGATCATTGGTGCCCCCCCCCATCCTGGACATTTTCCTTGCACGATGCTCCAGCAAGGCCTCCAGCATCATGAAAGACCCCACCCATTTCTCCCACAACCTCTTCCAGCTCCTACTATCAGGTAGAAGGTCAGATTGCTCTGTCAGATTGCTCAAGAGCTTTTTTCCCCAGGCTGTGAGAGCTCTTAACTCCAATCTCCCTGTCCCTCTCTGACCCCCCCCCCACCCCCAAACTCATTAATACAGTTGACAACTTTTCCTAAATGCAATTCTGAGTGTGCTACACACAGGTGAGTGGGCTATACAAACCACCTGTAGTAACGCACTCATCCCACTATATGCACACTAGACACTTTCTATGAACACTCCCTGCTACAAAGACTCAATAAAAAATGTTTACTTGAGCATTGCACTACAAATCTTTTTGCACTATGCGCTGCTTCCCACAAAATCTCTCTTTAATCTGCACAACAATTTAATGTACGAAATATATATACAATTTTTATTTTTATTTCTATCTTTTTGCACAATTTAATGTACAGTATATATGTAAAGTTCTTGTACAGTCTCAGTTTGTGTATGTCTAGGCAACTAGGTATAGTAGTTATAGTATTTATAGTATATGTATAGTCAGAGAAATGTAGGTGAGTATCTTACCTCACGGCCAATATTAGCGGTTTAGATTATTGATCATTGCCTAAACAGTATGTCAGGCAGGACAAAAAAAACACACGAGAAGCGATGTGATAATACAAAATCAAAAAGTAAAAAAAATTGCTGAAATTATCTGGATTCAGTCAGATTTACTGAATAGAAAGTGCTGAAATTGAAATAAATGGGAAATATTTCTTACGATGATGAGGTGAAACAAAATCGTGTGCTAAAATATAATCCTGCACATGTGAGGAAATCAAACACACACACACACACACACACAGGAAGTAAGGGCTGTTTGACGGCATGATACAGACAGTGAACACTATAGATCTCACACACACACTCTTTTATGTCAGGTGCAGCTCTGCACATCTCGTCCCTCTGAATAGCTCCTCGTCAATTTCAGGCTTAAAGTTTTATGGGAAGGATACTGTTTGATGCAGTCGACCAGCGGTCCATAACAGCAGTCATTTACTGTGCACTGAAAAGAGCGAAGAAATATTACAGTCAGGAGGGGACGGGCCCCTCAGCATCCATTGCAAACACCCATCATGCAGTGCAGCCCGCCACATGTCAGACTAGTGATGGATTCACACGAGAACATCTCAGAAACTAACACACAATCTCCCAGTGTTTCACTGAGCACTATATAATTAGCATAAAGAATATTACAAGAACACCAAACAACGAATATGAAAACAGAAAAATTTGGGTTTGTTCCTTACATAAAATGATCACATGACTTCAGAAGACTGAATATAGAGCATGATAGCGTATAGTTTTACAGCCTCTGATCACAGTCTGCTTGCACTGTAAAGAGCAGCGTGAACATTCTGCTAAACATCTTAGATGGTACCTGCTCGACGTGCTTGGCTAACAGCAGGTCTGGTATTGAGTACGGCTCGCGCAGCATGTTGTTGAGGATGTGTCTGGAAGCTGCTGATGGAGAGAGAAGAGTTGAGCAGGAACACACTGTAAAAAATGCAACAGCACATTATCCAGTTTACGACACCTTTTGAATCTCAAACACTAAAAAAACACTATTTTCTTGAAATGACATAAAAACCCTTGACAGACCAACAAAATTACCCCAAATGTTGTCCCAACTAGTCAAACACAGTTGTCTGAACAAAGAATTTCATATTGTTGAAATGTTAAGGCTTTGTGAGTTCCCATCATGCACTGCAGCATGAATAAATTATGCAGTTACTGATATAGGATTATTGTTTTGCTGACTTCATTTAAACTTTTTTGTTGTTGTTTTGTCATTATTGTTAGTTATTTGTTGTACTGCGATGTAAAGAGCTCATCTTTTTAACATTTGTTGATTGCCACCGTTCTTGAGGTTTGTGTGTCTAGTTTTGAGGCCTAGAGTTTGTTCAACCACTTATATCCGATATCTTAGTCTTGAAAGTTGTTTTACAAACAAAGTAGGGATGTTCATTTCGGTTATTTTTCCTAACCAACAACCGAAGCTCATTAACCGATTATTAACCGATAAGATTATTCTAAATTAGAAAGAATAAGTGTCTGTGACCCGTTAAAAATTCTAACATTTGGTTTTTTTAGGCTTATTTGACAAAAGCACAAACATTTGTTTTTATTGTGAATGTAGACAAATAAAAGCAAACCTTTTACAATTCCGATTATCTTCATGACTAAAAGGAGTATTTGCTTCCGCTGTTAGAAGGGAGGGGGAGGGGGATCAAGTGATTCCACCTTGACAATGCAGCCTGTTCATTATCATTATAAAAACAATCCGTCAAACATATGGAAAAAACCCCACATTGCTCAGTTTAAATATGTAGTCAAATCTGTGCCGTTAAGCGTTATCACCGTACCGCCGTGAAGTTATGCAAAACATTTAGTTTTACGTGGATGTTGGAACGCGAGTGAGGCCTAGCCTATACTTAAAAGGTAAATAATATTTTGGCATTCAAATACATCGCGAATACGGAAACATTTGATTTTGTGTCAAACGAGAGAACCAACATTGGTTTCAGTTTTGTTTTAGCCTAAATTAATTTGTTTTGGTTTGTCGTATATATAGCTTCTTACTTTTTTAATTCTTGTTCTATTCTAAATAGCCTACTGTTAATTGAAAGGATTTGTTGTGGAGTGAGGGGAACTAAAATAGCCTAGCTATGTTTACAGTGTTTATTATGTTTGTCATTCGCGTCGGCCTATTTCTGACTTATAGGCAACTTTTTTTTTTCCTCTCTCTCTA
Organism: Barbus barbus; assembly: GCF_936440315.1. Classification (NCBI taxonomy): domain Eukaryota; kingdom Metazoa; phylum Chordata; class Actinopteri; order Cypriniformes; family Cyprinidae; genus Barbus; species Barbus barbus. Next base: position 784,751 of record NC_136748.1, read on the forward strand.
AAAACATTTTTTCTTTTTTTATACGCGTAGCTTATTTTAACCACGCAGCAAACCTTTTAAAATATTTTGATAAATTACTGAAAAAAATAAATGTGACTTTAAACCGTTTAACTGATTGTATTAACTGGTCAAAATTCTTATCGGTCGGTTAACGGTTAAACCATTAAAATGAACATCCCTAAAACAAAGACAATGTTGTCTACATAGACTAAGTTAACAAACATAACTTTATTGAAAAATTAGTCTCCTCCGCGTCACCTTGTAGCACCATTTTGGAGAGTATCACATACATGAACAATGTATGCAACGTAAGTGGATACGTTGTTTAGGTTCAGATCAAAGCGTAAACAACAAACAGCGTATCTGCGTACAGTGCTGTTGACACAGAACAGCATACGTTGTTTACGTATTTCATACTCTCCAAAATGGCACTATAGGGTGACGTGGAGGAGACGAAGTGTTGAATAAAGTCTTTATTTTTGTTTTCTTTGCACACAAAAAGTATTCTCATAGCTTTGTAAAATTACGGTTGAACCCCTGATGTCACATGGATTATTTTAACGATGTCCTTACTACGTTTCTGAGCCTTGATCGTGTGAGGATCCTTGCTGTCTATGGAGGGTCACAAAGCTCTCAGATTTCATCAAAAATATCTTAATTTTTGTTCCGAAGATGAAGGTCTTACGGGTTTGGAACGACATGAGGGTGAGTAATTAATGACATCATTTACATTTTTGGGTGAACTATCTCTTTAAAATCGATAATGTGGTGACTTACATCTTTTTTTTTTCTTCCAGGAAACAGAAAAAAACAAACAATTTTTTGACAATTTTTCTATTGGCAAAATAAGGCAATCAGCATTGCATGAACAAACAAATTTACATTGGCTAAACAAAGTATCTTTACAGAGAAGAATTAAAAAAACTTTTCTCAACTATTTATTTTTTACAGCGCATGCATTAGACATTTCCAGATGAAAGACCAGAGCTCAGCTGCAGCAGGTACATCTGCCGGATTTCTGTGATACGAGCATACAGAGGTTTGGATGAATATTCTGCATGTCTCACTCCATTCATGCTGCACTAACATATAAATCAGCCCACGAGCCCTTGGATTGATTCCCTATTATTCCAACACAAAATCCATAATTTTCAAACATATTCAGATTTAATGGATTGAATCATTGTGTGTCATTCTAATGATATATCCATATGAGAGCGACAGAGGCAGTGCATGATGGGAAATATGAGGCCTTGTTCAGCTCAAATAGATAGTGATGAGAAATAAATGAGTAAAATTAGTCAACTATAATGCAAGTCAAAGTTTGTCATCATTTTGATTTTCAAGACCATTTTTTTTTCAGTGAGCCCTGCAATTGTAGCTTTAAGACTTCTGTGTGTAAATGACCTCTGTTATTATTGGCTAACCTCTAAATCTCCAACCTGAGAAGGCTAGACCAAGACTAGACCCCTCAAGGTCCAGATCAACACACGGTTACAAAATGAGGGTGCCTATTCAAATAAACTTAAACAGAGAATTGTTGGCACAGTCGTTTCAAAAACTGTGTGCAGTAGATCTGCAGCAATCTGAAGTCATTACAACACCGGACCGTGGAGACCACAAACCCAGACCAAGACCAGGGGCATATTCTTGATATGAAAGTGGTCAAAGCTTGGCTGGTTAGCATGTTTCTAAAAAGCATCTTTCTCCAATGAGAGACAATTAAAATTGGCCATGTATTCTGACTATCAATAATCTTACACACTCTTAAAAATAAAGGGTGTTTTCACAGAAATGCAGAAGAACAACAATTTTAGATTCCTTTCAGCAAACAGTTCTTAAAAGAACCATTGTTTTCTCTGCAATTAACACTTCAATAAGCTAAAGAACCTTATTTCTCTATAGAAGACCTCCTGTGGAATGGAAAGGTCCCTTGAATGTTAAAGGTTCTTTAAAGTTGTGTCTGCTCAATTTTGCTCCTTCTTGCAAAAAAATTATCTCAATGACGAATTTCAGTCAGGTTACATAGTACAGAAACCGCACTTGTTAAAATTACAAATGACTTGCTTCTTGCTTCAGACCAAGGCTGTATCTCATTGCTAGTATTACTTGATCTTAGTGCTGCGTTCGACACTATAGACCATGATAGATCGATTACAAAACTATACTGGTATTCAAGGGCAGGCTTTAAGATGGTTTAGATCCTACCTGTCTGATCGCTACCACTTTGTTCATTTAAAAGGAGAATCATCACAATTATCACCAGTAAAGTATGGAGTACCACAAGGATCTGTCCTAGGTCCTCTGCTATTTTCAATATACATGTTGCCCCTTGGTAATATTATTAGAAAATACGGGATTAATTTTCATTGTTATGCTGATGATACTCAACTATATATCTCAACAAGACCAGATGAAACTTCTAAACTATCTAAGCTAATAGATTGTGTTAAAAAATGTAAAAGATTGGATGACCAATAATTTCCTCCTATTAATTTAGATAAGACAGAGATATTAAAACAGTACACAGAATCTCTTGGATTACAATTTGCAACTAGATGGATGCACTGTCACGTCCTCTAAAGTCAAAAATCTGGGTGTTATATTAGTTATTATTTTAATTATTTAAGTTATTGTTATATTGAAAATCATATTTCCCATGTTACAAAAACAGCATTCTTCCATCTTAGAAACATTACCAAGCTTCGAAACATGCTACCTGTTTCTGACGCAGAATTTTTTTTAACATGCAAATATTTCGGATGAAAATGTTGGACTCGGTGTGCAAAGACCTTAAGACTGGAGCTCTTTAGGCTCTCGTTACACACCCCTGTCATCAGCATCCAGCCGCACAGAAACACACAATCCTCCCTCCCTGGTCGCATCTCAGAGGTCTCTCTTTCTCTCTGTCGTAACATCAAAACCCTGCTGGAGAAGAACAAACGCTCGATCTTATCTTTTTTTATCCTCCTGCTGAAAGAGGACGTGAGGAAGAGAGAACAAAGCCAAGTCAGCAGTCCTCTGCACCGGCGGCGCCTTGTTTTTCAGCTCATTTTTCTCCCAGATTGCTACCTTCACACGCAGATCCATACGCTGCTCCGGCGCTCCGCTCTGCAATGAACAGAGCTATATTTCCCCTTGAGTTAGGACACCTCGTGACAAATGATAATGGATAATCAATAAAGCGGGAAATATGAGGCCGCAAACTTTATGAAGCCGGGAGACATATTACTCCCCAACAACACTCGTTTCCCTTAACAAAGTCACTACGCCGCTGCGCCTAATAATCTGAGGGAAAATCAAAGAAGCCGCAACCACATCAGCAATATTGGCAACTTATTCCACTTTAATGGCATTTTGATTGATTTTTTCCTCTTAATGGTACTTTTATAGATTTGATGCTGGTCCTGCAAAACAGCAGTGTGTAATAGAGCTCCCCGAAGGCAAGCAGCAGCCATTAAGGGCCTTGTCTTACCAGGACTCGTAATTGGAGGTTGACCACCATCGCATTTCACACATCACACAACACCACCTGCCTCAAATGGCCGGCGCGTCCATCCGTCCATCCCAGGGCCGTTTCCTCCATTTTCTGAGCAATGGGGTTAAGAAGAGTCGTAAAAAGAGGGTGACCTTGCGGCTGACATTGTGGGGTTTCAGCCAAGCACTGACCTGAAGAAAATGGAGGCCAGAGAGCTAATAAATCAGGTCGCTTTTAAAATGAGTTTACTCTAACGCTCATTCATCACGGCCCGTAATGCCATTTACAGCGGCGGATCCACAGCGTGCAAACAGCGCAGTAAATAACAACAGAGCCGAAGATGCGCACACGTTGCCGCATGCATTTATTAAAGACGCCTCCACTCGACACTGTAAACACACAGCGAATTTAATGCAATTGTCCCGTGTCGACATAAATTCTGACAGAGGCGTCCTTATCTGAGGAGGGAAATATTAAAGAGGAAAGACGCCCTCCGCCGGGAGTTGTTCAGGAGCAGGGAAGCGCTGTTTACCAAAAACACAGCCACCTTTAACAACCCCTGATGAAATGACGAATGGGGCAGCAGAAAGCCGGCACAACCTCGTCTCGCCATTATCAGACTCTGAAGAAGCGGACAGAAGCTCATTAGAAGGCAGCGTGCATCGAGGGTCGATCGTCGTAAAAAAAATATAACGAATGACAATCGTTATCGCCCCTGACGCTGATGAGCTCCGGAGTTTGTTTATTAATTAAAAACCCTTCTTCTTATGGTTATAATAAAGACGCCCCCTCCTCCTCGGCGCCCCGTGAACGCCGTCGTACATCAAACTTCATGATGCGCACGAGAGGCGCTGGCTGATAATGCGCCCCTGCTAAAGCTGATTTTCCATGATGAATCTGGGAGCATATAAATTGGCTAATATCTAAAAACATTTACAGATACTAGAGGAATTGACTACTTGCGGGCCGTGATGGATGAGGCTGTTAGACGCCAGAGGACAGCTCTGCAAAATCTCTGCGGCTGCCTAAAGCCCTCATTTGATTTTCATATTTACTTCTTTAAACCCATCCTCCTCTCACATGAGGAGCAGCGGCGCTCGTGTTAGTTTCCTCCGCCTCTGGTGCGCTGGAGATCGGCGGTGATGTGCTGGGGCTCCCAGCAGGGTTAGTGGGGCAGAACTGATCTTCCTCCGTCTGATTGTGTCTGATAGCAGGGCTGCAGCTCAGCCCGTCTCGGAGCTCCACGACTATGCTCCGCGCTAGTAATTAGTATACTTGTCAAGGCGACTGCTTACCTCACCCGCTAATGAAGAGCCTGCATCTCAGTATTCAAAGGCCAGATTCATCCGCCTGATGCACTTACCTTCACCGAGATCTGCCTTTGTTGCAGGGATGGGCATGAGTACTGGACCACTCGAAAGAGACGGTCAATCAAAACAATGATTTCTTTTTCTAATTGGTTAAGGTGGCATTTTGTACACCCTATAAATTATTGTAATTGGTAAAAAAGACTAAAAATGCAGCAGCAAATATCTGTTAATTGGTTAACTGTAAGCTTCCTTACTATTCACTCTTAAAAATAAAGGTGCTTCACGATGCCATAGAAGTCTGACAAAAGTCTTTAGACAAAAAGATGCCTTTTAGTCTAAATGGTTCCATAAAGAACCTTTAACATCTGAAGAACCTTTCTGTTTCACAAAAGCTTTTTGGCTAAAGAAGTTTCTTCAGATTATAAAAAGATAAGAAAGAGAATCTAAAATGGTTCTTCTATGGCATCGCTGTGTAGAACCTTTTAAGCACCTTTTATTTTTAAGCGTGTATGGTGATTTTTGTAATAGAAAAAGAAAAAATAATCGTATAATTTACAGTGAAGAAACAACAACCAAAATCCCCTGTGTGGGAGCTCACATTTCACGTTTTTTTTTCACTGAAATTACTGTTTGTTCTTAGTTTTGTTTTTGTTGTTTTTTATCAATTATTATTTGCATTAAGGTTTTAGGCTTCATCTTATGTTGTTAATTGAATGTTTATTGCATAGTGTTGTGTGTTACCATGATGGTATTACACTCTGCACCTTCTAGTTAGTCTTCAGCTCAGCTTGTGGAAAGCTACTTATGACGAACTCTTGTGATGAATCTTCATGTGTCTTTCTCTTTATCGTGTGTTTTTATTGTCAGTGTACAATAAAGTTGCAAAACTGATTTTAGTACTTCAGTAGGTTGGTATATTAACATTACATCAGTTTATGTCATACTTTTTTCCTTTTTACTGTAAATTTAAGATATGTGAAAACTAAAATGTTGCTACTGTATTTTTTACAGTAAAGATATGGCAACCACACTGCTGTTTTTACATTTCTCATATTATTTTTAACAGTGTATCTCACACCAGAGAGCTAAAGTGAAACCATGGCTTTGAAAGTCTGCACTGATGCCTGGAATCACTCTGAAAATGAAAACACAGTGTGAAGTGCCAATCTGTAAACTGTAATATTACATTGATGTTGTATACTATATACCGTATTATTCTCATATGGGATGTGTTTGAGCAACTAACCTGCTACCAAAAGCGCTTAAGTTTATCAGTGTTTATATCACTTTCGGCTCTTGCAGCTCAAACAGCAATAACGGACTATGACTTGGATGGTCATATACATAATATTATAATGAGAACACAACTGTAATATAATGTTGTTAGTTGTTAAAGTTCACTTGTGCAATCTCATCCTTTTTGTGCAGATGTACGTTGTACTTTGTATGTTTATGTTGTACATCTCTCTCACATAAGATGGGTTTGGTTGAATCAGCCTTAACTCACTCAGCTCAAACAGCAACGCTCAACATTACAGAATATGATTGTGTTATCTGAAATAATCCTATTCCTGTTTCTTTTCCAAAATCTTTGATGCATTATTTATAATAACTAGCGGTGTTATTTCTCTAATATCGTTTTCATAAACAGTATGGTTTAATTATGTGCATGTGAAGTCTAAAATGGGCAGATTGATGGTCAACTCATCAAACTGGTGCCCATCTAATAATCACATAATGTGGAAGAGAAATGGAAAAACAATCTGACTTTAAAAGGTGCAGCTAAAATGAGCACTGCTTCTGTCAGTCATCCACAGCCATCAGCGCAGGAACTATTCACTGGATATCCAGGCACAAATGCCTTTAAAGAAATGAAAAGCTATTGTGAATAGAGCCAGAATGTAACAATAATCTCATTTAAACACGAGGTGTCCAGCCCAGAGCCACAAAACACCAAAGAGACTGGAGTAAAATCTCAGGAACGCCCAGCAGTGCTTTCTAGGAAAGTCTGGCGTTCAGAAGATCCCCTCCCAGACGTCTGCAGGAGAGGAAGGATTATAGATGTTGATATCATATTCGATATGTGCTGAAAATGCCCTGAACATATTGATTTATTTACATGCGCATCCATCTGGCCCGCGCGCCGCTGGAGCGGTCTGGGGAAAACACGGACACAACACTCACAAGAGAAAAGACTTCAGAAACAATCTCAAACTCTCTATTGATCCCGCTGAAGTGAGTGGATATATTCAGCCGTCCCAAAGGCACAATTTCTGCGTCTCTAAAATGCAAACAGGGAAGAAAGGAATGAAAGAAAATAAAAGATGGTGGTGTGCGAGGGCCGTGGCTGGCGTATATGAGGCTATTGATCCGTGCACTGGCTGGAAACGCTGGGCGAGCCGGGAATGATGGATGCGCTTGCCGATAGCGCCGGACAAACCTGTTAGCTAATTGCCAGCAAAGACAATTACCTAGGCATTGTTTGATGAAAGCAACACATTACAAAAGTCTAATATTCACACAGGGAGATTCAGTAATTGAAGAAGTTCAGTGCCGCAGGACAGCCGGGTCATTGGAGGAGAAGATGGCGTGTCAAAATACACGTCACTTCCATTAGAATCGGAGCTGGGCTAGTGCGGTCATGTGATGCTAACACTACAGAGAACAGAAAACACCTCAGACCGAAGATGATCAATTCCTCTCACACTATAAGAACTGAACCAATAAAAGCATTGTCCTTTAATTACATATATTCAGCTCATTTTCTAAACACAATGTACAAGTGCAATTTTAATTGTAAAATTTAGTAAAAACGCTACGAAAAAAAACTTTAAAAAAAACCTGTTAATATGTTAAGAGTAAGTTCCCGTACTATATATAGGGAAAAACTGTAAAAGATCTAACCAGACATTTCATGTAATTTTACAGTAAAATGCTGTTAATTGTGAATTAAAAAAAAAAAAACATGCCCTTTTTAGACTTGCACTCTATTCATGCTTCTCTATAATTTTTCTATCTATTCCTTTTCTTTTTATTTATTATACAATTAACAAAAGCAAAAAGGTCTCTAACACCAGCTTGCTCTATTTTTCTATTCTATCCGTTTTCTTTTTATTATATAATTAAAAAACCTTGCAACATGTACTGCGTTAAGCTAACTGACTTGTTATAGCACTTGCATATTATATTGGTTTTGTTTGCTTCCATTGTCCTCATTTGTAAGTCACTTTGGATAAAAGTGTCTGCTAAATGACTAAATGTAATGTAAATGTAATTGTACCGTTTTTAGAAGTAAAAAAAAGAACAAATCAATGTTTAATTTACTGTCAAAATCTGTAAACTGATATTCCCAGAATTCCCTGCGTGACACATTTGAACATTTGACACATTTTGTTTAAATATTCATGTTTTTTTAACAGTTTTTGCTATCAGTTATGTACATTTGGGCTTTATGTTACATCTGTTATTTAATGAAAGTTTACTGCATTATTTAAGTATCGTGTGTGTTACCATGATGGTGTTTAGTGTTTGCATGAATGACTCTGTGCAGCTTCTATATATTAGTCTATACTTCTGCTTGTGGTGAAGCTACTTGTGATGAGCTTTGATTCTTCATGTGGCTTTCTCTTATACCACCTGCATTATTATGGTGTTTTTCAGTATATGTTAAAGGTACAAAACAGACTTTAATAGCAGTGTGTGCTGTTGGATTTACTGGTTTACATTCAAATTGTCTTGTTTGTAATTTACAGTTTTATACTGTAAAAATTACCCTTTTTTTGCCCATAAATGTTTGTACAGTTTTTCTGTATATTTATACAAAATTATTCTGGCAACTTCAGCTGCCAAAATTATTTTGTAAAAACTACAGTTCCCCCCCTTGCAGTGTATCATCACACATTTTAAACCACCAACAAAACATGTTTATCATTCTGAATTGTTGTCTGATATGGACACTGCAATTCTCAGTTATGGATTATTACAGCTAACTAAAACTAAAACCATAAAACATTTGTTACTAAAAATTAAATGCTAACTAAATACATATATAATAATAATAATAAATATATATATAATAATCAGCTAGATGTCAAAGTAACATTTCTCCTTTATTTTACATCGATGTACTAAAATAGCTAAAAATGAAATAAAAATGAATAAAAACTAATAAAACTGACCAAACACAACATTATCAAAACTATTAACTAAAATTACAATGAAAAGGGGAAAAAATATATATAAAAATATAATGTCAAATATTAATAAAACTATAATAGTATCTCAGTGGTACTAAAATAACACTGTGGACAATATATTTAGATAAATATAGAATTATAAGTAACACTATATTTTAAGGTGTCCTTGTTACACGTTACATGTACTTGCTATTATAATAACAATAAATGATGCATAATTACATGCACGTAACCCTAAGCTAAACCCTAACCATATAGTAAGTACATGTAGTTAATTAATATTACTCAGTACTTAAATGTATAATTACGCTATAATTCGGTTACATTTTATTTTAAGGTGTCCTTGTTACACAGTCAAAAGCTGCTCACTGCGCATGTGTCCCTCAAATCTAATGAATGACTACAAAACCAAATGTAAATTCTCTATTTTTTTGTATTATTTATTTTTTACGCTGAAGCCAGAAGTAGATGAACTGTGCATCACTGGCATCTTTGTTTTCAGAATGTGTGCAGAAATTCTACCTTTGTGAGATTTCTGCTAACATAACTAACAAGAAACATTACATTCATTAATATGGTCTTTGATTTTATCCTGATTTTGGCCTGTCATGTAATTGGGTTGAGAAGACTGAGTCTGTAACAGCTTCCACATTTCTCTGACTAACTAGTTTGACTTGAGATGACCCACTTCAGGATAACGATGCTTTACTGGTTAACTCTGGCTGGTGTGACGAGGTTGAGCATAGTTTGACTGACTCAATAATGTGATTTCAATCTCTCCTCTTGTATGATTGCAGTAAAACGTTTTTCAAAATAACAGTTTATTTCGATAAACTTTAGACATTCTACTAACAGTAAGTAACTTAACTACATATCAACTAGCAGTTATTATAGTATTAGTAGACGGTCTGCTTAATATCTTCTAACACTTTATTTTGATGAACACACCATACTGACTATGAGAAATTTTGCAAGTATATGTCAACTTATTCTACTAACCCTAAACCTAACCTAACAATGTACACTGAGAGTTAGTAGACATGTAGTTGCAAATTAATGAGAATTAGTTGACATGTAGTTGCAAAGTTACTTATATTTAGTAGAATGTCTAAAGTGGACTAAAGTGGAGTTTTTCTTGTAAATCACTGTAATGCAGATATCAGTGTTTCTTCCCTATAGTGAAAAATAAGTGTACTAAAATGTATTTGAAATATATATTTCATGATAAGTATGCTACAAATACATGTGCATATTTATGTACTTACTAAAAATATTTATTTCTGGTATACTAAACTGGTATACCTTAAAGTCTGCTAACTAATTTTGTTCTTAATGCACTTTAATTGCGTGGAAGTATAGTACTAAAGTCCAACTAAAGATTATGTCAGTAAATCTTTAAAAAAAACCTGTTAGACTCAAGATGGCGGCGCGATCAGATGCAGCGGCTGCTCCGGGTCCCAAAGACGGTGCTTTTATGTATTTTAATGTCGTCTGTTGGTCTCCAAATAGTGTAAAATTACCGCTAACTCTGTAAATCAATCCAAATCACATATGATCGGCAAAGCCTTTTGGATATCGGCAACGCGTATGAGCAACAACTCTCGCCGGCGGCTACTGAGAAGCTATGAGGCCTTTGTTTACTGCTGGAGCTGGACCTCGAGACCGCGGCCTCGCCTACTGATGCTACCCGCACAAGGCAGCGTCGCAAGCGGTGTGAGAGAGGACGGAAGCGCGGTAAGCCCGGAGGTATACGAGCTAGGCTAAGAGCCAACCCCACAAGACCGGCTCTTCCAACACTCATGCTCTCAAACATTCGCTCTCTGGAAAACAAACTGGGCTTAATTCAACTCAGTCGGTCTACACAGCATGAGGCAAGGGATTGTTGTGTGTTTGTTTTCACCGAAACATGGCTAAACGACAACATCCTGGACTCCGCCATTCAGCAGCACGGGCTAACCAGCTACCGAGCGGATATAGATTCATCACTGTCTGGTAAGACCCGCGGAGGTGGCTTGTGTGTGTATATCAACAAAGACTGGTGTAACAATGCTGTGGTATTATCAAAACACTGTTCATCGCTGGTGGAGTTTATGGTTGTGAAGTGTCGACCGTTCTATCTGCCGCGGGAGTTCACGGTCATTGGTATTGTCGCGGTCTACATACCCCCGTGTGCAAACGCTAAGGACGCGCTTCGTGAACTGTACAGCGCCATCAGTGAACAACAAACAAATAACCCCGACGGCTTTTTCATCATAGCCGGTGACTTCAACCACGCAAACTTAAAGACAGTTTTGCCAAAGTTCTACCAACATGTGAACTTTGCAACAAGGGGAAACAACACACTGGACTTTGTTTACACAACAGTAAAGAACTCTTACAAGGCTGTACCCCGCCCCCACCTCAGGTACTCAGACCACATCACTGTTATGCTAATCCCAGCATATAGACCAAACTCAAACTCGCCAAACCAGTTCAAAAGCAGATCACCGTATGGCCAGACAATGCCACCTCACAGACTGGAACATGTTTAAAGAGGCAGCCACCTACAACAACCACACAGACCTGCATGAGTACACTGAAACTGGGACTGCTTACATCAAAAAGTGCACTGATGATGTGACAGTCACCAAGACCATCACCACACGTGCAAACCAGAAGCCATGGATGACAGCAGAGGTTCGTGGGCTGCTAAAGACCAGAGATGAAGCATTCAGATCAGGAGATAAAGCAGCCCTCAAAACAGCAAGAGCCAATCTGTCCTGTGGCATCAAATGCGAAACGGTCATATGCTCAAAAAAAATCAACAATCACTTCACAGACAGCAGAGACACACGGAGCCTGTGGTAAGCCATTCAGACCATCTCTGACTACAAGCCCCCGCCACAGGCCTGTGATGATGACACATCCCTCCCCGATGCACTCAACCACTTTTATTCACGGTTTGAAATGCAGAATGACACACCTGCACAAAAACTGCCCACACCTCCCACCGACCGGGCGCTCTGTCTGTCTCCAGCCGATGTAAGGAAGACCCTATCTAGGATTAACCCACGCAAGGCTGCGGGTCCTGACAACATACCTGCCGTGTTCTGAGAGACTGTGCTGCACAGCTGACAGATGTCCTAACAGATATCTTCAACACCCCCCACTGACCACCGACAGCTCGACTGTGGAGAGAATCAGCAGCACTAAATTCCTGGGGGTGCACATCACAGAGGATCTCACCTGGACCACCAACACCATGTCACTCTCCAAAAAGGCACAACAGCTGAAAAGAGCAAGTCTCCCTCCACCCATCCTCACCACATTCTACAGAGGCACCATTGAGAGTGTGCTGACCAGCTGCATCACTGTCTGGTACGGGAACTGCAGTGCTGCTGACCGCAAGACCCTCCAGCGGACAGTGAACACAGCTGCAAAGATCATCGGTGCCCCTCTCCCCTCCATCCTGGACATCTTCCTTACACGATGCTTCAGCAAAACCAACAGCATCGTGAAGGACTCCACCCATCCCTCCCACAGTCTCTTCCAGCTCCTACCATCAGGAAGACGGTACCGGAGCATCAGAGCCCGCTCCGCCAGACTGCTCAACAGCTTTTTCCCCCAGGCTGTGAGAGCCCTGAACTCAAATCACCCGCCCCCCTCTGTAACCCCATGCAAACCCCTACCTCCTGAAACATGGACCACCCCCCACCCCAAACACTTACCACACCAAAGAAAAACTGTATGGAACTTTTTTGTGCAATTGGAAGTGTGCTACACACAGGTGAGTGGGCCTGTACAAACCATCTGTAGTAACACACTCTCCTCTATGTGCACTAGACACTTTACACACACTGCTGCGTGTACACAATCCCACAAAAGACTCAGCAATATATGTATGTTTACATCCTCATGCACTACAAATCATCCTGCACTGTTCCCCAACCAGCTGCTTGACTCAAAATGTCTCTCTTTGCACATGTACAGTATTTGTGAAGCATTCGTATAGTTTGTATTTTTTATCCTTTATTCTTTTAGTTTGTATAGGGTTAATACTTATATATAGTATACTTATAGCTAAATCTGTCAGTAAGTTAGTTGTGTATAGGTTTATAGTGTTTTTTACTTCATTGTTGTATGTCTGTATTTATGTAGCACCGTGGTCCTGCGAGAAACGACATTTTGTTCCACTGTATGTCCCCACATGTAGCAGAATGACAATAAAGCTCAACTTCAACTTGAACTTAATAGATTTGAACTGTACTTAGTATGAAATAAATGCATTTTAAATATATCACTTTTTTTGCTAGGGTTAGAAACTTGGTCACCATTTATATTGGGATATATTTTTAACTACTATGTACTTGCATAAATGATAAGTACAATGTATTTATTCTGCACAAGCACTGCTATTAAGGTTGGATATGGGTGAGTTTATGGACATGTTTAGTGGTATGGGTTGGTTTAAGGGTGGGTTAAGAGGTATGTGTAGGTGTAATCATAGGTGTAACTACAGAACTTAATTACAGATTGCAGGTATTTTTAAATGCAAGTACAACATAATAACATGTATGTGCATGTGCATTAAAAACAAGTGCATAAATGTTAGTGCACAGTAGTTGGAAGACACTTCACACAAAGTTTGTCCAGAAGCTCATTATACTTAATGAATCAACACTAACAAGTCTGACAGATTGAAATATTATCGGATAGTCTCCCTAAATCTCCCTAAAATAAAGTAATGAAGAATTGTCGACAGAGTGTGTGGTGCTGTACAGTGTTAGAGCTTCAATCGGCTTCATCAGAATGATGATACGCCATAACTAAACAGATCCGGCTGTGTGTTTGCCACAGCATCAGGTCAGTGAAGTCTTGTGATTTATAATGAGTTTCCAGCAGACTGAGGGTGGGCTACGTCACACAGTATTGCCTTGTTCTACACACGGCAGGAGTGCTTTGACAAGCGGTGGATAACAGCGCTCCAAAGCAATCACACGCTTGACTTTGACATACGAGTGCATGCATGCACTGGAATCTCTCTGTTGATTAAATCCAGCAAACGTGTCTCTGACGCACTGTGTGTGTGTGTGTGTGTGTGTGTAGATAGGAAGATGGCGGACGCTATGTGGGTCTGTATTCACTGAATGCTCAAAGGACAAGCGTCCTCCACTTCTACTGAAATCCAGCTGCTAAAAACTACAGAAACACACTGACCACACACACACACACGCACACACACACACACACACACTAGTGTATCTTTCAGGAGCAAAGCTGAGGTCTCCATCTTTACTCCAGTGCATTATAAAGTCTGGAAGCATTAAGAGACAAAACAGTTCAGATTTATTGTTTTGGCCATCAACCATAACACAGCAGTAATTATCTTTAAATGGCACTGAATTTATTGCGCCTATTAATGCAAGCTTGTTCTTGATTTTTAATTTGTTTGCATTAGCATTAATTTATGAAATCAATATTTCTGATTTTAAACAAAATAATCTTTTGATTGCTAGATAGTTTGTTGGAAATGTGCAATAAAGAAATATCTAATTTGCTCAATTTGCACACAAATGACTAGCCTATTATTTTGGCAATCACAACAATAATCATCAAATATTGATATTGGCTAAAATGTCTATATTGGTGCTCAAAGACACACTACTCCACACACACTGATACATATAAAGATATATTTTCTCCTGTACATGCAATGCTGGATACTGATGAACCAATAATGACATTCTGCATGATACCAATAAGATCACTTTTTATGTTTTGGAAATTAACTGATAAATGACCAATATATATTGTCAAAATTAAACTAAATATGAAAATATAAAATAAAATTAGTATGCTACAAATAAATGTATGCATCACAACAGTATGTACATTATAAAAATTGGATGACTCTTATTTCCCACTATAGATAAAAGTCTCCTGTTTGAACAAGGAATAATAATAATAATAATAATAATAATAATAATGAGCACTGTCATAAATTTGGTGTAGGATTTTACTTTGAAGCAGTTTTCACTCAGAAATTGCTAGTAAATTTCACTAAAGGTAACACACTGAATTAAAAATGAAATTTTAAAGAGTCTTTTCTTGTATAAAGATCTCCAATAATACTTGTTTTATTAAAGCAAAGTAAAAAAATAAAATAAAAAAAATGAATTGGTATTTTCTTTTAAGACATAATCCAATAATCTTCGTTTTACTTGCAAATGCTAAAAATCATGTTACAGTGAGGAGAGATCAAGCCAATTAAACGGATTAGTTGTGTTTATACAAGAAACAGTGTGTGTCTGAAACAGAGCTCAAAATAACGTCACAAAAAGCTTCTGAATGCTGGAGTTAAGCAAGAACAGAAAATGGCAATAAATATGAGATGAAATAACCGATCAGCTCTCACCATTGATCAGCACAGATAAATGCTCTGCAGGGTGTGTGTCTGATGCAGTGAGAGTGAGCAGGAGAAGAGACCCAGAATAAATGGAGGGCTATAAATAACACAGCAGTTAAGTGGCGGGTGGCCTGCAGGACACTTAATTGCCCCTCATGTGCCGCAGGTAATGCTGTCTCTCATTAGGAAATAAACACCTCTACTCACGGACTGAAGCCTCGCGCTCCTCCAGAAAACACTCCACGATCAGACGGGCCAGGAGAGCCGGAGACAGGTCCACCTGACAGAGACACACACACACACACACCTGCATTCACTGATCATCAGTACTCAATGTGTAATCGATCGACCTGCTTCAGCACACACTCAGACGCCTTCATCTGCTCGAATGCATCCAACAACGCCATCATTTGAAATTAATGGAATGAGTTTACATTCAATTCACTGTAGTTACAAACAAATAACAGCGAGAACTATCATTAGTCATTTTAAAAAGCACATCAGTTTTGTGTGTCACATATTTTAACATCATAACAGCTGATATAAATCAAATTTTAATTTGAAAGATATTATTTAATAATACTTCCTTCCTAAAGTGCATCTCCTGTCGTCTCTCATCAAAATCCAGCCACATATCTGTTTAGATCTGTTTTGTCTTGTAAACGCTGCTTGATCTGTGCAGATTTCTCTCCTGATTCAGACCAGAACACTTTTTCACTGGAGGAAGAGTTATTATGGATTATGGACTCATATTTTAGTTAAAAACATCTTAATGCTGGATTTGTTTCAGCTTTGTTCTTCTCCAGATGTTACCTGATGGACTGGAGTGGTGTGGATTATTGTGATGTTTTTATCAGCTGTTTGGACTCTCATTCTGACGGCACCCATTCACTGCAGAGCATCCATTGCTGAGACACTGATGCAGAGACACATTTATACAAACCTGATGAACAAACAAACTCATCCTGATCTCGGATGACCTGATGGTGAGCACCTTTTCACTTGTGACTGAACTACTGCTTTAAGTTTAAAGTAACCCACAGGTAGACTGACTGTTGATGGTGTTTAATGAGTGCTGTGAGGTCTGACTCACTACAGCAGCTGAACAGAAACAGAAGTCATTATTAGACGGCGTGAACGCTCCAGAGCTGACACTGAATAATGACGTCTGCGTGAGGTTCCCCGCCTCATTCAGGTGCTCATCCTCATCGTTTTCAAATTAATCATGAGCGGATCTCTCGTCTGAAACATGTGAGTAACGTTTATGACGCTCCAATCACATTCATCACTCTTTAATCAGGTTAAATAACTGACCCTGGACTGGATTCACGGGAGTTTGTGTGTCAGATCTCAGACGAGCAATGGGCTCGAATTCTCATCAGTTTTTATGGTGTAGCTCAGTTGGCGATATATATTGTGCCATAAAGCGCTATGACTGTAGCAATTAGCGGCGAGCGGAGCGCCATGAGAGCACAGCGTAAATGTGAAGTAGCGCATTAAACTGAGTCATGAGACACTTATGAGGAAGAGCGTTCAGATCCTTCAACAACAAACTGTACGTCAGTTCAGCCCATTCACAAACAGCTATAGGGATATGATCATCACAGACATAACTATAAGGATTTAACCATATCAAAATCTCACGATATGATCATTTCAAAGCATGCATTTGGGAGAAGATAGGTTTCATGGTTCCTGCAGTAATGAATGGAGGCTGTATCATTATTTCTCATGAGATCAGTGTGAGTAAACGCTGCTCTCTGATGATGACAGGAGATCAGCCCGTAATGAGAGAGTCGTGTGGACTCCTCTCACTGTAATTCAGACTCACCCGCACAATCCCACACACCCTCAGATCCACCACCGACACAGGAATCACTCCAACACTTAATGAAGCTTCTGAAGTAAGAGAGAGCTTCAACATGTAAACAGCACACCTGAATAAAGATATTAACCACTGACCTCTGTGTCAATAATAGAGCGCAGACGCATTTAGAAATGTCACTTATGATAATGACACTGAACTATTTTCCCATGAAGGATAATTGCACCAAATCATTGGTTAATAGGCCGAACCATTAGCCCAATTTTTATAAGTACTAACAGACTGGGAAAACTCCCAATGAATCTTTGAATCTTCTGGGTTAATTATGTTTGTGCTGGAGAATAATAAAGCGTGTATTTCAGTACCTGGTTGGCGAGCTCCAGCAGAAGCGGGGCCGTAGGACGAGTCTTGGCTTCGCTGCGGTACCTTCATTACCACAAAGAACAACAAATGAGAAGAGAGGACAACAAGTCAGGACATGTCAGTTTCCCTGATGGATTCAGCCTCTACGGCTCCAAAACCCAAACCAGACGAGGCCCATCATTAACCTCAAACCACAAAGCCCTCACAGATCCGCCACACTCACATCACAATAAGAGCTAACAAGCAGCGTAACGCAGCTTTCCTTCAGATACGAGCGTGTTTGTCAAGAGATCATCTGCTTTCATCTGATTTGGATTTTGGGAGAATAACAAACAGCAGCGTCCCACCTGAGCTTTATTTTTATAACTGATCTTTCTGCATCTCCAACAGGTGTCCATGACCTTAAAACCCTTCCGCTTCAATTACGCAAATTATTATTAGCAAAAAAAATAATTTAAAAAAATCAAATAAATATGGACATACACACATACAATATATATACATACATATCTAAATTATAAATACATCTAAATGAATGAGTTGTAGCAGATAGTGAAGGAGAAGCATCATCAGTGTTTAAAGCATCCCAGAATGCATCTGGTGAATGCTCAGAACAAGCAGAGACACAATACGAAGACAAAAACCAAACCTGATTGAGGGTCGTGGACCGAAAGTTAATTCTGCATTATATCTCATTATATTATATTAAAATAAAATAAGAAAACAAAAAAGAACTTACAAAATAATAATAATTTAATCTTTTTGTTTACATTTCAATGAAAAAAACCAGAAATATAAACTATAACTGAAGATATGGTTCAATGGCCACACCAGAGTTTATGACAGGACAACTCTGACCCACCAGCTCTGAGCTACACAGAAAAGAAGCTCCGGATTGGTATGTTTGAGCAATACATTACTCACACACTTTAATTTACTTTTTTTCACTGCACTAATGTCAAAAATAGTCATAATAAACAAGGACAGTACATGCTTTTTATATGTATTTGAAAAACACAGGAAGGCACACACACAGCAACAAAGGAGACGCTTTGTTTCATTGTCAGCTGGTTCATGGATTAATTGGCATTACTGGTTTGATGTATTGTGTGTATACGCTGTATTCAGGAGTAGGATCAGCTGGAGGTCATTACGCTCTGGATTCTGCTGTCTGATCATTGCCAGGTCAGTGTTAAACTCTTCTAAATGTACTTCAGGAACACATGAGTGTGATGTGTGTAGGGCTGTTTCTTACCTCTGGTAATATGCTTTGACCACATCAGGAGCGTGATGCCTCCCCATGCTGCGCTTCATCCTCTTCTGAAACAAACACATACACAGGGACTTAAACCAGTTTATATCCTGTGTATGTAAAATATCAGCATCATTAATCAGTCATCGTGTATATAGAGTGTGTGTTTCTGACTTTGCTTTAACTACTCAATATATCTGCATGGCTATCAGGAGTACGTGATGATATTTACATGTGAGAGCAAAGAGTGATGCAAACATACACCTGCACCAGAACTCAACTAGATGAGAGGAGGATCAAGCAATATTACAGAGGCTTTGTTTGCCACAGTGTATGTGTGTATAACTTGAGACATTGATCTGGAATCAAACTGATGTACTGTAGCTGTTTCAGAATAGTTTGCACTGTTTTGAACTCGGTGGTTTAATAATGCAAACCTGTTTTTACACTCAATTCATGACAGGAATCAATTGGTTACCAAGCTACAAAAACAGGAATTAAGATGGGATTATTAAAATAATAAACATTTTGTTTACACTACCATTGAAAAGTTATTTTTGTCTGAGAAATTGCTACTTTTACTCATCAAGGATGCATTAAATTGATCAAAAGTGAACTATCAAGATTTCTATTTCAAATAAATGCTGTTCTTCTGAACTTTCTATTCATCTGTGAATCCTGTGCAGCTCAACTGTTTTCAACATTGATGATAATCAGAAATGTTTGTTGAGCAGTAAATCAGTATATTATTATGATTTCTGAAGATCATGTGACACTGAAGACTGCAGTAATGATGCTGGAAATACAGCTGCGCATCACAGAAACAGAGAATGGGAACATGATGTCAGCAACGCACGGCATTCTGGGACTTTGGGACACGGACACTACAGTAGAGACTGGGTAATAGTGGAGGTAGATGTTAAAATTGATATTAATCCGTTAAAAACACATTAAAATGGAGAACACTTGCTTTGTTTATGTATTTATGAATCACTCTCCGTGTTCATAAAGCAGCCGTTGATTCATTGTTCAGCAAGTCTTTGTGAGAAATTGTATTTGCTCCATTTAAGTCCAGTAAAACTTATTTGGTGTAGTACTTTCACAATATAATTAATTCCAGAGCTGATTTGAGCTGGAATCATGGCGGGATATCCTGTGATTTTCACTAAACGTCTGAAGTGACTAGAGAAACATGCAGAGGACTGTTATTGAGAACCACTGAAATACATGATCAGCTGGCTGAGATCAAGCTATAGGGGTTATTTTGTCTGGCAGATATATCAATGCCACCTAGTTATTCAAAACTGCAAAAGAGAAAGCAATGTGGTCCTGTGTGTGGTACGAAACCATCTGATTTCTGTGAGTGTGTATCATGTTGTTTATGTGTGGTGTCCTGGCCACACGACTGAGATAATTGACTGAAATATTAGTCAAATGCAAGCAGCTCTTCAAAATATGAACACAAATACAGCCATTTGTTTCCTCTGGTGATTTGCATTTGTTGTCATTGTACGCTACTTAGTGTGTCCCTAAACATGGCAGCGACTACCCAGAATGCTGTGTGCAGTGGCATAGTTTCCCATTCTCTATAAATTACAAGCATTGAAGGCAATCCAATAATAATTAAATATTTACAGTAGTAACAACAAATGATATTTTATTATATGATATGATTAATATCATGTTTTTAAATATGATGGTGTCATTCTACACATGGTGATTATCTCTAATATGGACACCCAACATAATATATGATATGGGGGGTGGTGATGGCGCAGTGGATAAGACACATGCCTTTGGTGTGAGAGACCCGGGTTCGAATCCACTGTGAGACACCAATGTGTCCCTGAGCAAGACACTTAACCCCTAGTTGCTCCAGAGGCGTGCGACCTCTGACATATATAGCAATTGTAAGTCGCTTTGGATAAAAGCCTCAGCTAAATGAATAAATGTAAATGTAAATGATATTTACCATCTGAAACTAACCATGTCATGTCAACAAATGGAGAAGTCAGCCATCTATTAATTATCATGTTAATTACTGTGCCTTTAGCTCCAACAGCAGGGGCGCTTTTTACCCCAAATACCATACTTCTACATATCATTTCGTTATTTAAAAACTGTTGCTTTAATTATCTTAAACAAAACTGAAAATCATAAAATATATGCATTTGTCTCAAAATATATGCATTAATTTGATCAATTCTCATTTGCTACTTAAATCAACAACATTTAACAAACGTAAAATATTAGATCAAGTAAGCACAGAATCAGCTTTGCGCTGCTGTGTGTGATGACATCAAGGATCAGACAAATATACACCTGCATCCTGAAAAGCGGATGTTTTGGAAAGTGCTACGCCACGTTTGTGTGTCATCTAGTGGTTTAGAGGAAAATAATATCAAAGGTGCCTTTAACCCTATTTTTCCTCAAATGAGAGCAGTGTAGATGTAAAAGTGCAGAAGAGACGACTTTCATTAAAAACAAACTTCTGAGCGGTAGTGAGCTGTTCTTGGCGTGATATGAACCGGCTCCTCCTGTGATGTGTATATGAGCACTCGCTGTGGCTCTGAGGGTCCGGTGGCCCTGCGCCTTCATTTCCTCTTCTACTAAACTACAACCATTTCTAATGCGATTCAGCGGCGGCTTAACCCGAGGACAGCGAGAGCGGCGCTTAAAAACAACTTATTTAAAAACTACAAAAGTAATTCTGCGGAGACACAGCGAGTGAGTGACAGCTGTCGGCCGGATGATGAATGGCTCTGTTTTGTGCCTCCGCAGCAGCGGCCATCGATCATCATCGGCTGTCAGACGCCCAAAGCGGCCGCGACAGCGCGAGTCAGCAAACATTTAGCACACCGAGCCGCGCTGCACCGGGAAATTATTATTGTCAGAATAATAATGGTTTAGCATAATTTATTACAGGTCCGGCAAATAAGAAGCGGCTCCATGTTATTAGACAGATGGAGGGGCCGGGTTGGCAGTGGTCCACCGAGACTCAGGCGAGAGTGTGTGTGTGTGTGTGTGTCGGTCGGGGGGGAATCCTCCAAACCAATCAGAGAGTTGGCAGTTCAATTACATAGAAATAAGGGGACATTCATCATTCAATTAGGCAGCTGTCAGGCCGCACAAAGGAAGAAAACTTCTAACCTGGTACTCCTGGGAGAAGATGCTCAGAAGAGTGGACGGAGGAAGACTGGAACAAATAAAAGAAGGACAAAGTTAATTACCAGAGTGCATTGCACGCAGACAAAGAGAGAGCAGTGCTTCTGCGAGCAGCCGGCCTGTAATCTCCAGGAACATGGAAACAAGTGTGGCAAAGCTGTTCCAGATGAACGCCCCGGACAGATGACGCAGGATTACGCTGAGAAACCAGAGGAATATAGTGTTGTATGAACGCAACACACCTTTAGACCTCAAGATCTCACTCACAAAAGCTCAAGACATCCGAGTCGCTGAAGCAGAACGTCATCTACACCATCTGATGCGCAAACATACACTGTATAGGTTTTTCATTCATTTGAAATGGTTCTTTATAATATATACTAAACAGTAGAAATATACACACACTTTTTTACATAACGGTTTTCTATTTTAATAATGAATTTCTGAAAGATCATGTGACACCGAAGACCAATGGCTGATAAAAATTCAGCTTTATACAACAGAAATAAATTATATTTAAAAGTAATCCTATTTCACAATATTAGTTTTTTTTCTGTATTTTTGATCAAATAAATGCAGCCTTGATGAGCATAAGAGACGTAAACCATAAAAATACGCACACGCGCGCAACTACAAAACACTGTATTGATTTGTACTATATTTGAGTACAAATTTAACATGAGCTTTTAATAATAAATTAGATTAAATATACAAGTATAACTGTAAAAATATTATAGACACATCATAAAAATATCATTTTGTTTTTTATTACAAAAATAATTATAAAAATGCAGTTTGAAATAGTTTAGAATGTCACCTTTTAAATTTTCATTCATTTTGGTGACATTCCAGGCCTGAAAATCATAAGTTTCCCTGATATTTTAGGTTCAGGTTCAAATCAAACCTGCATCCGTCCATATTCCTCACCTGTCTCCTCAATCATATCAAATCAAGACACAAAACATGAGCTTAATGAAACATATTTGAGACTGATATAATTGTTTAATGCCGATCAGAATCATCTGCTCAGGTTCTGAATCCTGCAGGAACCACAAATGCATTTAGAGATCAAATCCAGATCAAACTATGAATGAAATCTCCCCGATGGCTGAAACAAATCTGCTCAAAGGAGTCACTAATACACTGACATCTGATTCATCATCATTATCATTTCCTGTTTTATATGATATTATTTCCTGATTTATGGTCTTTTTCTTCTGCATGTTTGTTTTACCACATGACTCTGATTTGGCAGCTAGTTTTTCAAATATTATAATCAGTTTGTTTTCTCCAAGAAATATTAGAAAATAACAGATCTATTCAAGTCAGTGAATTTGCATTTACAAAATGGACAACAAATGAGCAGCACGTGTTTGACCCATTTCTTATTTTACGTCCTAACTTTCTTCAGGTTTTTTTTTTCAGAATCATAAAAGCATGTGTTTATTTGTATGTATAAATCCATTTCTGAGCCCACTGTGTGTGCGCATGTGAATCCTAGGGTGGTCTGCAGGCACTGACACTGACGCTTGAGTCCCGTCAGCAGCTGGGCTGTTTGGGATGATGATGATGATGGCTGGAGTTTGTGGGATATCGGGAACATTCCCACTGCAGCCGATGGCCTTTGAAAGAGGAGCCTTTCATGGCAGGAAGCTGCGGCTCCCGAGGGCCGCTCAATTCCACGGATGGCCATAAGCTACATTCATCTTCAGCGGCGCTCAATGTCAAACACCTGCGGAGGGCATGCACCTGGAAAACAGATCCGACGGGAATATCCTGCTCTCCAAACCCTCCTCCGCTCATTTATTCAGCGTCTGAGCCGCTCTCAGTGCTGATTGGTCAGACTTGCATGAGAAATCAAAACAAATGAGCACACACAAAGTTATAGATGCATACTGCAGTAGAAAAAGAAAATTATAATATATGATTCAGGTACAAAGCATTGCACGACCAAGATATTTAACCCGAATATCAACGTGATTGCAACGTGACACTGATTTTATACAATAGTAGTTCAATAAACAAGATGTTAAAATTATTTACATTTTAGACACAATGTTTGCTACTTTTGCTCAATTTCGCTGAAAATAGTTCCAATCAAAGCCACAGCAGAACTGCTGCATGTCTCCGAGCAACACAGCGGTGTTTCCTGACTGAATCAATCCACGCTTTTGAACGAATCAAGTGAGTCAATGATTCAGACTGTTCTGTAGGCTGCTGATTATTGCTCATGTTATTCAACTGCAACAGAATGCTTTGTAATAAGACAATAAATGTTTGACATCTAAATGTGTTTTATCTTATTGGAATAGAAACTAGGAATTGATAAGAATACTCATGTGGGTCAGAAACTAACCGACCAACAGAAAGTCCTGATATGTGGAGCTGTTCACGCCTGCGGTTGACTAAATCTCAAAAGAACAACACTAAGAAGTAAGTGAGAGAAATCTAAATCCCAAAGTGTTGACTGAGTTTTGGCAGTGAACAAAGCCAGCATGAAGATCAGAGAACATCCCAGTCACGAGTGACCAGAGCACCGGCCAAATAACAGC
This sequence comes from Barbus barbus, assembly GCF_936440315.1. Classification (NCBI taxonomy): domain Eukaryota; kingdom Metazoa; phylum Chordata; class Actinopteri; order Cypriniformes; family Cyprinidae; genus Barbus; species Barbus barbus. The sequence goes on from NC_136748.1 coordinate 809,277, forward strand.
CATTAGGTGAACACATCTACACCGGACCTTGACCAGCGCATTCACACATCTGCTAGGCTTCAGATGGATTACTCCATATAATGATCGTGATTAGGGCCTAATGGCTAAATCTTTAGCCTGTTGAGTTAAGAGGAGGTAAACTGCCCTTAATATCTGTGAAAACAGATCTGTGTTGAACAATGGGCCGAACTTTGAATTATGGGCTTGTTTAGACGCACCGTTTAAGGTCTGAAAGGCTTTCCCACGAGTAAATACATCATCAGATGAAAGAGAGCTTCGAAATACTGTGCATCTGAATCAGCATCAACACTCCTTCAGCAAACACACGACAACCAACCTGTTCACTACAACACACTACTGATCAGAGCAGAGCTATTTCTGTTTCTGAAAGAAGTGTCTTCTGCAGTCACTCGATGAAAAATATAGTGAAAACACAGAAATATTATTACAGTTTAAAACAGCTGTTTTCTGTGTGAATATGTGTTAAACTAATGCATTTCTGTGATGCGCAGCTGTATTTCCAGCATCATTACTCCAGTCTTCAGTGTCACATGATCTTCAGAAATCATAATAATATACTGATTTACTGCTCAACAAACATTTCTGATTATTATCAATGTTGAACACAGTTGTGCTGCACAATATTTCTGTGGAAACGGTCGTACATTTTATTTTTCAGGATTTACAGATGAATAGAAAGTTCAGAAGAACAGCATTTATTTGAAATAGAAATCTTTTGTAACGTTATAAATGTCTTCAATGTCACGTTTGATCAATTTAATGCATCCTTGCTGAATAAAGTATTAATTTCTTTCAAAAACAATGTCACTTTGAACGGAAGTGTATTTCCAGTGCATGACAGAAAGATGTATCACTCAGATGAAATTTAGACTTCATAAGATCATAATAATTGACTGATAGCAGCCTTGAAAATGATTGTTTTCTGTTTTCTACAGAAGTCTAAGTCCAGCGCAAATCAAACTATGATGAACCTGTCAAAAGAAGAGCCGGCACTCATCTAGAGAAGAGCACACTGTTAGTGTTCAGACATTCAGAAGCAAATACACTGTTAGACATGTCTGTCATTTACACAGTTAGTTACTGTATATCACCCAGTATAACACTGAAAATTCCCTTTACAGTAAATAACTGTAATAGCCTTTGCATCATGGGAATTTTCTATGACGTCAGACCCCACATACAGAGTACTGCATTACTGTATTTTTTTTTACAATTGCTGTATACTACTGGAAATAGTACTACTGGAATCAGAAATACAGTTTGCTATTGTAAATCTTAATTACAGTAACTTACTGGCAACAGTGTTACTGTAAAAACCCTTTGAAATGTCTAACAGTGTAGTATAAGTGGGCTCATAATCACATATTACTAGCACTATACAGTATTTAGAGTGTGCACAGCATGCACAAGTTCTGTGTGACCAACTGCATAACAAAAAATATTTATATATTCTATGAAAAAGCAAAAGCAATTGTACTCATCTTGTGCTTTATACAGTTGAGGTCAAGAGTTGACATCCCCCTTTCAAGGTTGAAATGCTCACCGATGCTCCAGAAGGGGAAAAAAAACATGCATTAAGAGCCGGGGGTGAAACTTTTTGAATTTGAAGATCAGGGTAAATTTAACTTATTGTGTCTTCTGGGAAACATGTAGGCTAACTATCTTTTGTAGCTTCTGAAGGGCAGTACTAAATGAAAAATATATGATATTTAGGCAAAATAAGAATATAAAATAATCTAAATTCTGTTCAAAAGTTTTCCTTCTGGAGCATCAGTGAGTGTTTGAATCTCCAGTAATAGCTGCATATGAGTCTCTCAGTTGTCCTCCGTGTGGAAAGATGGATCTCTAAATCATACAGTCATTGTTGGAAAGGGTTCAAATACACAAAAATGCTGGAAAACCAAAGAATTTGTGGGAGCTGAAGGATTTTTCTGAAGAACAGCAGGCAGTTGAACTGTTCAGGACAAACAAGGGACTCATGAACAACTATCACTAAACAACAAAACAGCTGTGGATCGTTCAGGTAACAACACAGTATTAAGAATCAAGGGGATGTAAACTTTTGAACGGGCTCATTTTTATAAATTCAACTAATATTTTCTCTTGTGGACTATATGTAAACATCTTTATGTGAAATATCTTATTCAGGTCAGTACTAAATAAACAATAACATGCATTTTGCATGATCTTATTTTAATAAAGTAAATAACATTTTGCAGATTCTGAGAGGGACAAATGGAATACTTTCAGCGCTCTCTATATAATGTTTATTATATCTGTCCCTGGAGCACAAAAGCAGTCATGAGTAACAGGTATATTTGTAGCAATAGACAACAATACATTGTATGGATCAAAATTATACATTTCTCTTTTATGACAAAAATCATTAGGATATTAAGATCATGTTGCATGAAGATATTTAGTAAATTTCCTACTGTAAATATATCAAAACTTCATTTTTGATTAGTAATATGCATTGCTAAGAACTTCATTTGAACAACTTTAAAGGAGATTTTCTCAATATTTAGATTTTTTTGCTCCCTCAGATTCCAGATTTTCTAATAGTTGTATCTGAAACAAATATTGTCCTATCATAACAAACCATACATCAATGGAGAGATTATTTATTCAGCTTTCAGATGACTGGTTTTGTGGTCCAGGGTCACATATAATATAAAATAATATTTAAGCAAGAAGTGATAAAATGTAAATGTATACCTTAAATGCAAGGCACGTTGTTTTGGATAAAAGTATCTGCCAAATACATTCATGTAAATTTAATGCATTTCATTTCAAGTTGCTTGAAGCAAGAAACAATCTACAGTAGTCTGTCTTTTTCTTTTTCTTTCCTAAGACACAATAGCAGAAGCATATCTGTAATCCTATGAATGCACCTAAAATATAGAATCAAATCATTAAATCAAATCGAATACAGTCTGAATCTGCAAAAATCGTTCATGAATCTAATCAAGAGGAATTCACAGAACAGCAAAAAAAATCATATTCCACAATCCTCCTGAATTTAGGGAAAAGCCGTGCTCAAATACAGAGCATCATTAGAAGGTCATAAAGAGCGTAATGCTGATGGCCTACAGCGTGTCATTCCCAACATGATAAAACAGAAGGTCTGGAAACACAAGAGCGCTTTGGGAATCAGCCGCTCTGGCCATAATTACCCTCCTGACAGCCGTGTATGATGCATTAATACGAGCGCGTCTGAAACAGACTCCGCACCTTCATCCGGATTCACTCCACAACTCAGCAGCCATTCAGAAGCAAAGAGGAGAAATGAACAACACAATCAAACACTAAAGCACTGGCTTATCAGCATCAAACCTCCACTTCTGTCAAAAACAGAAAAGAAGATAAGGATAACACCTTTTCAGCTTTCAGTTGGTTGATGTCTTTAATCATGGACTGAACCATTTCCAAGCGTGCCACTTTCACAAACTATTAATAATAAGAAATGGCAGCAATTAACCTAATGAATGCCACCTGGCTAATGGAGCGCCGGCACGTCATATGTTCTGATAATAATGAGCGTTTGCCACAGATCCATACGTGAAGATCCCGTCACATCTGTCAGGGCGAAGCCGGAGATCATTTTATTCCCAATGATTTAAGGCCTTTGAGAAAAGCATTTAATGTCACAATTGCTCCTGACTGTCTGCCAAGGTTAGCAGGATCAAATGCAGTTTAATGTGCAAACAACTGTGAGTGAACCTAAAGACACAACTTCAGTAAACATCTGGAGACAGAAGCACGCGTAAACAAATCTGCAGCGGCGGTCCGAGTGTGTAACGTCTGATAATCCCATTTTACCAAGATTTCCCCCCTAAGTCAATATTTATCACTAAAGCAAAAACGCTTGTGTTTGTGCCTCATGCTCTACATATGCAAATTGGTCTAATTACACATGCAGATAAGTGCAAAGGAACATCTGCCTCGCCTCCATCGACAGTCAGCTATGATGAATGTGACGTATCGCACAACAGCGCAGACACAAACTCCAGCCACGCGTCTCGTCACATCCAGAATCAAACCTCTTCTGCTGGAAGAGGAAAAGTGTTCAAACCGTCTGAAGGTCTTGTGTGATGTGATAAAGCTAAGATTACACACAGCTAAAATAAATATCTGAATGTGGACCCATAATAAACCGCGTGAAGCACCATCATCTCATGTTATGGTCATCACAGTATATTTGAGATGAAGTGAGTGTCAGTCTGATCAGTCATTTCACAACAGAAACTAAACCCAAAAGTGCTTCATATTTTAATCATATTTTCATTGAGGATGTCTATGCTTGAATGTCATTGGATTACTTTCTCTTTTTATTTGTAGCTTGAACTAAAATCCAAATATCATGTGATTTCATATTTCGAGTTCAAAACCAATATTAGAAAACAAATTTTACAAAATTCTGATTGTATTTTTCCTACATTCCAAGTTTAATGTTTTAATTTTAATTGTAATGCTTTAATTTAATTTTAATAACCGAAAAATTTAATAATTTAACATTTTCTAAAAATCTAAAAATTTCTTAAAATGAGTTAAAAATTTCTTAAAATAGTTTTTTCCCCAGATTTTTTGACATATTGTTTTTCTAGATTCTCTTTAATGATTTAATAGAAATGTATTAACAAAAACAGTAGTGCTCAAATGAATGCATAATTCTGTAGAAGAGAATCTGCACACAGGACATTCACAGAGAGTCATTTCTTAAATGAACACGAGATGTTCTCCAGCTGTCGGAGAGGTTTCTCAATAGTCACCTCAAACACAGACACGTATAACACAATCCCAGCGCTAATTATGATCGGCCGTGAAAGGTGGCACTCGTAGCGCTTTCTGTGACAGGACGTGTTAAAGTTATTTTGGTCTGGCCTCCAAGAGTCATTACTGCAGTTCTCCTGAAAACTGTCAGCACAGCCTCCCTTACCCATCATGCACTGGGCATCTAGGGAGGAAGCAGATTACGCTGACCAGCAGCCTGCTGCCTGGAGCAACGCTACTGACGCTTGTGCCATTCTGGACAATTAGTACCATTCCAGCACTGCAACTGATCCCAGTATGCAAACACACAACCTGCCTGAGTCCAGCTACAAAGCAATGCAATGCAAAGAGTTTTTACTTTATTCAGTTCTGGACGCTGAAAATTGGTCTGAACTCTTCATATCGAACTCTGTGTGCACCAGATTGATGCACTTAACTTTCAGATGTAGAGAGAGACCGACCCCTTTCCTGTGGGAAACACTGAAGGGACAATATTAGCATGCTATAGAAACAGTGCACATGATGTCACGTCTTGTGTGTCAAAATTATTAATTACCATCTTTCTGACAGCCGGGGTGAGAGGAATTGCAAACAGCTGTACATAAAAGGTTGGTAACACAGATGAATATTATACTGTTGTTAATAATTATAATAAGTTAATTAGAAAAATAAAAGCACAATAAATTGAATAGCAAATCAACAGACTGTGTCAAATTGATGACCTGATTTTAATTTGTGGATGCAGTTAAGGAGGTCAGATAATTCTTGTGTTTGTATGCTGTTCTCTCCTCACCGCACAATCTTGGCAAAGCATGACAGGACTCACTACACGGAAGAATTTCATTCCGGTTCTCGCAAATCAAGGATGCTTTCAACATATCAGCCTTGACACCCTGGAAATGCATTCTCGCTCACAGCCTCCTCTTTCACGGAGCTGTTCTCCTCTGGTCTGACCACATAAACGCTGGCAGCTCTGTGATTAAAGAGAGAAGCCACAGGCCTGAGCTGACAGATCCGCTTCTGTTCACACTGAGAGAGGAGAGGAGAGCACTGCACTCCAGATCTGACGTCACTGCACCAGCGTCTGAACGCAGCACAGTCCTGGGAGGAGCATCTTGGACATCTTGACTGTCTGAGCATCCGTTGCATCGCCTCTCGTGTTTTTTCCTCAGTGTTTTGGAACATGAGCATCTCAAGTTAAAATAACTAAAGTTTTAACATTTTTGTTAAATAGTTGTTTGATTTTATATGAGGGCCTGCAGTACCGTGGTTTGACCAGAGTGAAGCACTGTAGCACAAAACTGTAATTCAACCTTCCTGCTTGCAAACCAACAGAAGAAAGAGAAGTCCAAACTAAACCAAACCAGCAGAGTAGGGCTGGGATGATAAATCAATGTGGATCGTTTCTGAGATTTTCCCAATGCGTCATGATTCTCACTGGAATGGATTCTGAGTTTAGTTTTTAACAGCAGATGGCGCACACTTAAATGTTCACGAAGAAGAGCACTTGTGCGTTAGGTTGAGTCATGGAAGTGGTTAAACATACTTGCACCTCTGCTTTTATGCTTTTATGACGTGAAATTACTGTAAACCCAGCCCACTGTAAACACTCTTGTAATTCACTTTTCAAACTTTATGAATGATTATTTTAGGTGCATGTGTAAGGAATTGGAAGCTAGCAGAGCACGGCTGTTTCTAAAGCATGTAGCGCCATCTGCTGTTCAAAACTAAGCTCAGAGAGAATCGTGATGCATTGGGAAATTCTCCTAAACGATGCTGAATCATTTTTTGATTCACAATGCAGCAATTTATTGTCACAGCCCTGCAGTAGACTGTGGGAACGTTTTACAAAACTACAAACAAACAGAGCGGTCGTGTGTAATTAGGGATGGGTACCGAAACTCGGTATTAAATCGGTCTCGGGGCTAAATTATGAAAGACCGGAGTATCGATAAGCTCTGACGTTATCGGTACTTCTGTCTGTATTGGAGAAATTAAGAAAACACACATACATTTATTGTTGCTCTCTCTCTCTCTCTCTCCCTCTCTCTCTCTCTATATGTATATATATATATATATATATATATATATATATATATATATATATATATATATATATATATATATATATAATGTCGCCAGCTGTTTTTATGTGCAATAATATTCAAACATTTGTCTATGATGCATTTTTGCTATGCGCAATTCAGAAGCCAGATCGCGCTCACGCGGAGGAGCTTCAACACATGCAACATGAAAGTCCTGTTTAATTATGATAGAAGAGAGAACCAACTATTCAAACATCTGCTCACACTTTCCTATGGCTGTTATATTAAGCTAAGTATTTTTTTTTTTTTCGATTTTGGCTTCGAAGGATTATAGCCGCATTTCTTCTAGCACAACTCCCTTCTCTTCATAGCGGCGCGGATTCGTTCCTCCGAACCAAAACTTAACATCTGAATCTGCTCAATCAGTGATTGTTATAAAATGCCGTCTTTACTGTTGCTACATTGCAGGACATATTTGATAGTAAAACGTTGAAAGTACAATCTGCTGTTCCCCAGGCTGAAATGTGTGCGCGCGCGTGTGCCTGCGCGGCGGCGTGCTCCAAAACGGACAAGCAAAGCACACTTTGAGCTTCGGGCGCGTCGAAATAACACACACAAATATGCCAAAAAATACACACACAATGTGTCAAAATGGCCGGTTATGGTTATTCTCGTTTTAAGTGGACGAGAACAGTTGGGAGAAAATCCGATGCGTGTCAGTATATTGTCTTAAAGTGTCAGACTGGAGCTTGAGCCATCAATGTTAATCAAAGAACAAAATGCAAAGAGAAAATCACCCACAGCTCTTAATCTGAACAACGTTATAGCTTTAATAAGCATAAATCTATCAGTACATACAGTGAAAACTATGCAGTGCTCATTTACATTTGATTACTTTTGTAACTATTACTTACCTGAACATTAATATTAGTAGACCTTCATGGAAAAATTAAAGCACTGTTTATTTCATTTCGTTTGTGTGTTTGTTTTATTGTATTTGTCAGTTTGTTTTATTTTGTTTCTTTGTTCATGTTGTTACTGTATCTTATCTTATGTATATAAAACACTAAAAATACCTGCACACTGGTGCATTTACAAATTGATGAAGTGCAGGCATTTTTAGTGTTTTATATACATAAGATAAGATACTGTAAGAATATGAACAAAGAAACAAAGTAAAACAAAAAGTACCGATAAGAATACCGTTAAAGTACCGGATCGATAAGCAGTATCGATAAGAGTAGTAAAACCTTAACGATACCCATCCCTATGTGTAATACACTCACAATGGTCTTTTTCGTTCTTCACTTAAAAGGTAAAAAAAAGTTTGGTATATGTAAGCAGCGCTTTCCTGTTAGCAAACATACCAAAACTGATGAGAGCGGATTATTATTACTCTCAATAACGAAATGAATGCACAACAAAAATGACAGCATTAGAAACCAGCAGTTAAGAAAGCATCTGATCGTAGCGATGTGGATTTTTGCACAAGCTCTGCAATCGGCACGCCTTAATGTTGCTTTAAAGCTTTTCATTATTATACATGAAAAAAAAAAGTTGCTTTCAGTTATAATTACAACTTGATTTTCTGCTTTAACACTAGAACCGCCAGGGGTCGCTGTATACCTAAAACCGCCAGCGGGTCCATTTTACCCACGCATATTACAACGGTTTTTATATGGCTAAAGAACATATTATTTCACTGTATTATATGCTACTGTCTTCACAAATAAGCGTCTAGAATGAAATGTTTGTCTAGTCATCAACTATATTTTTGTCCTGTTTTATGTTCAAGGCTGTTTTTACGCAGGCTACTAATCACTTTTCATAGCGGTCAATATAAACAAGCCTGCACTGACGGCGAGAATTAGAAGGAAGTAAATACATATTTGGGTGGTGTAATATTATACTACAATGTCATTAATTAATATATTAAGATATGATAATATAATCATATTAGATAATATATTAACCTATGTTATTTAAATTACAAAAATAGCCAATAGACAATGATGAGCAATAATTCACCACACTGCATGATGCTAAGACAAATTCAGGCACAGCTTCACCTAATTAATTATTCATTTGTTTAGTTATATCATTTGAATAAGAGAACAACACCAATAAACTTCGGGTAATATCAAAAAATGGTTTTATTCATTACATCAATGAATTAATAAATTACATCATTACAATGGTTTTTTCCCCCCAAATTCAGTTTGCTCCATTTTAATTTTACTAGATTCAATTATTTTTATTTTCATTTTTTGTGATTCCATGTTAAAAGCTACATTCAGTTTTAACAACAATTTATTAAAGATAGGGTAGGCAATTTCAGAGTTATTCAGCAGGCAATTTCAGTTAACTTTGAAAGCATAAGATTCCACCCTCCCTGCAAATCACTCTCCAAAGCCACGCCTCCTCCAGAACACATGACCACGCGCAGGTGGAGCAGTGACACGATGAGAGAAGGCATCAACACGGTCAGGTTAGCTCATGTCTCATTCACCGCTGAAAAGCATTACAGTACAAAGCGCGTAATATTACAGTAATAACCCCTTCCATCCTTGAAAATGGAAGGGGTGCAAATACACACGTTCACGCCCTCGGACCGAGAAATATGATTGAATGAACATTTTATGGTCTTACACCTTCCACAGACGATATAAATATAAAAAGTATAACAAAAATTAAAATTTTAGGGCCTTATGAAATCCATTTTCCCCCCTTAAATTATTATATATATATTTTTTTAATTCTTCTGGATTCCGTGTATATTAAATTTTAGTAATCTAAATATTTTCTTTTGTTTTTGCTTTAAATCAATATTGTATTTTGACAGGTTATCATGAAGACCTGTGTGAAGATGTGTGTGTATTTGACGATAGTTTGCACATCATGGAAATCAAAGGGCCGTTCCAGTGTAGTCAACTGAACTAATTGCTCAGTTGTTAATTGCTGTCACTTCTGAGTCCTCAGGTACTCGTTCCCATAGTACAGTCTGCTTCTGAGTTCATGAAACAGCAGCCAAACCACACACAAGTGCCGCTAAAGCAGTCAGACTCAGCAGGCCTGGTCAAATGAGGCTGGTTAACGTCAGTCCCACTCGGCCGCTGGATTAACAGGCATGTAATGGGAGGATAACGGGCAGATGAGCGATAAATAATCAATGAGGAGCACTTCTGCGAGTGTGCCATCACAAACACACCGTCTGCAGCCAAGCAATCAGCATATCAATGGCACAGCGGCCTCCGCACGGATCGCGCTAGATAAACCCCCGATAACAGAGAAATTAACAAATGCTTGACATTTGCTCGACATCCATTATTCTGACACTTCTTCAGGATTTCAAAAGCCTGAGTGCATCCTTAATCAAAATTCATATTCCCCAAGCGAGCCACTGGCACCATATTGCAGCCCGCCTCAGCGCTGATGAAAACGACACATTAGGGCCCGTTTCAGACGCATTAAGGGCCTTGGTGTGTGCAGACTCGAACACGCCCAAACAGGGAGCATCTGCCAAGTCCCGCTCCCAACATCTCCCGTATTCCTCCTCATTCCGGCTCGGGAGACATATGCAAACTGGGTGGAACGGCATTTTAAAGAGGGCCGATCATTACACCCAAATTCATTCATGGGGTTGTACGGGGCCCGGCCGCGGCCCCTCTCAGGGGAGGAGTGACAGCACCCCATATGATTCGGACAGCACTCTTAAGAGCGCTTCATTTCCAATTCTAATGCAGAGGAGTCAGAGGAAAGGCCGGGCCGATGTCACCCTCGCCAGCCGCCCATCACGGCCCGCGCCGCGTGGGATTTGCATGCGTCTCCATTGTGAGACGGGGAGACTGACAGCACCGTGTCCAATTCACACTCCCTTCAGAACAGCCAGAGCTCGGGAGAGGCATGGCTGATAGATGACTCCAACATCTGTGTTACGGGAGCAGGAGGATACACTGCTTAGATGCATACGCTTCAGACGCATATGAGGATTTATTCATATAAATCACTGCACAGATGTCATTTAATCACAATTAATTGCATATTAACATTTGTAATAAGAAATATATTCACATGTTGAATACCCCCCAAAAAAGGGGAGGGGGCTATTAGTACTATTTTTGTTTATCATTTGTTAAGGAGAACATTATTAATCTCAATGATTAATGGGAGCTGCCATCCGGTTGCTAAACTTCTGATGTGCTTTTAGCACATCGCTTTAGGTTTCTGGGGTGTTCTGGCTGATGGTTAAAGATGCTTTAATTCTTTGTAATTTTTTGACTGTACTAAAGCATTAAAGGGGTCATATGATGATGCTAAAAAGAACATTATTTTGTGTAATTGGTGTAACGCAATGTGCTTGCATTGAAAAACACATTATTTTGCAAATACCACATATTATTGTTGCTCCTCTATGCTCCGCCTTTCTGAAACACGTCGATTTTTACAAAGCTCATCGTTCTGAAAAGCGAGGTGTGCTCTGATTGGCCAGCTATCTGGTGCGTTGTGATTGGCTGAATACCTCAAGCGTGACACGGAAATGTTACGCCCCTTACCATATTTGGAAACACAGAGTCTCCATGACAACAATATCACAGTGAGAATAAAAGTTACGCCTTCTTTCTTTGCGTAAACATTTGGGTGGTGTTATGCAAATCTTCCCACACCGTGATGTAGATATGTGGGGGTGTGTTTAAAAAGAACGTTTCAGGAAGGCGTGGACAAGTCTTAACTTTTAGAAAGAATATCTCTTTGGGTTTGAGACTTTAGTCTTTGCCACTTTACGGATCTTATCTATGCACAAACAGCTTGTAACACTACAAAGAGAAAGGAAAACTCGCATCATATGACCCCTGTTTGCAGATATTCAGGAAGCATGCTAATATCTAGGTTTCTCTGAAAAAACAAAAACAACACTACAGCTGTTATTCTGCTTTAAAATGAGCGTTCCGTGTCGGAATGTCTGTTTTTGTTTTGTTCTGTGTGACTCCGCCCACTGCCAGTTTACTCAATAGTGTTTCGACACCCTGGGTTGCCAGCTGGTGGAAAACCGCATTTTGCCGTCATGGAGGCCAGCAAATGATCTGGATCAGAGACAGCAGGTTCTACATGACGATCTAAAAGCGGAATATTAAAACAACATAAATCAACCCATCAACTTTCAGTGTAAGGCTTGTCACTTTCCATTGTGAGTTGCACTTGTTTCTGTTGCATGTAGTTCAATACTCTGAATTAGGACTATGGTACCCATTTCAACCTCTAGCTGTGATTATTACAGATTGCACCTTTAAGATATTATGGGTGGTTGTCAGGGTATTGCTATGTGGTTGCTAAGGTGTAATGAGCAGATTTTAGTGTGCTGCTAAAAAAAAACACATTTCTATTCCTTTTGACAAATGTATTACCACCATAAAAAAAATATATTCTTACAATATTATTACTATTGGAATAATTTTAAATAAAACATGTATATAATAAAAACCACATTAATTTTATTTTATGGTAAAACCACAAAATTACAATACCAATATTTACATTTTAATTTCTCAAAATTTTTAAACAAACTTTAAGCTTTTATTTTGGCAGTAAACCACAGGAAGTCCTTACAGGACTTTGCAACAGATTTATTAAAGTGTCTCATTACAAATCTGGTGAAATGGCTGTCTCAGATTACGTTCCTGAATATGAGTGATAAGCGACTGAAACTCACAGCACATGCAGAGATTCAGCGTGAGTCGCTGTGAGACTGAAACACTGCTGTCATAAGCTGAATGTGTGCATGAGCACCGCACTTCACTCTGAAACATGCAGCAAATATTTGATTCAATCGAACTATCTGAGATTTGATGGTCAAATTAAGTCATATAGGTGATTTAGTTTTTATTTTTATGAATCGTTCAGCCTTAAAAAAAAAAAAAGAAAAAAAAAACTATGAACATGGCAGATTCACAATGGATTCAAAGTGATTACAGACTCGCTCGTGGAATTGCAAATCATTTCACGTCCAATTCACTACTCACAGATAAAGTAGTCAGATAAAGTATAAATGAAAAATTGCATACCAAAAATAAATAAATAAATATACAAATATTCGTATGTTTCTGAACAACCTTCATTATCAGACAAATCTGTAATTAGTCACCTAAATGCTGGCAGTCATGTTTTAGTTTAGAGACCAGACAAACATCTGCAGATCAGGGTTCATGAGAGAACTGAAGTAGTTCCAGAGCTGATGAAAGGCTGATAATTGCATTGAATTACGTTAATGTCTTTGAATGTGTGATTACTTCTGTGTCTCAGAGTGAAGTGTGTCACTGTGTTTATTTGCGTGGTTCATGATCCGGTGTTTTCAGCGTCTCAGATCGGCTCGGTTCCTCTGCATCCGCTGTGAGTTTAACATGAATTTAGAAGTGCAACGTGCACCACTTACTGTATTTAAACAAAAACATTGAAATGTGTTGTTAAATTGTTGAAATATGAATTTAATCTCAGAGGGGACTTTAAGTAAATATTTTATATTTAAGATTTTATATTTATATTCAGCTGACAAAAAAAGTTAGAGAAACACTGCTGTAGATCATCAGAGCATCATGGAGATCATTGGAGGAGACCTCTATTGACTTGCACTAGTAAGAAACAGTCTTGCACTGCCTTAGCAACCACCCAAAACACCTTAGCAACACGGCTGAGAGAACTCAAATATCCTCAGAAATACAGACCAACACTGCAGGCAAGCACAACTTTCTCATTTTCTTGACAAATTCACTTGAGATCCAAACACTCAACCCGATAAATGCCTGCCCACACCAAAGATGATTTATAACGATAATGATAAAGATATTGGGTCTCATTCACTAAACATGCGTACGCACAAATTTTTGCGTGAAATGTGCGTACGGACGTTTTCACGAATAAATCATGATTCATCAAAAACTTTCGTACTAAAATTTATTCTAAATGTATGAAAAAATTCAAGAACAACTTATACCACACGTACGCAATAATCATGTACGCCCGGGGCCTAACAAGCATGTATAAAGAACCCCACATATAATTAGATATGTTATTTACAGGGTGGGTGAAAAGTAACTAGACGTTAAAATTGATAAAGTATAATTAGAGGTCCAATTATATAAATATATATATATATATAAAATTAGAGGTCCAAACAACAAATCACCTGATCTATGTTTATATAAACGGTGATTATTGTTTCTCACCTTGTGTTTGGAGGCATGGCACACTTGGTACTGCTTGAAGACATTGTGGCGCGTGCTCTAAGGAGAGAGCGCGTCTTTAGAGAGCACACAGCAGGGCCGGCGCCAAGGGGGGCACTCGTGGGCCGTGCCCCCCCCAAACGAGTTACTGTGCCTCCCCACTTTCCATCCTCTCCCCTCCTTGCTGAACGCGATCCATTTTGAAAGCGAAAGTACAGATAAAACAGCGCACATAAGAAAGCAATTGAACGCTTTAGCGAGCGTCAGCAACTGCACGCGGTCACCGATTGCATGCTCTTCACAAATACACCCAACCCCCCCACCCCCCCACCCCCACCCACACACACAACGTGATTTCTGCCCCCCCCCCCCTACAAATTTAAATGCCCCCCGATGGAGGTGCCCTGGCGCCGGCTCTGGCTCACAGATATGTTTGCTGGCGCACAGATATAATAACACATTTTTTCTGGCTTCCACCTCCAACAGCAAAACCTCACGTTCATTGTCGTTAAAGGTATTTTTCTTTGTCTTTTGTTTGATGCCATAATTGTCTTTCTCTAGACGAGTGCCGCTTTGCGGAAAGCCCTTATATGGAGCTGGTGTGGGCGTGTATTATGCTAATCACTAACCTCGTGCACGCGGGCGCTCTTTTAGAAGACTATTCACTAACAGAAGAACGAGATTAAGAACAAGCTCATGTGCGTACGCACCTGTTGTGAATTAGGCGGAAAGTTTTCGTGAGAAGTTCAAATGTGCGTATAAATACGAAAAACGTACGCACTTATTAGCGAATGAGACCCAATGTTTTTAAAAATAATTATTTAAAATGTAGAATTCTTTAACATTTTTAAAGCTATAACGATAACATCACAGACAAACAATATCGCTGAATCAGTTTTATTTTAGTACCACTGAAATACTATTATAGTTTTTATTCATATTTGGAATCATTTCTTATTTTTATATTATTTAAACAATTTACTTAAAGTTTTAGTAATTTTGTTGTGTATTTTTAATTTTTAGTAGTTTTCGGATTATATATAGTAGTAAATATCTATTTACCTATATATATATATATATATATATATATAAATATGTGTGTGTGTGTATATATTTGCAATTTTTTTGGATCAAATAAATGCAGGCTTGGTGAGCAGAACAGAATCCTTTAAAAAAAAAACATAAAAAATCTTACTGACTGATATATATATATATAGTTTTAAACTCATTTCAGTGAATGTTTTTTTTTTTTTAATGTTTTTAATTTTTGTTGTAGTTAACTATAATATCCCTGACTGGAATCACTTTCAAAACACTGACAGCCAATCAGAATCCACCCTGCCTTAAAGACCTCCAGTGCATTTAAAGTGACAGAAGCAAAACTGCAGTGCGATTATAATAAACAAAACATTATCATCCTCTGCTGTGGATGCTGCTAATTTAGTTATATAACATAAGCCTTAACAAAAAATCAGTATATTCGACAAAACATTTTGCACACGGTATCACTTTATGAATATGGCACCTATAGATGTGTGTGTGTGCATCTGAAAGGACAGGCTGAGGTTAAACATGGGTGTGTGTGCAGCGATGCAGCGTTCAGGAGATGACAGAGCATGCAGTCGGGATGAGCTCAGGGCCACTCTGACAGAACGGATGAGGAACGGCAGAAGACGCCAGTATTTACGGAGGCCTGCTCTGCCTCTCGAACGGGGGGTGTATTGGCAGGCCTGAGCACATGCTAAGAGATGATGGATGGCCCAGTCGATGTGTTGTGTCTTAAGAGCCCAGATTCCTGCCAGCCCAATCACGAAGCCTCCAGAGCGCCGCTCAGCTGATTGGACGAGCACAATGACTGTGTGACAACTAGGGCTGCACGATATTGGAAAAAAATCTCACATTGCGATATTTAGTTTTTCTGCGATATATATATTGCGATATGAAGAGAAAAAATATACATATAATAATCACCAGATGATTTGAATAGCTCTATTTGGAAAAAATAATAATCAATGATTGGGATGATTTTGCAGGTGGGTAAATCAGCTCAGAAAATAAACTAATTACAAGCATAGATGAATAAAATAGAACAAAGATACAAATGAAATAAACAGTGCTTTATATTTTTCAGGTAAAGGCTAGTTCACACTACAGGATTTTAAGCCCGATTTAAGCCCGATTTGCAAGTTAACGAGCTCGCCGACAGGTCGGGCTGTAATCGGGGGGAAATCAGCGGGTGATCGGTGCTTCGCAATCTTTGGTGTGAACTACACAACGATGCATCAAAGAGGCTCGCTGACACCTCGCCGACGCCAAACAAATATCTAGCATGCCAAATATCTGGACCGGTCGGCCGACTCGACATCACGTGGTGTCAGGTGTGGTGACGAGCTACAGCCAATGAGAGAGCAAGGCATGGGTTGAGGTCACCGGAAGAAAAACAACAGCAGCAACTTTGCTTAAAGAAAGGGCTTATATTTTTGCACATAAGCGTCTTTCACTCTCTTTCAAAGGCTTTTGGCTGCTATATTTTTTATTAACCACCAATAGTTACTGTTGCCATGACCGACAAACACTCTCACACTACACATCATGTTCTCACGCAGTGAAAAACACATCGCAGAGCACAGAGGAAACTGACCACACACTGACAGAGAAGACAGAGCTGATATGAAACAAGGTCTCAGGACTTAAAAAAAGAGTCATTTTTAAAGAAATTCAAACAATAAATACCTTTTTGTGGCTCTTCAACGTGTCGTGACAGATCACTGTATCACCTCAGTTCAAACACGTCAACCGATCGTCTTTTCATATTTACTTAATGCACGAAATGAACATGAATAAACATCAGAAGGTTTTAAGTCCATTTTAAGTCCACCGAAGTTAATCTACTCCTATCTGATTTGGGGTTAAGGCTAGAAGAGATACAGCTGTGGCTACTGGGCATGCGCATTTACATATTTTCCGTGCCGACAATATAACAGCGGCGGCACATAATACAGTCAGGTCCATAAATATTGGGGCATCGACACAATTCTAACATTTTTGGCTCTACACACCACCACAATGGATTTCAAATGAAACGACCAAGATGAGCTTTAACTGCAGACTGGCAGCTTTAATTTGAGGGTATTTACATCCAAATCAGGTGAACGGTGTAGGAATTACAACAGTTTGCATATGTGCCTCCCAAACAAACCTTTCACAAAAAATGTCATTCACACAGACATGCAGAACATACAGGATTCATATAAAATAATCTTTTATCGGCTTAATATTTACAGATACTAGTCCATATCGTGATTTGACTTCGTGTAATGACCTACTTTTGATTAATTTGTTAATTTGACAAATCCCATGACATTCCACGTTTTATAGTAAACTGTACGGCGATTAATCATTTGACGGCACTAGTATAAATAATCAGTATACTAAACATCACACAACCTGATATCGATGCTGAAACTAAATATGGTGCAGCCCGCTCAAATAACACCAACAGCACTCCCGGATTCGGTTTGGGTTGTACTTCTGGCCGTCAGAGAAATAAACGCAAGCGCTGAACCTGCCTGCAAGACAAAACACGCGAGCACGAACGAACGAGGCCATATATCAGTATATTCCAGGAGGACAATGGCATATAAAGCAGCACATCTGGGGCACGGGACTAATACACACTACATTCTCCAAACTGCTGACGCCAATAAGAGCGGCGCGCTGAGGGTAGACGTGTATTCCTGCGGGACACGGGGTCGTACTCTAGCTGTGATTACAGCACGATGAAAACAGGAATCTCCTGCTTCATATGACTTTCTAAGTGACCTCTGAAGAGCGGCGGCGTCTCAGGGGTCTGGCGGGATTACATGTGTTACATTCAATAAAGACACGCGCTCATTGTCAGGGACACAGCACACACATGCACGCAAACAATCAGCATATTCACCAAATGAAAGCGCTATTTGATGGCAGATGATTAGATTAGATCCATACAGACTTGAGCTCAAACGTGTCAGGTTCTGCGTCTCTAGATATTTGGTCTAATAAAACATCACAGTAAGAAGGAGAGCTGCACGATTAATTCAAATAAAACTGAAATCATTATATGGCTTTGTCTAAAGGCTCTGATTTAATTAAACGTGTGTGCTGGATGTTTCACAGTGAAGCACAGCAATAAATATCAGTGTATTTATAATGTATTCATAAAATTTAATTATTAAAATATTAATATTAATAAATGTTAATACAATTATTATTATTATAGTATTATTATACTATTTTTCTTAAATATTCATTTTATTTTTGTTATTTAGTAATTTTTATGCTTAATTTGCAACAATAATAATAGAACTATTTGTATTATTATTTATTTCTGTGTTGATATAATCACAACATTTTGGCCAAACTGTACAGCCTTACTCCAACAGTAATGTGTCATATTTTGTTTTTATTTAGTAATTTTATAGATTTTTATTTTGCAATAATAATAATGATATTATTATTAGTATTATTATTGACAGTCATATTGATATAATCACAAAATTCTGGCCAAATTTGGCGGCCCTACAATAATCACAGCAAATCTGGATTTTTTTTCTTCTTTAAATTGCATTTTATTTAAAGGTGCCATAGAATGAAAAACCGTCTTTACCTTGGCATAGTTAAATAATAACAGTTCTGTACATGGAAATGACATACAGTGAGCCTCAAACACCATAGTTTCCTCCTTCTTATGTAAATCTCGTGAATAAAGACCACTGAAAAACAGGCGAATCAGAACATAACACCGACTGTGACGCAACAGTCGGGATCACGACGCCCCCAACATTTGCATAAACCTGCCCTTGTACGAGGCCAGCCACCAGCCGAACCATCAGAAGTCCTGCAGGTATTGTGAAGAAACAAGCGCGGACAACAGCGAACATGGCAGACCATGGAAATAAATGTTATGTTCCAGGCTGTGCAGGGGGTGTGAAGTGTAGGGATGGGTTGGTGTCTGTATTCAGAAAGGCCCGGAGTTGCTAGCTGTAGCCTGTTACAGTACACAAGATTTCACTTAGCACATTAACTGAGTAAGGAGAGATGAGGAAGATCCTGAGCACCACTGAGAAGCATCTGATCTTGTGAAATGTGTGGTAAGTACTGCTGCCGCTCCATAATTTAAACATAGTTTGTGCGATCGCATCTCTTGAAAGTGAAATGAAAGCAGTATCAATGCCTTGCATATTAATAGCTGCTCCCTGATGACCGCATTTTATTTACAGTATAATTACCCGACGATATAACTGCAAGAGAAAGTATTTAAATATATATTTTCCTCCCAGTGTTTCCTTCTTGCTGTGAGTTACTGAAATGAGCCGCACCAATCAGAGCAGAGCTCAACACTGTGCAGCACTGTGAAACAGCCAATCAGAGCAGAGCTCAACACTGTGCAGCACTGTGAAACAGCCAATCAGAGCAGAGCTCAACACTGTGCAGCACTGTGAAACAGCCAATCAGAGCAGAGCTCAACACTGTGCAGCACTGTGAAACAGCCAATCAGAGCAGAGCTCAACACTGTGCAGCACTGTGAAACAGCCAATCAGAGCAGAGCTCAACATTGAGCAGCACTGTGAAACAGCCAATCAGAGCAGAGCTCAACACTGTGCAGCACTGTGAAACAGCCAATCAGAGCAGAGCTCAACACTGTGCAGCACTGTGAAACAGCCAATCAGAGCAGAGCTCAACACTGTGCAGCACTGTGAAACAGCCAATCAGAGCAGAGCTCAACATTGAGCAGCACTGTGAAACAGCCAATCAGAGCAGAGCTCAACACTGTGCAGCACTGTGAAACAGCCAATCAGAGCAGAGCTCAACACTGTGCAGCACTGTGAAACAGCCAATCAGAGCAGAGCTCAACACTGTGCAGCACTGTGAAACAGCCAATCAGAGCAGAGCTCAACACTGTGCAGCACTGTGAAACAGCCAATCAGAGCAGAGCTCAACATTGAGCAGCACTGGGAAACAGCCAATCAGAGCAGAGCTCAACACTGAGCAGCACTGGGAAACAGCCAATCAGAGCAGAGCTCAACATTGAGCAGCACTGTGAAACAGCCAATCAGAGCAGAGCTCAACACTGTGCAGCACTGTGAAACAGCCAATCAGAGCAGAGCTCAACACTGTGCAGCACTGTGAAACAGCCAATCAGAGCAGAGCTCAACACTGTGCAGCACTGTGAAACAGCCAATCAGAGCAGAGCTCAACACTGTGCAGCACTGTGAAACAGCCAATCAGAGCAGAGCTCAACATTGAGCAGCACTGGGAAACAGCCAATCAGAGCAGAGCTCAACACTGAGCAGCACTGGGAAACAGCCAATCAGAGCAGAGCTCAACATTGAGCAGCACTGGGAAACAGCCAATCAGAGCAGAGCTCAACACTGAGCAGCACTGGGAAACAGCCAATCAGAGCAGAGCTCAACATTGAGCAGCACTGGGAAACAGCCAATCAGAGCAGAGCTCAACACTGAGCAGCACTGGGAAACAGCCAATCAGAGCAGAGCTCAACATTGAGCAGCACTGTGAAACAGCCAATCAGAGCAGAGCTCAACACTGAGCAGCACTGGGAAACAGCCAATCAGAGCAGAGCTCATTATTATTCATGACCCTGCCAAATAAGCCAAAAACAGACCGTTTCGTTCTAGGGAGAAATCCTAGGGTTGTAAATAGACATGTAAAATCGTTTCTGGAGATTTTTTGCCTTTACCTAAGCCACATACCTTCTATGTAAATATCAGAGAAAAAAATCTAATACTGTATCAATGTATTCTATGGCACCTTTAATTTTTTTTTTTTTTTTCTCAGAAAAATCACAATTATAATTATTTTTATTTATTTTTTGGGTCAAATCATGCAGCCCTAGTATTTTTAATTTGCAATAACAATAAAAACAATAATAATAATAATAATAATAAGTCTATTATTATTATTATTTATTGCTGTGTTGATGTAATCACAACATTTTGGCCAAACTGTGCAGTCTTAATCCAACAGTAATATTTCCTAATTTGTTTTTATTTTGTCATTTTAATATTTTTATTTTGTAATAATAATAACATTATTATTATAATTATCAATAATTATAATTATTATAATCAGCCCTACAATAATCACAGCAAATCTAGAATTTGTTCTTCTTTAAATTGCATTTTAATTCACTTTTTTCTCTCAGAAAATCACAATTAGATTTTTATTTTTATTTGTTTTTTTATTTTTATTTGGGGGGAGGGGGGTCAAATCGTGCAGCCCAAGAAAGAAGGAAATCAGGCTTATTCTGAGCAAATATATCATATATGTAATAACATATTTATAATAACACAAATATATTTAATAAGCCTGCATTACACTCAAGCAGCACACTGATGATAATCTCTGTAAATGACTCAAAGCTGTTGGTCAATAGGTGAGATTCATCGGTGTGAAGGCGAGCATGTAAGGCGTTCTGTAGTGATGGAGCTCACTGTGGGAACTGAGTCTGCAGCGTCTTCATGCACTGCCTTGTGGGTCGCAGCTGCTCCACGAATCGCCCAATCGCTCGGTACTCGGCTCTGCAAACCTGCATCCCATTCACCCGCTTATCTGGAACAAAACAAACACGTCTGTGACCCTGGACCACAAAACCAGCCATAAGGGTCCATGTTTCAAAGTATGGTTTGTTATGATAGGACAATATTTACCTGAGATACAACTATTAGAAAATCTGGAATCTGAGGGAGCAAAAAAGTTTATATTTACAGTAGAACATTTACTAAATATCTTCATGGAACATGATCTTAATATCCTAATGATTTTTGTCATAAAAGAGAAATGTATAATTTTGATCCATACAATGTATTGTTGTCTATTGCTACAGATATACCTGTGTTACTCATGACTGCTTTTGTGCTGCAGGGACAGATATATAAATATAACGTTATATATAGAGAGAGAGACTGATTCATTTATTTACTGACATCGACCTAAGACTTGTGTCAGGTTTCAAATGATTGATTCTAAATAAATGAGAAGATAAGTCGCCTGTGTAATCAGTGATTATCGTGTAATATGTGCTTCAGTATATTATCTGTATATTAACGCTACTGCACAGAAATTAATTACTAACACATCTACATCACTGGCGAGAAAGAGAGCTGTCACTCACACACACACACACACACACACACACACACACACTGTACCTGCGGCAGAATCCATCGCTAACACACAAACAATGATTAAAAACACTTTACAATCCAAACAACACTGTAAACACCTCAGACTCGCAACAGCGTCACTTCCTGCTCTACTCCCGCCAACGACTTCAAACGCCACGTCAGAGTAAAGGCGCTCCTGATTGGCCGGAGCGATTATTGACATTGAGTAAAGCTGAAGCTGATTGGAGGTTTTGACGCGACTCTTGCTGTTGGTATGAGGATAAATAATTCATGAGCCATTCATTAACATTCGACATTATATGTAGAATAATTCATACGTGACGATAATTTCTCTCTTTCAAGTGTTTTTTTCCTCGTCTTGCTCATCTGTAGAATCATTATATCTTCAAGCTGAGAGCAATATTGTATCTAAATGTACATTATGTGCAGAAACATGCCACAGCATGATTTGATATTGAATCTATAAACGGACACGTTCAGTGTTTGATAATCAACAGTGTTTGAAGTGTAATTTAGTTAGACATATCTTCTCGTGTGTGTTTTCTCATTATTTTTAGTGCTGCTTTATCAGAACTTGCTCTAATGCTCAGTGCATGTCATTCCTCTGTTACAGTTTTTACCATCACTTTGCTACTATTTTCAGAAACTTGATGTCATTTTCACAACTCTAGACACAAAACACACATGCATTTGCACTACTCATATTTTGCACAGACTGCACATTGTTAAAGTTATTACAATATAAACTGTCTAAAATTGTTACTGTACAAGCACAGTAAACTATTTCTATAAAATATTGCACTACTGTTATTTTGCATAGAATACATTGTTCTATCAATACTTGCACACACTCATCCAGCTGTATTTATTTATTACCACTGTTCTCACGTCTCTGCTGTTCATAATGTGTATATATATAATCCCACATTGCTCTGATCATAATGTACATACAATCCCTACATTGCATTCCTATTTATATTCAGGAATGCAATGTAGGGATATTGAATCTAATCTAATCTAATACGGTTATCACTTGTAACACAGGCTGTCTAATGTTCAAAACATTGCATTGTGCATCACATCTTTAAATTCTTGCACAATCCTTGATTCAAAAAACAAATTTACTGTGAAATACCATTGAAACATAACTATAGATCACCCACACACAAGCAACCGATAGTTTCACTGTGTCATTGTTCGTACAATCATTAAATATAGTAGAACAGAATAGATGATACAGGTTTCATTATGGTACTACATGTACAGTAAATACATCTCTGTACAAGTACTGCAGTAGTGGAGAGAATACTACAGACACAGTGGAATCATTGAACAAAGTTTGTAATATATTGATGCAAAACACTACAGTACAATCACAACATATTGATTTGAATCAAAGCAAAAATACAGTAATTAGCTACAAAATAGAAAAGAAAAGACAGTACTGTAAAACATCAAATGCAGTGTTCCTCAACTTGCTTGTACTGTAAGAATCAAAACAGGAGTGATTACTGTACTTCTACATTGTCATCAACTCGGTGTTGTGGATTTGGCCACAGGTTCTCATCTACATCACAATGGATGTTTTCATCAGCCAAACATCTTGGAAAAAGCCTTCGGGCATGGCGAATCCAGGCCTGACACTGGTCTGCTGTGATGTCATTGCAGTCATCCATGGCCTGGAGAAGAGTGACTTGTTCATGAGGGTGCCTATCATGACCCTTCCATCTCCATGCGGAGAACAATTCCTCAATCGGGTTAAGGAAGGGAGAGTATGGGGGTAAATACAGGGTGGTAAAAGGTGCATGGGCCTGAAACCATGCTTGCACCACATGAGCATGATGGAACCTGACATTGTCCCACACAATGACATAGGTCACACCTTCAGCTCTACAAACCTGATCGAGCTCATCAAGAAAGGTGACAAGGAGAGCTGCATTATATGGTCCAGTATGAGGTCTGCGTCCCACCACACCATCTTCTGATATAGCCGCACACATGGTAATGTTGGCCCCACGTTGTCCAGGTACTTGGATGGTTGCCCGCTGGCCAATGAAATTCAGACCTCTTCTCCTTGTCTTGGCCAGATTAAAACCTATTTTTTAATATATTAAAAAATATATGAATTTGTGATGGTCGTCATCAGCATCCAGCTCCATCACCCTCTAAAAATACATTTTGGAAAGAGATTACTGTACAATGTAGAATTTTTGGGAATGTTTTTACAACAGCCATCTTGAAACTGAACTTGCCTGAACATACTCAGTCCTCATTTGCTTCACTCTGTCTGCATTTCTTTCGAAAGCCACACGGTATAGTTGTTTTATAGATACCTGGTGCCTTTTCAGTATGCGTGCAATAGTCGGCAAACTTATGGATCCCACATTGTTGAACATGTCTTCATTGTCCAAGATATGCTGGTGAATTTCTGTAAGGCGAATATCATTTCTGGCCCGAACCAAATCGACCACAGCCTGCTCTTGTTGGTCAGTTAGAATTTAGCCTCTGCCTCCACTATTTGGCCTGGTCACAATTCTACAGGGAACATTAGAGTAAGAAGACACTTGGTCACATCACCTATTCTGTGATACACATTACTCATAATGTTTAGTGCATGCTGATAACTTACCGGTCCTCATTATGGAAAAGTTCTGATTATTGAGGCCACGGTTGACCTTCTGAGGTTTGGTTGTATCATTGTAGCCGCCTCAGTCATTGTCATGCCATGATTTATGACATGGTCTACAACTATTGCCCGAATTTCATTGGACACTCTATGCTGTTGCTGCTGCTGTCTTGATCCGTGGCCTTGTCCTCTACCACGTTCCCCCACACCTCTCAAACGAGGCCCACGACCACCTCTCAGAAGGGGTGCCTGTCCTCTACCACGTTCCCCCGCACCTCTCAAACGAGGCCCACGACCTCCTCTCAGAAGGGGTGCCTGTCCCCTGCCATTCCTTTGACCAACACGTCTTCCTCGTCTTCCTCCCACCACTGCTTGACCTCCATTGTGACCTGGATCACCTGCTGGCTCCATGTTACGTATCACTATGCTCTTGCAATTGGATCCCAATCAACTCTTTATATACTCATTCCACAATGTGCACTCAATCATCAGTAACGAGTTGGCAGAATTGGACAAGCAATTACAAGGGCCTGCATCTATACAGTGCAGTACTGTCAATACTGTAAATAGTCTGAAAAGGTTGTACAGTATTTGGGACCATAGACACAGTGTCTGATGAAGCATTATGATAAAATATTAAGCTACATCCATGGATATTGTAGTCTAATTGGTTCATGCTCCACGCTAATTGGTGACAATGAATCTCGTTACAGTATCTTGAAACTCTGATGATTTAAACATGGAAGATTGTTTGTCTGTTTCCATACAACTATGCATTAAGAGTAATGCAACAGTTACTTATCATTTTGAGCAGTTGTATCAATTGATAGTTAGATCATTGTAAGGAAATTAATAGACACTCATTTGAAATGTAATGTGTGAATTGCCTTTTGAAATAGTAGTACTTTGATGTTAAGGTCATATTGAACAGGTGATTTTTGTTGAATGAACAAATGATCTAAGTTTTATGTGTATTGTATCCAAGCAACTGAGAAAATAATTTTGAAAAATGTGCATTTTGATCATTGGTTGTGAGTTTTGTGTCTAGAGTTGTGAAAAATGACATCAAGGTTCTGAAAATAGTAGCAAAGTGATTGTAAAAAACTGTAAACCTCTTACTGTGTTAATGCATCTCCTCTAGTTTCTCTTTCAGAATAGTCTGGAGACACACAGAGCATGCATGAGTCTTATGTGCTGTAACTATAGCGTTCTGACTGCATGCTGATTCACTATTAATCACAATATTCACAATACAGGACTGTCATTTCCTTCACATGAGGCACCGTGTGCAAATGACCAAATACACGTCACCCGAGCTGGTAAATTGTATTTCGGCGAATGAAAGCCAGTTCTGATAACAGCCCGGCCTAAATGTGTTCTGTGAGTAATCCAGTGTCTGTAAGGAGGCTCGGCGTGCGAGATACGAGAGCGTGACCTTTGACTCCTGAATCAATGAGCGGTCCTCAGCGCCGGCTGGAGAAAGGGTCCAGGACAAAAGCAGATAGACATCTGGGGTCCTGAGGCGGCGTGGGGCTGATTGCTGTGAAAGCGGAGGTCAGGCCACGTGGAATGGGTTTAGCCTCACAGGTATCTGAGCATCAGGGATAGAGAAAGCCCCTGTGCTCTGGAATCAGAGGATCAGTGTACTGCAATGCTCTCCAAGATCAAATCACAGAAAGCAATGTCTGCAGAAGCAGATCAGAGGGGAGTGTGATGCTTGGAGGAGCTGCCGTGTGTGTGTGTCTGTGTGTGAGTGTGTGTGTGTGTGTGTGTGTGTCTGTGTGTGTCTGTGTGTGTGTGTGTGTGTGTGTGTGTGTGTGTGTGTGTGTGAGTGTGTGTGTGTGTGTGTGTGTGTGAGTGTGTGTGTGTGTGTGTGTCTGTGTGTGTGTGTGTGTGTGTGTGTGTGAGTGTGTGTGTGTGTGTGTGTGTGTGAGAGTGTGAGTGTGTGTGAGTGTGTGTGTGTGTATGTGAGTGTGTGTGTGTGTGTGTGTGTATCTGTGTGTGTGTGCGTGCGTGTGTGTGTGTGTGTGTGTGTGTGTGTGTGTGTGTGTGCGCGTGTGTGTGTGTGTGTGTGTGTGTGTGTGTGTGTGTGTGTGTCTGTGTGTGTGTGTGTGTGTGTGTGTGTGTGTGTGCATGTTTATGTGGTTTATGAGGACACAAATGTGTATAATGACATGGGTATGACGGAGGTATTACAATATGAAGGTGGTTTATGGGGACACTGCCTATGTCCCCGTAATTCAAAAGGCTTAAAAACATACTAAATGGTGTTTTTTTGAAAATCTAAAAATGCACAAAGTCTCCTGTGAGGGCTAAGTTTAGGTGTAGGGTTGGTGTAGGGCAATAGCACACACAGTTTGTTCAGTATAAAACCATTACGCCTATGGAGAGTCCCCATAAACCACAAAAACCAACGTGTGTGTGTGTGTGTGTGAGTGTGTGTGTGTGTGTGTGTGTGTGTGTGTGTGTGTGTGTGTGTGTGTGTGTGTGAAAGTGTGTAGTGTGAGTGAGTGAGTGAGTGTGTGTGCGTGTGTGTGTGTGTGTGTGTGTGTGTGTGTGTGTGTGTGAGTGTGCACAGCATGTACATGTTTATTTTATTAGTTCGTACAACGGTATGAACATTGTGCTGGAAATGTTCAAAAAACAAGTTTTATATTTAAAAACAACTAACAACAAATAAAATGACTTTTTGTTTGCATAAACACTAAAACAATAGCATTACTAATGATGGCCGAATTTTAAACAACAACATGACTGACAACAGTTTATCTAATAACATGTATGAAATGTTCAAATAAAGCTTTGAAAACGTTTCATAAAATGTTAAACCTCATATTTCAGTCTTTAAATAAAGAAATGGGTTGAGTCAAAATGATAAATGATTATATGTATTTTATATGCTTCATAAATAATTCTAGATAACTTATCTGAACTGTTTAAATGTGTAGAATTTCATCAACCGGTCAAAATGTACAGCAGGGCATGCAAATCCGGTCTGTTTTAGTCCAGACAGAACTGCCCACAGACTGAATGTGAATGTGAGTCTCTGTAAATCCACTCTCTGACAGCAGGTGGCGCTTATGGAGCAGCATGAATGATGAAAACAAAATGCCATCGAATCTTTTCTGAAGACCTTCAGAGGAACATTCATATAATTAATTCATTCATGTATTAATTTGTATAATTCCCTCAGCACTCTTTTAACTCCTCCCAGCTTTTCCACCATGAACCTACTCTGCTGCTGTGTGCACCGGTAAAACTCTGCTTTACGTGCTTACTTCTAAAATGTGCTTATTTAGGCTATAGTTTACTCGTT
Organism: Barbus barbus; assembly: GCF_936440315.1. Taxonomy (NCBI): domain Eukaryota; kingdom Metazoa; phylum Chordata; class Actinopteri; order Cypriniformes; family Cyprinidae; genus Barbus; species Barbus barbus. The sequence continues at coordinate 837,458 of NC_136748.1, forward strand.
TTAACTAGCATTGAACATTCTGGCAAGATTCTCTCAACGTTCTGAACACACATTCTTCCAGTAACATTAATAGAAGGTTGATTCAAAGTTATCTGGTCTTTAATAACTTTCAACAACACTTTAGCACAAGCATGTTACAACGTTTTTCTGAAACGTTTTAGCTGGACATTCATCTTTTTTTAAATGTTACTACATGATACTTGTTTCAGATGATTCAGAGAACATGTGTTCTGTGTCTCTGTGTGAATGAGTGCCATAGTGTTCTCTGCTACACAAAATCAGACACACACGTGATAATCGCAGTGTGTTCAGCTCAATACATGAGCCATGCACACATGAGCTTCATCTCCAGAGCTGCTCAGAGTGACTTCAGCAGCACACACTGAGACTCAGATCTTCAACAAACCCACAAAATAAAAGATTGGTTTAACAAGACATTATGACAGAAATATTTTACTATTGTAGACTAAAATACACTTCTCAAAGTAATAACAATAATATCTATATTCAGTCTAAATTTAGCCTTTTTTAATTAAAATATTATTTTTCCTAAAACGCTTTCTGTTTCTCTCTTTAAGATCTTATTGATTACATTATTATTATTATTGTTATTATTATTAATATTATATTGTCTGGAATATCATGCAACCAAGATATCTTTTCATTCATGTTTTAATTTATACAGTTATGTTGTGAAGCATCTTCATCAAAATTTGACAAAAAAATTTAAAAGGAAATCTTTTTTTGTAAATGAATTGTTATATTTTCATTTAATTACATTTTAAAAGATGGATTAATTTTTAGTTTTATTAATTAATTTCAATAGACATATTTTAATGATACATTTGATCCAGAAAAAAAATAAAGTTGAAAACACAGAATTAGAGGAAAATCAAATGGATTCATGGGCCCCTAAATTACAGGAGATCTTACTCTGTGGATCATTTACTTCCCTTTTCATGGTAAATGAATACCAAATATCAATATTGTATGACAATGATGGGGGATCAAATTGTAATAATATTTTTGGCCATATTTTTCACCCAAGAAAATGCCCTTAACTCTCACATAACCTAGAAAAACATTTTTAAAACATGACTTTTCTGAGATTCTGAGAACTTAATGGGAATGTTAGCAGAACATTATTTTGGTTTGGCTGGGACTGTCCATAGAGCAGCATTCAGGACTCCAGCTTGCTGTTGTAGTTATTTTATTCCCCCTCATAAGCCGGTTGGTGGTAATTATATTCGGTCCAGTGAAGCCATCCGTGATGCTGCTGAGCTCTTTCTGACTGTCATCTGATTGCATGAGGTTTTCTTAAACGACAAGCTCTCAATGCTTTCACACGGGTTTAAGCACAAACGGCTGCAGTGTTCGCCGGGAAATTCTCTCCGTCATATCACTGCCGCCCCTGAAATCCCACAGCTATATTTCACATGAAAGAGTACGAGACTCTGAGATTTTAAAGCTGCTTCACTCATTTATTTTATTAGCTTTTAATGAACGTAATTAGATGGCAAGTAATTAAATGTAATTGTGCTTGCGACATCCTCCCCCATGCTTGTAAATTGGCCCAAACAACATGTGTGGTATGAGCAAATTTGCTGGATTAATTGGGGATAGATAATATTTTTGGATTGTATTTCACACTAAATGGCCGCGCGCCGAAACAAAGACTGCGGCTCAAGCTCATTAATCTCTGTCAAGGGGAAGCTGGGTGCGATTTGCATGACTGAAGTAGCGGTGCATGCTGTTCGATTCCTGCGAAGCGTTAGCGGCGTGTCACTCAGGGCCCAGCCTCCTGACAGACTGACCCCACCAAAACACTGCTTCTGCTGAGTACTAATTACTCTGACACCGCTCCAGAGCAAACACGGTAAACCCTGGACAGTGTGGCCTTCTTATGGCAGATGCATCTATCTATCTATCTATCTATCTATCTATCTATCTATCTATCTATCTATCTATCTATCTATCTATCTATCTATCTATCTATCTATCTATCTATCTATCTATCTATCTATCTATCTATCTATCTATCATTAGTAAGTGAGTGTGTGTGTCGTCACGCCTCACGCTGGGTTTTTTCCTTTTTCTCCATCATTTCTAATATCCTAGAGGCATTTTCCTCATTATCAAATATTGTTTGATGTCTTTGTTTGGGGATGATTAACGGCAAGCACTGAAACTGCAGCGTTGGTCTCTGAAGGAGAGGCACGTGTTTTACGCATGCGGTCATTTCTCAGGACCATCGTTAGAGTGTTTTCACTCATTTATCTTCATTGTGCATGGCTTCTTAAGCTCAGTAAATGAATCTATTAGCATGTTTGATTTCATTCTTTCACATCTGCTCCCGTGATTCTCTTTTTTTTTTGCTGTAATGGTTGATATGTTTGCATACGACATTCGTGAGCGATTGAAAACCCATGATATTCGTGACACGGCGAGCAAACAAACAGCCGAGCAGCCCTCGCCGTGTCACAGCGTGATGGAAGATTTGGGGCATTGTATCTTTCTAATGACATTATCCAGTCAAATCTAAAGCAGAGAAAAATGGCAGATATGAGCAGAGGCATTGTGCGGCGTCTTATTTAAACACATTTGGAGAGCGAGGCAGACAGAGAGAGGCAGACGGGTGGCTAAATGAAAGGTTATGCTTTGCCCTGTGTTTGTATTGTCAATAACTGGAGAAGGCTGTCAAGAAAGTGCAGAGATAAAGGTCAATAACTCTGACAAATGTGTTTGTATTTGAAGAGTGGCGCTGATAGCAGCCGCAGTGCCACAACACCGACACAAACACTGCAGCTCATAATAACACACTCATTATTTTAACACAAGCGACCCGGTGCCACTCAACTCTGTGTGTGAGTGTGTGTGTGTGTGTGTGTGTGTGTGTGTGTGTGTGTGTGTGTGTGTGAGTGTGTGTGTGTGTGTGTGTGTGTGTGACAGGAAAATGAAGCGCACTGGATATTAATCTACACCTTACATTTATTATATTTATTCTCTAGAATCCATAAACTGATGGACAAAATACACATTCTGTGTGCTTCAGGACAGCTTCATTTCATATTATTCACTGTCAAATTAACGTCACAAATAACCTTAAAGTAATTCAGTATTTTATATGAATAAAACCTCTTAAAATAAACCAATAATTAATAAAACCTTAAAAGCAATTCTATATATGTTTTGTATTTATGCAGAATTACAACAAATATTGTAGGATTTTTAAGCACATATTTTTACCATTTGATTTATTTATTATTTATTTTGTTACATTTATAAATATAAAAATATATTTAGAAATGTACTATTTAAATTAACAAATGTGTGTACTGTCTCTATATTTTTTATTAGAATCGTACAATTTCAAAAATGTTAATTCTGTCTGTTTGTAGATGAATAAATGTGACTGTAAATAGTAGCAGAAAAATTATAGCTACAAGGAAGCTGAACACTGTTACTGTATGAGTATTTATACTGTGTGTGTGTGTGTGTGTGTGTGTGTGTAGATGTAAATACAGAAGAAATGTTGTTTATCGACAGTTTCACAACAACAAATGATTGTGAAATACTTCCATCCTTTTTAATCTTTGCTGTACATCGTGTAATTTTCAGTTTGTTTTCGTGTCCTTTTTTAACTAGAAGATAAATGCTGTGTTTTAGTGTTTGTTGATTTTAGGAATGTCTATTTCCACATATTCAGGGTAAGTTGTGTGAAGTATACGTGTAACTCCTGCAGGGAATAAATGCATGCAGATGTTTGTATTTTGTGTTTTTCTGTGAGATGTGACTGCCTGTGCTGGTTCCACTGGGAATATGAAGTGATTTTGTGTTTCTGCAGCACGGTTTGTGTTGGGTGTGATCTTATAAACTCAGGGCTGTTTCTGTGTGTTATTGGCCGCCGTGTTGTGCGGATCTTTTGTGAAGTAGCTGCTCCGGCATTCTTTCATTATCTGGAGCAACAAAGAAAGTCTTTTGTTTGCAGTTTTCCTTCAGGCGCCTGCATCCGTCCGTAACTTACTACTGTCCCCTGCTGGCCGTCCACAGCACTGGGAGCCACCGGCCGGGCCTCTGTGTGTGTGTGTGTGTGTGTGTGTGTGTCCAGCTGCAGTAAATGTGTCCGGAGTAACACACACTGGACTGTGTTTGTGCTTGTGTTCAAATTCTGCAAACACTGAGAGGAACAGCTCGTCCGAACAACACGTTTTCTGGGTAAATATGGCTGATTTTCAGAATACGCCCTGCAGAATTAATGTTGTAAAATGATATGCATGAATGTGTTCATTCTCTGGTCCAGAATTTAGTTTCAATCGGTCATTAATGTGCCTTCATGTGCTGTTTTTTTGTTGTTATTATTTCCTTCTCAGGGTTTTTCTGCGGGGGCTTAAACGTCTCGGCTGACAGTGCATGGATGTGCAGTCAGGTTACTCATGTCAAATGACCAATTAAAGGGGCTATAGAGGATGGCAGGGCGGTCTCTAGTGCTGCAGTCTCATGGGACACCAATCAAACGAGAGCTCTATCACTCAAATGTAAACTGGATTCATTCATTAGCCATTTACCAGCCCTATCATTATTCATTACACACATGCACAGAGAGACGTGTCTGCCAGGACCGACGCTGGGGACAAAACACAGCAAGATACAGTTCTTCTGGTGCAGTGCATCCCATTAATTTATCTTTTTGGCAAGATATTATTCAAATGTTACAGGGGAAATATTTATTTTGTAGCATGCATCCTGGATTTTAATATAAAAACTCTAAATACAATTTTGCATGACTTACAAATTCCTGAGAACTGTTTAAAATGATCCTTTTTAACTAAATTCTCAAATTAATGTCAGTATGGATTGAACTGTAAAAATATGCAATATGAATTTGGACATTTCATAATACTGAAGCACTGCAATTTAAGACATTTACTGTAGGCCTATTTCACTCTTGATTTTGTAAAAGCTCTAAATACATTTTTATTATTACTTAAAAACCTGTGGAATTTTTAAATCATCTTTTTTGAACCGAAATCTAAAGTGAATGTCATTTTACTGTATAAATATACAATATGAATTAGCACGTCTCAGAATGCTGAAGCACTGCAATTTAAAACATTTATTTGTAACAGAAGTGCAGTACTTCTGATTTTTGAGAGTACTGCACATCTAAATGAATCATTTGACTCAGTGTGTGTGTGTGTGTGTGTGTGAGAGTGTGTGTGTGTGTGTGTGTGTGTGTGTGTGTGCTGTAGTTTCACAGCTGTTGCCAGTGTTTCACCTCCTCTAACACACATGCGTTTCATTGATCACACGAGTGAAGATTAGCATCCCGAACCTCAGGAGTGTGTGCGGATCAGTGCTTGACCTCTGACCTCAAACCTGCTGGTTAAACACACTAATATCATTTAGTCATCGAGGGCATAAATGCACTAAACATCTCTGCTTTAGGAACATATAGAAGCACACACTCGTTCTCTTCATCTCAGTACCTCGTGTGCAGTGAAGCGCCGCTCTCCGCATCAACACTCAAGAGCGTGACAGCCTGTCAGAGAAGACTTTTTTTTCTATATTTTTATTTACATGCTTTTATAGTCCTGTCTGGCTTGTTTTTGAGTGACTATAAATATCTCGGGCTTGTTGAAAATGCGCCGTCCTTCACATGAAGGTGTCTTCTGCACCGTGGAAGCAGGGACTGCGATGCTGGGCAGCGTTACACTAACAGAAATATATAAGCATACAGAATTACACAAAATAATGACACAGTTGCTGCATGATTTACCGTCTGTCAGAGGACAAATATTATAATGGGAGAGTCGGAGTCCAGGCTTTAAAGACCACATGAAGCAGCGTTTGTAACCCATAATGTGACGTATTTCTGAGCGAAACAATGCAGGGCGGGACCTGTGAACATATGAACGTGGCTAATAATAACAGAGATCGATGATGCACCTGTAAGAAAGCACTTTTGTGCACCGTAAGAAATAAAAGAAAGGGAATGCAGTCAGTTTTCATTTCATGGTGATAGACTGTGTGATTTCATGCTGTTTGTTGGTCTGCATTTAGACGGCCAAATATATTTATATATATATATATGTATATTAATGATATAAATGTATGCATGTACTGTTTATTTGTAGCTGTCGGCTGAAAGTGGCATGGAGTTTGTTCATGTCTGATTTATTATAGCAGTGGTCATACACAACCATTCTGGGATCAGTAAGATCTCTTCTGCTCACCAAGGCTGCTTTTATTTGATCAAAGATACAGTAAAAATTGTGAAATATTTAATATTTAATATTTTACAATTTAAAACAGCTGTTTTCTATGTGAATATGTGTTAAACTGTAATGTATTTCTGTGATCTGCAGCTGTATTTTCAGCATCATTACTGCAGTCTTCAGTGTCACATGATCTTCAGAAATCATAATAATATACTGATTTACTGCTCAACAAACATTTCTGATTATTATCAATGTTGAACACAGTTGTGCTGAACGCTATTTTTGTGGAAACCATCATACATTTTATTTTTCAGGATTCACAGACGAATAGAAAGTTCAGAATAGCAGCATTTATTTGAGATAGAAATCTACTGTAACATTGTAAATGTCTTTACTGTCACTTTTCATCAATTTAATGCATCCTTGAGGAATAACAGTATTCATTTCATTCTGAAAAAATATAAAACCCTACTGAAACAGTAGCATATAATAATTGTGATTTTATTAGTGATCTCACTGTTTAGAGGCAGATATGATGGACACACGGGTGAAGTGTCTCTGTTCTGACAGACTCCATTAATTGAGATCTGAATTAATTAAACCTTTATATTTTCTGCACTTTTGGAGAATGGTTGACTTTTGTTGACAGTGTCCAGATACAAAGTTAATTGTAAAACGAATTGTTCTGTCACTCTCCAAGAGATACATCTAATTATACACACCTGCTTTATTTTGATCATTTATAGAACTCCATTTACATTTCATTATCAGAACCCAATATTGAATTTAATGAAAATAAACAATCCGATTGATAAATTAGCAAATGTCCAGACAGACGTGAAGCCGTGATCCTGCAGTTATTTCTCCATGCTGCTGTTTTTGATGAGCTTCTACATTTGTTTTGAGTTTTGATGCTAATTTGTGTCTGTCACTATTATAATGATCTTGCATGCTTTTTATAAAAGTTAAACAGAGGATGGTTTGTAAATAGCAGTTTTAAATAGACACAACACAGCATGTAAAAATAGCAATCCATTCGTCCACAAATAATCTTGCATTTAATCTTTCAAAGGAAATGATTTTTTTCCACACAATGGGACAGACGTCTAAATTTAGGGATGCATAATTTATTCTTCCGATTGTAAAAAGCAATCCAGCCGTTGAAGACGTCTTGTGGGACGTCTCTTTTTTTCATGTCATCTCAGGTTGAAATCAAACCCAGTCTAAAAATACTCCGGCGCTCTGACCATCGTGTGCTAATTGTGTGGCTGATAATAAACACACAAACAGCATTAATAGCGCAATATTTAATGAGTGACAGCAGCTCATCCATCACGGCCGCTAATGAGCTCAGCCTCCATCCCAACTACAAAACCACCGCGCTTTAATTCCTCTTCACATAGGCCTTTGTGTGAGTGAGTTTGATGTTGGTCTGGCAGAAAGAAAATAAATCATAAGTGCTCAAAATCTAAAATCTTTCCCCGTTACATCACAAGCTGTCACAGCTTCTACCCATAATTCTCTTGTACAGGTTGTTGTTTTTTCCTCCAATACTCCCTGTTGAAAAAAAAACAGCATAGGCCTATGCTGGTTAGGTATGTTTTGAAACATGGCTGCTGGTTTGAGCTGGTTTAAGCTGGTTCTGGTCATGAGTTAGGACCAGCTTAAACCAGCTCAAACCAGCTGCCATGCTTCAAAACATACCTAACCAGCATATGTTTTTTTTTTTTGCAGGGCTGATGCATTTTTGCTGGTGAAATGACTGATCAAATTCACAATTGAATGCATGATGTTTATCTGCAAGCATGCATGCACTTTTTACCTGCAAGCGTGCAAATTAACACTCAATCCTTCCACACGAGCGTCTCCTGTGTGCATGCGTCGCGGGTGAATTCACTCGCCATTGTTTCTCCATGTGAAGTGGAATTCATGGGGCTTTAGAGTAACTAATCTCTGCTGCTGTAATTATGGATTATCCGCTCTTCAGAGACACAGAGACTTCAGAGACTGATCTACACCTCCAGACTCTTCATGCTGCAGCCCAAATGAGTTCACAATCATACAGTCCTGCGATGCATCCAGGCATTTCCAGGAAAGTGCTCATGATGTCTTTGAGAATGTAGACGATGTCTGCGAGCGCTCTGGAAGAGTGAGACCAGAGCGTGTAAGAGAGGAAAATATCCACCTTCATTTACAGTGCAGAAGTCAGATGTTGTGTGTGAATGTGTTCTGATTCATTAGATGTATGATAGGGAAATAACTAGAAGAACAATAATACAGTGCAGTAAAATGTAGAACTATTTGCATTACAACCCAGTGTGTTAATGTTTGATAATAAATTAAAATGAAAGGATAACAAACACCAGTTTGCAATCGCACAGCATGACAGATTTTTGTTTTTGAACAAGTAAAACAACTAGAAGAAAGTCCGACTGGAAGCTGCGCACATTCAAGGTTCAAATGTCTTACATTAAGAAATAAGGTGGATAGCAACCAAATAACCACAATCACAAATTAAAGAAAGCAAAGGAAAAGTCTCATATAAATACAGTATATATAGTGATTTAAAATAAAAAACTTTGATGCAACCTATGGATACAATTTTTTGTTTGTTTGTTTTTTTTTTGGTACATATGCATATTCATAGTTTAGTTGATTTTACTCAGTGATTAATCAACATTCAGAGCTCTTAACCAAAAAAAAAAAAAAAAAAAAAAATCACACACTCAGGGTGATAAACTGAACACTGATTTTATATTTGTGATGTTTTTTGCTGGTGATATGAAACTAAGCAAATTATGGTCATTTTGATAAGCATAAAATAAGTGAAAAATGGACAAATTTAACTTGTGAATACATTCTGCTACACTGTTTTGGACAGATTCATATCTACAAACATGCATATTAATAATTAAGAATAAAATTTTATATTTGTAAGGTGCATTCAGAATTTGCTTGCCTTTTGCAAATGAACAAATAAATACATTTATTTTAATGTTACCAATGCTTTGGCGATGTAAATCTTTTTAGCAGAGAATGTGATATGGAGAACGTCAAAAATAAGAAATGCATCTAGATCTGTAGCTTTATCTGCAGCCAGTCGTGGTTTAATATGGCAGCAGAACTCGTGTAGATTTCTCTCTTGGATGAATCCCTTCTGCTCGTCTCGGTCTCGTGTTATTATCATTAAAAGCATCCAGCATATCGCTCAGGAAGCCTGATTTCCTGACGGCTCTAAACACATGTCAATAAGAAAATAAGAGGTGTCAGAGGATAATGGTCAAGGAGGAGGAGCGGGATGTCCACGTCAGGTCTTTACGAGCCGCCGGCTCCTCTAATGGAGCCAGAAAGTGGCCGTGTCATTCCTGTCAACATCTTGCGTTTTAAGCCAGTTGTTGCCTTCCAGCCAGGCCTGTAATTCTGTGCCATTAAAAGTGGGGAGGTGAGCGGCTTCCCGGCGGTGTCAACAAATGCCCTCCTCCTCAAGCCTGCTTCTGCACACTTTCTCACAGGAAACTTTTGGCTCGGCGTGAAAGCATAACGACTGGTTGTGTCACTCCAGCCATCATAAAGTCAATCACGTAGGTAGAATTACAGAGCCGTCAATGTCACACGCTCCTGATTTCCAAACGCTCATGACATTGTGCTGCTGGTGTTATTACACAGTCAGCATAACGTCAGGTCATTCCAACGAAGAACATCTGAAAGACATGGTTTTGTTTTGATGGACAATCATAGCACAATAATGAAGACATGAACTGAAAATGGCAATTATTTGACCAACAGAAATCACAATATTCTGTGAAGTTTACTTGCTACACTTTTAAAAATAAAGCTGCTTAAAAGGTGCTTCAAGCGATGCCATAGAAGAACCATTTTTGGTTCCACAAAGACCCATTCAGTCAAAGAACCATCTCTTATCTTTTTATCATCTGAAGAACCTTCTTTCGCCACAAAGAAGCTTTTGTGAAACAAAGGTTCTTCAGATGTTAAAGGTTCTTTATGAAACTATTTAGACAAAAAGGTTCTTCTATGGCATCGTGAAGCACATTTATTTTTAAGAGTGTAGAGAATGTCTCAATCAAAATGCTAAAATATTTGAAAGATTTGATGCCACAATATGACAAACTTTGTCAAATTTAACAACATGGTACCACACAGACCGACATAAGGAGCTTGAGAAATCCAGCCAATCAGACTGGAGCTTGTGATTTTTCAGAAGACCGTTTGTACACAGCCAGGCAAAAAAGAGCAATTGCCTTCTTATAGGAAGAATTCTTTATACAACTATACAATACTTTAAGTAAATGTTCTGTTGTGTTATATTGCTGATGTTGAACAGATTTACTCTCATTTATTATCATTGATCCATGTATTAGTCAACAGAATTTTAGGGTTTTTTTTTTTTCACAATGGACATTGTTTCAGAGCAACTTTGACTTAAAGGGATAGTTCACTCCAGGGTTATTATTAACTAAAACCATATGTTGAAATAAAGCTGAAATATGAAAATGTAAACATTTTAAACATGCAATCTGTCAAGTCTGGACTGAGCGGCATACACAGGAAGATCGATTCAGACTTTCTTTAATAATACAAACTGAAGGAGGACATCAAATTAGGAGTTCAAAACAGCAACATAACTTAAGCTCATGAAACTGAAGAGTAACCGTCCTTATCTCAATCCTTTTCAGGGAGATCCTGCAAGAGGCAGGAGACACAGACAGGTGGGTCGTAGCGTGAGAGACGGCATGTAACCTTGCGACCAGCCGACAAGGGCTTGAGGTCAGTAGACTGATATAGGGCCAAGGTAAGTGGAATCAGGTGTTTGTAATCAGTAATCAGGGGACTGTGAACGGGTGTAGGTGGCTGATGTGGCTGATGTGGCTGATGTGGTTGGTGAATCTGTGACAAACTTTTTTATTAAAGCACTAAAATTACAAACTGGAAAAAAATGACAAAAGTAAAAGTAAAACTGAAATAAATTAAACCTAAATAGTAAAATAATTAATAAAAATCTAATACAAATTACAAAAGCACATAACAAAATGAAAGAAAATTAAACAAATGAAAACTGATAATAACTAAAAAGTGAATAAATAAATAAATAAACAATTATTTATTTAAATAAACAAAATAAACAAATAATTTATTTATTTAATTGCCAGCTGTCGTCAGCATTTTTAATGATTTTCACAAGATTTCCATGGCCAATATTTTGTTGTGTGAATATCTGAACATGCAATATGTCAAAAGAAAGAACAGAGCCTCTGCTTTTCAACAAAACAAACCTGTTTTATTCTAGCTTCATGCAATCTTTTTTTGATTTTTGATTTTATTTTATCAACACTTAAATGTGGATAAGTTTTATTTAAAACAAAAGCAACATTTTGAGCAATAAACGGAGAAAATAGCATTTTTGTCCAGATCGGATTCAGAATGATGATCAAAACGTAGTAGATCACTTCTGATCTTAGGATCTTCTCACTCAATAACTAAAATGCAATAATCCAATAAACCAACAGGCTATCACCCAGATGCAATGATGTGCTCTCTGTTAGTTGGGGATGACGGGACAGAAGAAGGTCGGATGTTAAAACACGTGTCGTCTCTGCTCTCTGGGTGCTGTAGAGTTTTATTCAGCAGATAAACAAGAGTGTCGGCCTGTCAGAGTCACCTAAAACCACTCTGCACTGAGAGATTTAGAAATGGGAAACACCTGCGGCCGAACGCGTTTCCCAGCGTCCCACAGCTCCGTGACCAATGGGTGAGGAACGCAGGAAGGACGAGGAGGTTTAGCCTCGTGTTTGTCCTGTAAACACTGCACCGATGAGCCCAGAAACACGGCCAAACGTTCCTGTTCTCAGTGTGTTCTCCACAATTTATAGAGTTCTCCATTTTCTCAACAAACACCAGCAGTTCAAAGCACTGGTCAAAAACTAGTCAAAAGGGGTCGTGGATGACGTGGAGCTTGTGTGTTATGAATTGCATTTTAAAGATGAAGTTTGCATGTTACGCTTTGCCATATTTGATGAGCTCAGTGAACATGCGTCGATGATTTTTTTTTTAATACAGTTTAAATTAAATCTGTTTGTCACATAAAGTGATTTTGCATTAAACTACTCAATTTTCATAATTCTTAGGTGCCAAAGTTTTAGTCTAATGGTCTTTCAACTGGAGGGCCAGACATCTCTCAGGTTCCAATAAAAGTATCTTCATTTGTGTTTCGAAGATGAAGGAAAGACTTATGGGTTCAAGGTGAGTAAATGATGACAGAACCTTCATTTTTGCATGAACTAATGCTTTAAGAAGCTTAATTAAATGAATTGCATGTTAAAGATTAATTTGGGATGTTACGCTTTGCCATATTTGATGAGCTCAGTGTACGTGCATTGATCAGTTTTTATATGTGAATACAAGCTTTAAATCTGTTCATCCCATAAAGCGATCTTGGATTAAACTACTCGATTCATATGGATTGCTTTTACAAAATCCTGACGTGTCTAAGTTTTGGTGTAATGGTCTTTCAGTGGACGGCCAGAAATCTCTCAATAAACATATCTTCAGATTTGAGTTTAAAAGATGAACAAAAGATGAATGCATTTAGAACATGATGGCAGAACTTTCACTTTTGGGTGAACTAATGCTTTAAGGAGCTTAGTTAAGTGTATGTTATGCATTGCATGTTTCAGGTGATTTTTGCATGTGATTGAGAGGCGATCTTAAGGTTAGATAGCATGTCGAGGCTGTTGCAGGTTCGTTTCTGTGCAGTCGGCAGCGACGCTTACCTCATTGTCAAGTCAGATTACATCAGGGACAGAACTATGGTCAAACATCCCACGACAAAGCCGACAAACACAGACTGAACATGTTCAGTGGCTATAACAAACGGCGTCAGGGTTGTAAGTTGCTGTTTGTTGAGGAAGTGTGAAGGAGTCTCGTGTGTGCGTGTTTTCCCGTGCCGCTCTCAGCGGGGTGAAGGTTATTGAAATAAATATTCCAGCTCTGTATTTGAATGCTGTAGTGTTTAAAGATGGTGTCAAACAAATGTCCTCCTCTCCAGATGAGCTCTACAAAGCTGCGCTGTGAATGCAGGCCGTCTCGCTGGAGGACATTGTGATTAAAAACATTCGTGTCCTCAGCAGGCCCACCCGCTTCAAAGCCCAGCGCTGCGTTTTCATATGAAAGCCACGAAAAGAGGTTTTTATCTTCCCTCAGTGATATTTGAGGGCTTATTTTCTGTGTGGTAACACAATCTTGTGAAGTGTTTCTGTACGCCGCATATCCAGTGATGCATCACGGCTCAGACTCGCAGTATTTGGCCTGATGATTTCTGCAAAACAGCGTCACAGAAATGGAATGACAGATAAAACGTACAATTTCACATGTTGGATGAAATAAACTGTAAATATCAGTGCTTGCTGTGGGTCGCTACTCGCTAGGCAAGTTTCCATCCATTGACAAAATGAAAATGTGTTAAAAAAGTTAAAGGGGTCTTATTGTGCCCTTTCGCAAAGTCTTGATTTAGTTTTTGAGGTGTACTAGAATATGTTTTCATGCTTGAATATTCCAATAATGTGTTATTAATGGCGACAACACGCTCCTAAAGCAGCTCTTCTTCTTCGTCTTCTCTAGCGCAGCTCAACCAGGCCTCGCCAGTGGGTGGGATTATTTAAATGAGGGACTCTGTGATGTCACAATATCTGGAAGAACAATATCTAGTTCTTGAAAAGTGTTTTTTGTTCAGAGAGTGAACTTTGAACGTTGTAACCTTGCAGATCTTTTTTATGCTCAAACCGCAACATTACACACTAAAGCTAAAATAGTGAAAAAGCATAATAGGACCCCTGGAAAAAATAATTGCATATTAATATACACTGTTAAAAGTGGTAGCCTGCAATTGTTGAGCCTGGTCTCATGAAAATGCGTATAAATAGTACGCCAAATAAAAACAAAAACTCGTGGTATCGATACGCAAAAATTGAGTTGATATGATACACACGTGTTTGGGGTACATACTGTATAATACAGTTTTCGCATGCATATACCAAATTTGTTGGCGTGCATATGATACGCGGTTTTTACGCACATATGATACGCATTTACTACACAACCATAATTCTGCCCATTGCGTAGCATATATACACCAAAGTCCAGTCCAGTCAGTACCACGAGCTTTTGTTTTTATTTGTTGTATTATTTATACGCACTTTCATGAGATTGAGTTTATATTGTTACCTTAAAAAGATATTTTTACCTAATTTAAACTCAAAAAATGTGTTGTTGGTATAAATGTTTGTATATAGGTTGATGCAGTGATATTAAATACTATTTTTAAGTTAACCAGTTGCCATTGTTAGGTTACCACTTTTTGCAGCTCAGTCTTACTGGTTTGCAGTGGAATGCAGAATTACATCATCCTTAATAAAACGAATCATAGAATTTATGTGTTAAAGGTTAAAGATTAATTGATTTTTTTCCCCATTTCCATGAGCTATGTCAATAAACGTTTTGATGTGCTAAACTTTTTTTTGCATAAAAACTCTTGGATGTAAATGTGGCTAGTGCATCGCTGCAATTGCTGCAAAAAAAAAGTGCGACCTGTGGTTGCTGACATAAAAGTGAAAATATTTATTTTCATATTATTTCAGCCCCCAAACGTATTCTGTTGGAAGCCACGTTTAGGGTCTAACATGCTTTTTGATTACTAAAAATGAGTGAGAGCATTCAAACAGAATCCAGGCCAGTAAAACTGAAAAAGACAGAATTTGGGAGAAGATTTCAGCATGTACTTCCAGTGCGACAAGTCTTCGGTGTGAATGCAGTCGCTCAGTGTTGAAAGCGTGTGAGAGTGTGATTCATAACACATCACAAGTAAACATTCTGTGCACTATGAAGTGGACATTAGTGGTCAGTTTTCTGCTGTGATTGTAAGTTGGCGTCTGTGTTTTTCTTGATCTCACTCTCCTCATCGATGTCAGAGTGAAATCTCTTCACGCCGTCTCGCCGCTGATGGGTTTCTTCATGCGTTGTCAGACACCTCCAGAACGTGAAAAGCACTTTCTGGTGTTTTATCAGACGCGTGCGAGGCCTGCGCTAAAACTTTTGTGACAGCGTAATAACCGTGTGTTTGTTTGGAGTGAATGTTTGCCATTTCACTCATCCCTGTCTCTCTCTCAGCGTCTGTCTCGCTCGCTCTGGCAAAATTAATTACTGTATGTTCTGCTTTATGAGCATGTCAGAGGGAGATGATAAATGACCTGTAATATCAAGAGATTTCACTGGTAGTTGAAGACAGAAGATCCACACACACACACACACACACACACACACAACCACAGACATTAATCAATGGCCTCATATTTGTTATTAACTTACTAGAGGAACGATCGCAGCCGCAATGTCATTACCAGCGGTACAGGCCCATAATGGAGGTGAACTTTCTGAAGGCCTCCATATCAGATGAGCAATCTGATGTGATTACAGACCGCCGTGTAAATCTCTGCCCTCATTACGCTTTCAGAAGAAAGTGAAACATCACGGTGCGTTACGCTGAAATTCATCTTAACAGGATTTAACTCCGCACCTCGCGGACCCAAATACGGCTGTTTAATGGACCCAAATATGACTGTTTTATGATCTTTGACGGCTCCATCAAAACACGGTCGCATTTTCACTCGTCGAGAAGCAGAAACGTTCGTTCATGTCTCCTGAAAGCAGCTTTGAGGAAGCAGATTGGGAAATAAACCCACTGATACTGTCTGCAAACAAACCAGCTGATCTGAGGTCAGAGAATAAGAGAGAATCGGCCTCACCTGCAGTCCGTCTGTCAGCAGAAATAAAGAGAAACCTCAGGCTAAAGATGAGCTCGCAGCCTCAGCTTTGATTTTCACATCACATCTGATGATGATAATGAACCATAAAAGAGATATCGGCAAAATAAAACGGTTAAAGGGGAAGGAGTTTACTGCAGGCCATGTTACATTTGCTCCGTGCCTGGGATATTTTCCTCTTCATTGATTTTTAGTGATGATTGCCTTCCTTATTCATGGAGAGAAATAATCAGCTTTAGGCATTAATTCATCGCTGTGACTGCACTGGTCAGTGTTGACAGATAATATAATAGGAAATATTATTTTGCCAGAGCGCTTTTAATAAAGCAGCAACTAACACTTCTATTGTGTGAAGGGCGATGTGTTAACATAGTGTATTATTTATATTTATAGATATAATGTAAGTGTGTATTTATGATTAGCCTAATCTCATAGCTCATATTTTTGTTGTAAATATTCAGTCTTCAACAAAAAAAACAAAACAAAAAAGAAGGGCGTTAAACAAGTGCATTATGTTAAAAAGACATGAACTGTGATAAATGTAGACCTTAGAAAGCAAAGTTTCTTATAGCCAGTATGTTGTATGTTGTGGAGCCATCAAAGTAAAGTGTTAAGCAGACAGTCTACTAATACTATAATAAATGTAGTTACTTACGGTTAGGAGAATGTCTAAAGTGGACTATCAAAATAAAGTGTTACCAGCAAAACACTCCCAATGCATGTTCATTATCAGTAATAATTTGGTTAAAAATCACATCTTTTTAGCATCACATCTTTCTCTGACCAAAGTGATTTCAATGCATATGATGTCGTAATTACATAAATACAAACTTCCCAGGAGGATTTGAATGCACTATAAGGTCTTTGAATGAGTAAGTTAACTTCAACATCTCCAGTTATTCATATATTTGTTTAGATGCATAACACAGTCTCATCCCAACTCGTCACATATTGACGCTTGGTTTTTGCGTCGCTTTTTGACGCTCAAGGTACCCCTTTCGCGTCACTTTTCGACGTGAAGGGAAGGTAATTTTTTTAAATAGGAAACACTATAGTCGTATTGCATTTTCTTCCCTCTCTGCACAGCTGTATTTCACTGGTGTAGTGAAAGTGCATCCTGGTGTATTTTCACTAATGGAAATATTTTTGGCTTTGCATGGAACTACTCTTTGAAGACCAGAGTACATGACTGATATGTCACGTGTGTGGCTTCAGTGAGCATTTGAGGTGAGGATGAGGATGCTCCTGTATCCCGACGCTCTTCATCAGGAAGCCCGTAATCGAGATGTGTCCTGCGGCCTCACACAAACCCCTGACGCATAGAGGAAATAATCAGGGCGAGGCGTTCAGAGGAATGCAAATATTATTTTCCGAGCGGCTGCAAAAACAACAACACACCCCCGTGATGCGATGCGCGCGCCGCACACCCACAGGCCCCCAACCAACCCTAGCCGAGCGCATTTGCATAAAACATTAAGCAGGACAAAATGATTACACCTGACAAGTACAGCCGCAGGAAGAACATCGCCAGTGGCAGCCGGTTCCTCGCGGATCGCGCAATCGTTTCCTCGGCAAGCGAGCGCCCCGTAACCGGCTTTCCGAGCGTCGCCGCGCCGCTGCCAGCGATTATCGCGGGCCTTTTGTTGGAGCGCCGAAGCCCTCCGCCCCGCACTCAAATCCCATAACTCGGCCTAAAATCAGGTTACCCTGCACCTCGCTGATAGGGCATTGTGACTGATGAGCTCGAATCGATCTGAGGTTGGAGGCTCTTGTTTGCGTGCGCGAGCGCCCGCTGTAAAATCGCGCCTCTGCTGTTTTGCATTCTTCTCTTAAATGTGGGTCTTGTAATGCAATTAAACGGCGCATGTAAGCCGCCCCCGCATCCCCGCGCTATTGTTTCACACACAAAAAGAATTCATCTGCAGTCATTTTTGACGCCACCGTTTAACCCGGGGTGCGTTGAAATAATTCGGGCACATATTAAGCAGAGAATCGGCTCGCCTGGGTTGTCATGCAGCGCCGATGCACGCCACGGTTCGTCTTCAAAAAGATGAGCATCAAAACATTAATATCCTTCTTTTTCATTTGAGTGAGGGATGAAAATCCGTAATGTCGAGCTCTCGGATGAAGGATGCTCCCAGATAAAACCGAGAGAGATTATTGAACACTTTCATATTTCTCCCCAGACAGCTGGAAGAATGTTAATATTTGCGAGCGCAAACTTCGGGAGCGCGAGCTGATAAGGGCTGACAGCGCGTGACAGATGGTGTCAAAAACCCCGGTGACGCTGTCATGCTGACAAACTTTTCAAAGGCGCAATATACACACACGTGCTGTTATTGAAGTGCGCTGCGCTCGCGACGCTGTCCCTGCAGTTCAGGAGGAGCATGCAGCCGCTAAATGATGCATTCGGCAAAAGCCGGCAAACTTTAAACCTCTGTGTGTCAAGCTGAGAGCCGAAAGGAAGCGTCACGGAAAAACCGACAGCCTTACGGTGATCTTAGCGCTAACTTTGATATGATAATTCCTCATTCATGAACTCATTCCGACTGTTAACCCATGCAATAAATGGGGCGAATTAAGCGAGAATAGAAACGTGGCCCTGCTTGCTTTAGGAAAGAAGTATTCAGTCCTCAGCTCGCTGACAGAAAGTGCATCATTCCTCATTAAGTGTCTTTACATCAGAAGTTCACCAAATCACCAAAACACAACAGTATGCTCTTCTTTCAGTACTTTTAACAATCAGTTAATTCAACAGAAAACAATGACAAACATGTTCGTTTTTCTCAGTCGCTTTGGTGCATTTCTTGAATCATCCTTAATATTTGCAGAGAAGTTTGTGCATTTCTCAAAACAACTCGTACAAACAGCACCACACGACAGACTACCTGCAAACGCCTGCAACTTACTCAAAATCTTTCTCAAAAGTAAATATATATGTCAATGAACATATCAGTGCCATCAGAATGAAAAATCCTCGTGTCATTGTTCAAACAAGATGCTCAGTTATATATTGTCAATATAACAGTGTACTATGGCAACAGTTTGGATGACAGTTACTGTATTGAAATGCAGAAGGCTGTGCTTCTTATGTATGCCATATATTCATTTCAAAAGTACAATTTACACATTACTGTCTGAGGGATATTGATTGAAAGAGACTGGATAGGATTCACAGTTACACTTTTACTAGTGGTCTGACAAAAAACACATTACAACATCATTGTGATATAGAAAAGAAAAAGAAATATGGGCATAAAGGCGGAAATAAAAACTCAGAAAGTCCACTGTCAGAATTTGTAACTTTTAAGTAGTCCTCTGTCTATATATGCTTTCCAACTGAAGAGTCATGAGATGCACCTTACAGCTATTTCAGAGAACTGGTTCTTCATTAGTTGATCTATATTCTCTTCATTAGTGAAAGTCAAGATTCATCTGCACAATTCATGGCAAATTTACAAAAAGTCTAACTGAAATGTGTAGAAATATGCTTGACAGTTTATGACAACTAGATCAACCATTTAGCATCTAATGACTTATACGATGAACTAATGACTAGATGTTTTGAGGGGAAAGGCTATAGCACAGAGAACTATATAATAGATTCTGAGCAACATGATATTAGTAACTGAAAATGTAGGAAACCACAGATAAATGTACATACTCAGTTGCATGACTGTACCAAAGCAATCCCAACTTGTTCAAAAGAATGAGAAACTTTTTATGATGTGTACAAGTGACTCGATGATGAGGAGGTTGAACAAGTACTTCTGAGAATTTAATTTCTGATCTGAGAAATGCACCAAAGCCACTGAGAAACACTGTAAACTGAACGAGAAGAGAGGCAAATGAAAAGTTTAATATTATGAAAGGCATTTATTTTGTGTTTCATACTAACACAATTGAAAACATGCTGAAAAGTGTGAATAGAAGTAAATCTGTTGTGAAATTAGCACTAAGATTTGTGAAAATATATTAGCTTGAGAAAATGGCAAACAAAAAAAGTGTCCCTGTGTAGTTTGGGAAAACATATTCAATCCTCACTGACAGAAAGTGCATCGTTCCCTTGTGAAGTGTCTTTACACCAGGAGTTCATTGCATTTGAAAACCGTGCAGAGGCGATTTGTGAATAAAAGCGGTGGGATGAACTCAGAAATATGCAGTCATATTCCACACAAGCGCAGATGCTCCAGGTTTCACACACTGTTATGGTGTGTTATTAATGCGACGCAGATACATGTGCATTCTCACTGCAAGAGACTCAATACTGTATCAACAACAACTGTGATCTTGCTGAGAAAGTTAATTAGTCAGAAAGTCTAATTTCATGGACTTTGTCAGGTCCTGCAGACCTTCAAAATGAATCAGTTGCTGATTGCTTGCGTTTTGCCTGCTTCACATACAGCAGTGGCCAAAAGTGTTGTCCGGAGGATATTTCTCGGCATTTGCTTTCAAGATCAGAATATATTGGGAAGAAGAAAGATCTAACTTGGTTAAAGTATTTAACTGATTAATTCCTTTTGAATTTATTTTAGCATTTTATTTTGCAAAACTACAGCTTATGGAGTTTTACATGCATATAAAAAAGCATAGGAAAACAAAAAGCTCACAGGAAATATGAACACAAGAATATAATCAGTTATTACAGTTTTTCAGCTGCTTACACACATTTTCAAAACTCTGCCTCTTTTTTTTCAAAACTTTACACACAAATTCAAGAATTGCACACAAAAATGCAACACACCTCACATCTCTTGCAAACTGAAGCTCTGCATTCAAAATATCACAAATACATCTCAAACATTTGCAAACACCTTTGCCTTAATATAAATTCCTGTTAGAGTTTTGTGTGTTACAGAGAGAATTGTGTTGTGTTTTGCAAAAAGTGTTTTATGAGTCAAAGTCTGAGAATTAGTGTCTGGTTTTGTAGATTTGGAGAGTGCTTCTGCTGTTTGAGTGACAGCTTTCAGAAACTGTGTGACAAGGAAAGATTGTGGAAGCAGCTGAAAAAACTGTAATATTTAGTAGGCCTTTCTCCAAGGCAGTACTAAAGAAGTTTTTTTGCATGATGTAATTTGTTTCAATGCAAAACATGACAAATCGCATCATACAATTAAACAATTCAATGCATACATTAGCTTTACACTCCACTGTAAAAACTTAGCTTAAAAAAATTGAGCAAACCCGTTGCCTTAAAATTATGAAGTAAATAATAATAATAATAGTTTTAAAAAAGTTAAGTCAACTTATCACTTTTTACAATGCAACTACGCAATATGCTTACAAAATGCTTAATAATAAAGGGCAAAGATGTCGATTTTCCATTTTGGGGACATGACTTTTGGCGTTTGTTGTAAACTAGTGAGTTGGAGCTGGACGATGGAGACCCCTCTGTAATCAGCTAATCCAAACACACACTGGAGGAATCTCATTACTCTGCTCTACACTTCCATTCTGTCTTTATCTGGTTTCAATCAGCGCTCTCTCTTTCCAGCGGCTCACAGAAAGGTGATTCTCTCTGTGTGGATGTGAGCGAGCTGTCGGAGCGATGCGTGTTTGTCTTGTCTGTGGTGCTCTCGGAGAGCTCGAGCGTTTTGATGCCTTGGTCAACAGTAAAAATAAATGCGTTGGAATGGGTCACGCGGCTGTTTCTCGTCAGGCTCTCTGTGACATCACCCAACGGATGGCTGCTGTGGGAATGGCCCTCGTCCTCCCCCGCCAAACGGCCCACATGCGAACAGACATTAAAACGAAACCCGATCCGGGCCCTGGAATCTGTAAGGTGCCTCTTTTCTTCTTTCCCCTCGTTGGTTTTTCCCGTAGGTCAGGGAAAGGTGAGCGGCGACACCCCGGGTGAACAGTCTCTGGAATCTGAGATTAAAAAACGCTCCCAGATAACCAGCAGATCTGGAATTCACAATAACAAACCGGCCATATATCTACCTGTCTCCGGCCTTCCTCCCAGAGAGGCCAGCGGGTCACAGAAATGGCTGCGTTCCATCAACATCTCTTTTTTTTTCTCCCGAGGAGTTTGAGAGGGTCAAAAATAGAGTCCTGAAAGCTGTTTGACTCTGCCTGTGATATCCAGAGTCAGACAGAGACGTTAAAAATGCACATTCTGTCATCGTTTACTCTCCATCGTGTCAGTCCAAATGTTTCTTCTCTTGTGAAACACAAAGCAGCAGAGCAGCTCTTCTACGTATAGGCTATTGAAAGCCAATGGGGAGTGGAGACTGCTAAATTCACACCAAAATCAAAATTACATCATCGTTTAATATCCCTCATGTTGTTCTGTATGAGTTTCGTGCTTCTGTTGGGCACAAAAGAAGATATTTGGAAGAATGTGTACAACCAAACAGTTGCTGGTAGCCATTAACATGTTTTTTTTCTTCCATACTATGGAAGTCAATGGCTACCGTCGACTGTTTGATTACTGTTTAGACTGTTGGATTTTGTGTTGGGTGAGGACATTTTCATTTTGGGGTGAACTATCCCTTTAAGCTTAAAAAACAAACAAACAAAAAAACATTGCACCAAGTATAATTGTACTGCTCCATGTTCAAAGTGTTATAACAGCTTTGTGTGAGAAATAGCCTGAAATTCATGCCTTGAAAATGGTCACCAATCACTGCCATTTTATGGAAAAAAACAACTTGGACAGCATGCTTTGCATAACCATTTGTGTGAGTGTGTGTGTGAGTGTGTGTGTGTGTGTGTGAGTGTGTGTGTGTGTGTGTGTGTGTGTGTGTGCGCACACGTTTTTGCGACAAATGAGGACATGTGTATAATGACACAGGTATTACAAGGTGAAAGTGACTTATGAGGATATTGCCCCATGTATAAATCATACAGAGTGAGTTTTTTGGGGGAAAGTAGAAATGCACAAAGTCTCCTGTGAGGGCTAAGTTTAGGTGTAGGGTTGGTGTAGGGCAATAGCACACACAGTTTGTACAGTATAAAAACCATTACGCCTATGGAGAGTCCCCATAAACCACAAAAACCAACGTGTGTGTGTGTGTGTGTGTTTAAAATATAATTTTTTTTTTATTTGATTTGATTTCAGCCATTTTTGTTTTGTTTAGTTTGAAATATTAAACGGAAACTAAACGAAATATTAAACAAAACTAAAAACAAAAATTTTAAAAACTACATAGTCTATATAAAAAGTAATTAAGAATGATCAAAACAGAACAAAAGTACTAAAACTTAAATAAAAAATATAAATATATATATATATATATATTAGTGCTGTCAAACGATTAATCGCATCAAAATAAAAGTTTGTTTATGTGTGTGTGCTGTGTATATTTATATATATATATATATATATATATATATATATATACAAAAACATGCATGCATATATTTATGAAAAATGCATTGTTTATGTTAAATATATTTATATATAATATATATATATATATATATAATAGTCTAACTCAGGTTATTAACAAAAACTATAACAGCATATTAGTGATACTAAATTAACACTGGTGTGAAGTCGTAAGTCTTTGGACTGACATGAGTAAATGAGGACAGAATATTCATTGATTTCTGGATGAACTATTCCTTTAAGCAGCTGGTTTGATTAACATCTCTGTGATTGCAGGGTATTTTTGTCTCCTTTGTTTGAAGAAGTGCAGAGTCGTCTCACTCTGTCCCGGCTCCTGATGTCAGGAGTTCTTTCCGTTTGTCCAGATTATTTGCTTATATTTAGCCCTGAAATCCACTGGAATAGAACAGCAGAACGTCTTTGCAGTGGTGGACCGGATTCGTTTCTAGAAATATGCACAGCATGATGGCACCAGCCCTGAAAACACCCATCAGAGTCACAACATTTGATGTCAAATACACAAACTAATTTATCCTAGAGACACTGGTTTTGTAAAGGATGACTGCTAAGCAGTGTCCCGGATGATGTTTGTCAGAGCTATAGCACAGCATTTATTGATCCGCCTTGCCATGAATTCAGAATCCTCTAATCCAGCCCTATTCAAATTATTCGCTTTCCTCTCAAAAATTGAATAGCAATAAAAATTGACTTCCTGCTTTACCTCAGTCATAAATTTAGCGTGTATCGGCAGACCGCAAACAGAAAACAGACTGCCAGGCATTTAATTATTGAGAACATTGATTGACAAAGTGATTCATTTTCTAAACGGTGCTATTGAGAAACCAAATTTCTGTTATTTGTGTTGTTTATTATTTGAGGTCTGGAAACCTTTTGCAATTTTTAAACCTTCATAAAAAAATGTTTGTTAATGAAGATCATTGTAAAATACTGTTTTATTTACTTCAAAATTTCACATTTACCTCAATGCTACTTGCTTTGTAATTATTTGTTCAAATTCACTAGCGATTTCTGAGTGAAAACTGTTTCAAAGTCAGTCATACACAATTTATTTTTCAGTTTGTCAGCCTAAACAAATAAAGATGACAGTTTAGCTCAAAAATAAAAAGCACAGCGGGAGCTGAACTCAAACGGGCATCGCTTGGCTCCGAGGAACACATGCCTGCTTCAGGACGTCCTCCAGAAGAGCTCAATCAGAGATCTCCAGCACTCAATCAAGCCTCCAGAGAAAATCCGTCTCATCTGCGGCCCAGACCCACGAGGACGAGAGCCCAGAGACTGAGCGCTCTTCCCCTGTTCAGCTGTGCCCCACAATCATCAATAACCAGAGGCTTTGCTGGCATTCCCATGTGTGGCGGGATGCTCTTACTGCTCTGGAATGCTGCGGAGAAACCCTGCTGTCAATCAACTCGCACACATGCCCTGCTTACACATACAGGGGTTAAACTGGGGGGGAAATATTGTCTATTTGTTCTCCATTTCATGTGTGTGCTCCGGTTCAGCTTTGGTTTGAGCCATTGCATCTGTATTTAGCAGTGCACTCGCTCACAAACATCTCCAGAGTACGCATCCGCAGCACTTCCCTGCATAAAGGGCACTGACTCACAGAGGGCTGCATATATCAAAGAACTTTGTTCTCTGCAAAATATTTATTAAGAGAATATAGCAATCGCTCTTGTCAGCATGCAAACTACTCACACTGAATCCTGCTTCGAAACTCCTCAATACATGAAACCATGTAAAACACAACAAATATATTTATATATCACAAAACACTACTGACATAGTAGTAAGACCATAGTACCATTGCAATATGCATTGCATCACATTATGTTAATTTGCAAAGGCATTCTAGATGAACTCATATTAATATTTGGTAATTGTGATACATCAAAAAAATACATAAAAAAATAATATATATATATATATATATATATATATACTGTATATAATTGCAAAATATATTTTGCAAATATGTTAATGGATTTTGTTATAAAATATATATAAATTTTAATATAATATAAAAACATTTTAAAATATACTGGTAAACGGTGAAGTTGCATTAATTCCATGAACAGCACATATTTTCAGTCCTGCTTATTTTTAACAAGAGACTCCCGATTGTTTGTATCTTGAATGTGCACGGCTTAATTCACTTCCAGTTAATTTACCTGTTCAAAAACAGTCCGTTATGCTGTGTGATTTGTTATATTATTATAATTTATTATCAAAATCATAAACACACTGATTTGTAGCGTAAATAGTTTTATCGTCACTGTACTTTGTTATTCTTCCAGTTATTTACCTACAGCAGCCAATGAAGTCTTGTACATTCACAGAGAATACATTTCTTTCACGATGCAAAGTAGGGTGGATAGCAACCTTTAACCATTTTGAACAACAATTTAACAGTGCAATAATTCACACACACACACACACACACACACATATAGAGCTATATAACATTATGCTCCCCTGGTAGAGGCCATGCATGTCCACCATCATTGACAGTGAATATGGAGTGTGTATTGAGCACCAAAGCAATCTAAAAATATCACGAAGGACCTCATGATGGCTTTGACAGCACTGATGCTGAATGCCTCTGGAGTGTCACATGAATGATTACAATGCAGCCAGTTTGAGTATAAACATGTGCAAAAAAGAGCTGAAGCAATGAATAACAGCTTGACTTTTTGTCTGTTCATCGCCTACGGCTGTCGTTAGGCTTTAAGAAAGCCATGCACTACTGTTAAGGTGCTTTTAGTCTTTTTTGTTGCTTGACAGACCCTGGTCAACATGTATTTTTGTTTTATGGAAAAGAGCAGCATGGACATTCTGCTAAACATCTCATTTAGAAGAAAGAAAGCCATCTGGGTTTGGAACAACCTGAGGGTGAGTAAATAAGGACAGAATGAGCAACAGTGCAACATGTACAACTCTCTGGTTCAGTAGTAAAAACTCCTTTCATTTTTAATGATCATTTATAAGCCATTAAAGACAGATCTGCTGTGAGCTCTCAGCTTGTTAATCGATGATGTCGATGATTAATGTCAATTTGCATTATTTCAGTTTGTCTTAAAAATAATCCATGTTTAAATGCTGGATTTATGGGGAAAAGCAACATTACCCATAATGCTGTACAGCAATCAGAAAGTCGCAGCAAGCAAATCACACCAAAAGAGCTCTTTAGCCCCGGTCACTCCCCTGAAGCACCACAAATGATGTACTTGATTCAGTCTTGCTACGTTTTCAAAATAATTATATATATTATTTTATATATATATATATATATATATAGGTACATCTAAAAAAAATAGAATATCGTGAAAAAGTTATTTTCTTGTAACTTATTTCAAAAAGTGAAACTTTCATATATTTTAGATTCATTACATGTAAAGTAAAACATTTCAAAAGTTTTTTTGTTTTCATTTTGATGATTAGAGCTTACAGCTCATGAAAGTCAAAAATCAGTATCTCAAAATATTAGAATATTTACATTTGAGCTTGATTAAATGACCATCTCTACAGTATAAAATCCGTGTATCTCTTGTTCTTTGAAACCACAATAATGGAGAAGACTGCTGACTTGGCAATGATCCAGAAGATGAACATTGACGCCCTCCACAAAGAGGGTAAGTCACAGAGGGTCATTACTGAAAGCTGTGGCTGTTTACAGAGTGCTGTATCAAAGCATATTAAATGCAAAGTTGACTGGAAGGAAGAATTTGGGTAGGAAAAGGTGCACAAGCAACAGGGATGACCGCAAGCTTGAGAATACTGTCAAGCAAAGCTGATTCAAACACTTGTGAGAGCTTCAGAAGGAGTGGACTGAAGCTGGAGTCAGTGCATCAAGAGTCTCCACGCTCAGACGTCTTCAGGAAAAGAGCTACCAAGCCACTTCTGAACCAGAGACAACATCAGAAGCATCTTACCTGGGCTGTGGAGAAAAAGAACTGGACTGTTGCTCAGTGCTCCAAAGTCCTCTTTTCAGATGAAAGTAAATTTTGCATTTCATTTGGAAATCAAGGTCCCAGAGTCTGGAGGAAGAGTGGAGAGGCACAGAATCCATGTTGCTTGAAGTCCAGTGTGAAGTTTCCACAGTCAGTGATGATTTGGGCTGCCATGTCATCTGCTGGTGTTGGTCCACTGTGTTTTCTGAAGTCCACAGTCAACGCAGCCATCTACCAGGAGATTTTAGAGCACTTCATGCT
The DNA here is from genome assembly GCF_936440315.1 of Barbus barbus. NCBI lineage: Eukaryota > Metazoa > Chordata > Actinopteri > Cypriniformes > Cyprinidae > Barbus > Barbus barbus. Next base: position 865,071 of record NC_136748.1, read on the forward strand.
TCCTTCTGCTTCATGCTTCCTTCTGCCCCACACTGCCAAAGCTACCAAAAGCTGGTTCAATGACCATGGTGTTACTGTGCTTGACTGGCCAGCAAACTCGCCTGACCTGAACCCCATAGAGAATCTATATATATATAATATATGGGTTTCACTTTCTGAAATGAGTGACAAAAAATATTGACCTTTTTCACGATATTCACATTTTTTTAGATGTACCTGTATATATATATATATATATATATATGCATATTTTTGCAACACACTTACAATATATTCTATATAGATAAACAACTTTAAATGAATAGTTTTATATTTGAGCATATAGTTTTTTATTTAATTATGTCATTTGCACTGTTTCATGAGATTGCACTGCAGTTCATTGCCTCACTACAACCATTAAGTTCATAGACTTGTACCTTTGTGTTTTTGTCTGAGTTTTGCTTCAGATCTAAACTTTGTAATGCTGTGATTCTCCTCGTAGCTGGCTGTTTTGGTTCATGGCTTATGATGATGCAACAAAGACTTCTTTAAAATCCCTGTAGGAAAAAAATGAATGTGCAAAACAGAAGCAGCGCTGCTGTAAAAGCGGGCAGCACTAGTAATGCGCTCTATTGTTTTAGATGACAGTCAGATGAGATGAGATGAGCTGGACTGATGTGTTAGATAAATTACATCCTCCAGCAAGGCAACAGTGAACAGTGAACTCTTCCAGTGTGTGAAGAGAAACCTGCTGAAGGTTTGGTCAAGCGTCTGTGAGGTGTTTGCCATTCATTCGGCAGTGCTGGGTTTGAAATGAGCGTTTGAGTGTGTGTGTGTCAGAGACGGCTGAAGGTAATGAGAGGCAGAGCTGTCTTGCGCTGTCATTCATAACCCTCCATGTGTATCGTAGCGCACACACTATTTCAAATTATTCTGCAGAGCTAGACACTATTTTCCTCCCAACAGAATTAATGAGTTATATTTAACCATGCATACCACTTTAATCATTACCTGCAGCGTGTTCATGTGGAAGTCAGGTGCTCTGAAAGAGGATTCTTTTATACCTATGTAGTGTCACATGGGTATCATTTATATTAGTGACAAAAGCTCAGCTGCTCAGCTTGTCCTCTTGTTGTGTGTGGTTTTTAATCAGGAGACAGTGGAAGGGAGCGGAGCCTCCCCGCGGGTCTCCTATACGTTCACTCTGGACAGATCGTCTGAATGCAGCAGATACTGAGCATGCTCAGAACACACGGTCCGGTTAATATAATGGAGCAGGATCTGTTCTGATGCTGCCCTGGTTGCTCTGTAGTCAGGAGCGTTAAATCACAGAATACATGATGGGAAATAATCACATTTTACTAGATTCATTGTGCTTCCACTTGTACAAGAAGTACACTTTAGCATACTTTTAAAAGAGTATATATGTAAGTGTGAACTGAATGCAATGTTTTCAGACACTTAATTGTATATTGTTTACAATTAAACCAAACTTTATTATAGTTTAAATAAATTTTAAATGCAATTAGCTGAACTTTAGAGTGCTTTTTATGACCCATTACTGTAAGCAGGATTAAGTACATCTTTATGTGTAATTTCATAATTACTTCTATTGTCATTGAAATATGGTTAAAGTACTGCTGAATGTACCGACAAGCATTTATCATAAACTAAAATACACTTTTTTGCCATTGTTTCTTAAAACTTGTATGTCATGTAACTAAATTTATTTGTAGCATTTATAATGATAGTTGCAGTTTAATACATTTGAAATATATTGACTTTGAATGTAATGTTGAATAACACACTACAGTTCAAATGGCTACACTTTATTTTGATAGTTCACTTAGACATTCTACTAACTAAAAGTTACTACATGTCAACTATCTCTCATCAGAGTATTAGTAGACTGTTAGGTTAGAGATAGTAGAATACTTACTTATAGTCAGTATATTGTCTGACCATCAAAATAAAGTGTTAGCAGTTACTAATAATAGTAGACTAACTTATAGTTAGTAGAAAGTGGAGTATCGAAATAGTGTTATCGTTAAAATTATAATCGAGTATGTTATATGTGCTTTAGTATGTTAGTCACAATAAGTGTACTTCTTTAAAGTATGACATTTTTTTTATAATGATTTAAAATACAATTAAAAACTTTTAATTTTGCATTATTACAATTGTAAATGTACTTAAGTGTGCTAGAAACATGGCCATGGAAGTGTCTCTCTTTAAGCACACTCAAGTGGCCTTTTAATTTTATTAATATTATATTATCTGCGAGTACAGATACAAAAAAAAAAACCTGTTAAAGATTTGAAGTACACATACAAGTGCACATTCAGTACAATGAAGTACACTTCACAAATGCAGCCACAGTGCAAATAAAGAAATCAGATCACTTAACCTTTTGCGTCAAAACGCAACAGTAAGCATCAATCATGCAGAGGCTAACACCTGCTCGCCTTTCTTAGTGATTGATATAATTAGCCATTCTGTTGGGGTTTATAATGTCCCCCAAAACCTTTGCTCCTGTATTACTTTGTTACTTTTTATGGAAAGTAATGCATTACTTACTTTTGAATGACTGGGCTTGAACAACCTTTAATTTCCCTCTGGATGTAAGGGTAGATTTGTCACGTCACGTTGCATCTCTGGCTTGCAGTGACTACGGGTTTTCAGTTGTATTTGTCAGTGAATAAATAAAAAGAGCATTAATGCACATTAACATTTTGGAAAAGTAGGTTAGTCAGTATGTTGTGGAGCTATCAAAATAAAGTGTTAGAAGATATTAAGCAGACAGTCTACTAATACTCTAATGACTGCTAGTTGACATGGAGTTGCAAAGTTACTTACTGTTAGTAGAGTCTAAAGTGGACTATCACAATAAAGTGTTACCGGAAAGTATTATAATGGTGTAAACTCAAAGGGCAATGCTTTATGCATTCCTCCAAACAGCAACTCTGTTTCTTGTGAACATTTCAGGCAGAACTCAATGAACAAAGAAACCATTTTAGGCAACAACAGCTCCCATACTTTGGACAGTATATGCCTGGTACTCAAAATGTGCACTCACTCCTTCTGATTCGCCCCTTGAACCTTCTCAAGGCTCTGTTACTCACCAAATACAGAACTCCCCCTTTCACCCCATTATCAACATCCCTGGCTTTACATGTCTCCCTGGAAGCCTCGAGTGCTAATGACTCCTGCGGCACGTTATTGATGGATGTGTATTTCTAAACAAGACAGATGAGCGCTAGCAAAGCTTCATACCCGGACGGCTTCATTCAACAGCCGGTCCAGCAGGCATAAAGAAGTGACAGCTTCAGCCTCAGGCGCAGGTGAGCTCAACTTCTCAAAACACTTCGATGCATTACACAGCATGCGAGGAACTGTACAGGCCTGCGCACGGTGCATTCCCACATGTCTGGCCCGGATCCAGACCCCCTTGCAAAATATTTGCCCTCAACTTTGCCTGGTTTATTTACTCTGGAGGAATATTTTCCCTGAACAACTCACGAGCTTAGCGTTTGGCAAATACACTGAGCGCATGAAATATGGGCACAAGGCTCAGGCCAAACGAGATGCATATATAGGCGATGAACTCATGTAAGACCGCAGAGAGCTTGCGCATTTTTGGACCAGATATTCTGATCATGTAGGAGAGGAATCCTGTGTTCTCTAGCATGTACGGAGCGGCGATGGAAGTGCTCTGGGAAGATAAATCCATCAAACTGTGCATGAGGTCATCAATCCGACGTTTCCGCTCACTTTGATGAGTGGAGACGGGCTTAGCCAAACACGGCTCTCCTGGAGCACTGGGGGGCTGAGTGGACGTGGGGCCACGCTTGGGCCGGTGCCATGAGAGAGACGGGCATATTAGAGGAGCCCAGAGCACAGAAGGCTTTTGTCTGTCTCGGCACAGCTTGCTTGCTTGGGTTTCCTAGCTTTCATTTCATGAGCCGACTGAGGCCGGCGTTATGTGTGACTTAGAATGGAAAGTGAGCATTTCACGTTACGACAAGAACATTTGGTGCCATTTTTATCTGTGCATTATACAGAATATTGCTTGCTGGTAAGAATATGTACTGAAACGTCATGGAAACATTTTAATCACACCAAGCATTTTGCTTGGGGTTTGTTCTTGTGTCTTTTTACAGTTTGCATCCACACTGGAAAAAATTATTCATTGAATTTACTAAATTTGTTTAAGGTAAGTGGTTGCAATCAATTTATTTTAGCTACATTTAAATAAACAAATTTTGCTTTAAGTTATTCAACTAAATTTGTTTATTTAAATGTAGCTAAAATAAATTGATTGCAACCACTTACCTTAATTTTTTTTGTATATATATATATATATATATATATATATTGTGACAGGGTGGAAGAATCACACGACAAGGAGAGCTCAAAATAAATACCCCGGAGGGTGGATTTATTCACAAAGAAGGGTGGTAAGGTGCAGAGTGGGTTGCTGAGGTGGGTACGTGCTCTCCGTGAGGGTTTCCTGTGAGTGGTGATTCCGTGCGGTGCTGATCGGTCACACACTGGCTTCTGGAAATCAAGAGGAGAAGGTACGTTAGTTCTCAGCATAAGGGAGTTCAGACTCCCTTCCAGCCAGCCTCGCACGGCTTATCTGGCCGCAGGCAAACCGGTTTCAGCTGTGGCCGATCAGCCATTGATGAGCGGGTGCAGATGTTTCTCGTCCGTCTCCAGGGCAACGCTGATGAGGGTTCGGGACGCTCGCCACAATATATATATTATTTTTCAATGCAGTACATTCAAGGCATTTGGACATTTCAATTAATCATTCACTTTTTACCCTTTCTTCTTACCCCATTGGCATATATTTTCTGATACATTTTATTGTTTTAAACAACACGTAACTTAATTTTGTAAAATTCTTCAGAAAAGAAGACTTAATCTTAGTCATTGTGCATTTTGAGTAAATGCATCCTGATTTGTACTGGAAAATAAGTCAAAAATACCAAAGAAGAACATAATTTTTTCAGTGTACTCATTATAAGACTTTAATCTGATAGTCCACTTTAGACATTCTACTAACAGTAAGTAACTTTGCAACTACACGTCATCTAGCAGTCATTAGAGTATAAGTAGACCGTCTGCTTAATATCTTTATTACTTTATTAATACACTTTATTTTGATGGGTCCACAACATACTGATTATTAGAAACTTTGCAAGTATGTGTTAACTTATTCTACTAAACCTAACCTAACAGTCTACTCTGAGAGTTAGTAGACATGTAGTTGCAAATGAATGAGAATTAGTTGACATGTAGTTTCTTATAGTTAGTAGAATGTCTAAAGTGGACTATCAAAATAAAGTGTAACCCTCTATTCTCACATACATCATATTAGTTTCAGGTGTGCATCTTTTTTGAGGTTTTGTAAACTTTATACAGTATCTTGGTCTTCATTTGACATCTGTTTGAATGCTGAATTGCGATTGTGTTTTGTCTACACGGAACCAAAATCTAAAATCCAAACCTTTAACACTATTCCACTGCTGCTTTGCATGCACTGCTGTTTCCTTCTGGAACTGCAAATGTAGTAGTGTAAAGCTGTTGCCTCTCAGTATTGTCTTATGTCCGCTTCCAAAGGCTTCCAGATAAACCCTGTATTTGTGTTGACACGAGATCCAGAGCATCCGTGTCTCCCAGCTGCAAAACATTTCCTTTAGAGCAGCAACTGAAAGGTCAGTCGCAGCACCTGCGTTCATGCCGAGGCTGGACATCACGTGATCACACACATATCCAGGCGTCTCGGGTCATCCTTAACCAGTCAACACCTTCATCTGACCTCCCATTAACCCACACCACAGGAGATCCATTTCCTCACAAGCCTGAAAGTTCAACACAAGGAAAGCAACAAATTGTGCAAAGGCATTTTAAAGAGTATGTGTTGTGAGAAGGAAAAACTGAGGAATTATTTGAGAGGATGGTGATGTTGATGATGCCACCAGACTGAGAGAGTGATACCATATGTTGGGTCACGTGTGTATCTGGTGAATCTTATTATGAGGCAATGCTTCACATCCTCACTAAGGAACATAATGTGGAACAGAAGGCCAGTGGTTCAGTCATTGTCCACTGAATTAACCTCAATCAGCTTTGAGGAGCATCCTGACTTTGGGTGGAGTGATGGTGGTGGTGGAGAGTACGGCAAAATGAAGAGCAATGGAGAAAGAGAATTATTGAGCTTCTTCAGTGATTTATTGGATCATCTAAGAAACGTCTGGAGAATCATTTTATCGCTTATTTCTAAAATAAATTAGCCTGCTTTTATTCGATACACACCCCTTTATCAGAGCCTACAGTCTATTGTCGATGTTTCCATCACCCTGTTTTTATGTGCATTTTAAAGTATTGCACCAGAAACGAGTGATGGAAACACCAAATTTCAAAATGAAAATCCCTTAATTTCCAAAAAAAGTTTTTACACTCGCTTGAGGTGGTTTTTGACTTGTGCGAAAAAGGGTTAATGCGAATAATGGGTGATGGAAACACATTTGCTGAATAAATTCCTCAATGTGCATCAAAAAAAGTCATGTGACTGTGTTATGGGACGGAATGTTGTTATGGTCGTTCTTAAATGCCTGAGCAAAGTCTGTTGTCAAAGTATTTCTGTATAATTGCCTCCCAGAAGTGTTATACGACTGCAGGCATCCACCTCCGAAAGCAATGACCGCATTTATTGTGTTTCGTCTGTTCGCTCTGAGGCGCAAGTAATTTATTATATATGAAAATTATTATACTCAATGGCTTCTCCTACTTTTCTTAGTGATATATAGTGCCAGTTTATCAGGAAGTGACGATTTTGTTCTCTTTGACTCATTGGATGGAAATGTTTTAAGCAATCGATATTTTAAATTCACAACTTTGAATGGAAACCCAGCTAATTATGCACTGCCAGTTGCAGCAGTATCAGATTGTAGTTGTTAAGGCTGTTGCCAACATCTCAACACTCAAGACTGCATCCCGATGTCTAATCGAAATTACCATGTCAGGAAATACATGCCTCATGTTACTCGTCGACTTCATTCTCTCCACAGTAAATATTCAAGTGTTGAACCTTTCTGATGTGCATGGAGCATGTTATTAATCAGAAGCCCGAGGCTCCCGTGTCTCTCAAACAGCACGTCTGTTCGATCTCTGCGGTTTTGTCCCCCAAATGTCAGTGCCGATGACAGGTAGACAGTCCTGAGAAGTCAAAGTGCCGCTGTCAGTTTTCTGATGAACATGCCCCGTTCGGTTTTAGCAGCATGCATATTCATCAGGCTGCTAGGCCACCGGGCGATTTCACTCCTAATTGTGTCCTCCTCTCAAGCCCTCCGAAGACCCCTGTGGCATCATGGGACAGATGAGGGGATGTCAAAGTGGATGCCAGTGCTTGTCAGGGCTGCTCTTGTGGCTCAAAAGGCACAACTTTATTCCAGCACCCTGAGGGAAATTCTGAGCCGGATCCCGTTAGCACTGCGCTTCCGTCGCAGTCTTCATTGGCCCGCAGGCCTTTGTAGAGTTTCAGAGGCATGTTCTGACTCGTACCTTTGTCAAGTCGTCCCACATCAACCAGAGTCAGCTTTTGCTTGATAACTTTCCTCGCTGTAGTCTTACCTCCATAGATGAGCATCAGCAGCTCGTCCTAAGGACGTCTCGCCACGTTATCCTCATCCACTTATCAACAATAACAGCGCTTTATTAGGTGGCCATTCATCTTTTCCTGTTTGCCCTCATGCGAGAGGTCATGCTTGAGCACGCATCGGTGCTGACACCCCAGTATCCGCTCTTTACCCAGTGGGGTGTGAAAGACAGGGCCGACCTCAGTTCCTGTAGCAGAACACATACACTTCCTCTCAAACCGAGTGGAAAAACTTATGAGGAAAAGTATGGAATTCTGTTTCCTGCCGACTGTAACAACTCTCAGAATTTGCCCACAATCTTTTGCACCATTGCTGTTTTATTTTTAGCCGGCGGGTTATCTGATTCTTAGATGCTCCCCTACACAGATACAATACATGAATGTGTCATTTCTCTACCGAGGCATCTCAGTGTCTCGTTTCATGTTCTCAGGTCAGGTATATTGCAGAAATAAAGCCAGAACCAAACATGTGTTGTGCACTGAGTCACCTGATATCTAGAGCCTCCTTCTGTTGCACTGTCATCCATCCACTTCTCTGACTCAACCTGAGATTAACCACAGCGCTCTAACATAGGATTGTTTAACATAAGATAAGATTCTTCTTATTCCACATCTTCATCTTTCTTTAGAAGCACTGCAGCCTCCCAGAGGGAAGTGTCTATTGCTCAGAACATCCTCTTCCATAGCTCAGGAGACATGCCGTGAAAGTATAGACCTGTAAAATAAATGTGGATGGCAGCTCAGATGATTTGATCAATGAGATGTTTGCATTCATATTAGGGCTTCCACAACTGCTCGTTTTTGTCTGATGGCCTGCTGTACAGCGTGTGTCACTGCAGGCGAGAAACGACAGCTCTAAAGTTGTTTGTTTGTTTTAGGGGTCCCAGTGTGTTATGCGAACAATTCAACTGAACTCACAAGTAAATTATGACATTCTTTACTGCAGAACTTGACACATTCCAGTTTACCTTTTCAGATTCTTTTAATACATATGCTGCATTTGGCCATTACAACATGCCATTCAACAAACTTGAGACAATTAAACTTGGTTGCAACTTGGGAAAGTTTTCTTTATCTAGAAAACTGTGGTCGGTTGCATAAAATGCTTAAACACGTATTACGTCGTTAATTAGTCGTCAATTTTTTTTTTTCTTCAAGATTGGTCATAATTTTATTTTTTGGTTTGGTTCGGTTGCATAAGAATGTAGATCGGTGCAATTGGAATCAGAAAAAAAGGACTTAACCCTCAGTTAACTGCTAGTTGGTCAGACTAGTTCTTAAGACACAGTCTTAACATAGTGGCTAGGTTTATGCAACTGCCCTCTGGAAAATAAGGCAAAAGTATCTATGTGATCTCCATGTTTATCTAATTGTCTATGAGAAACAGTCGAGATGTTAATGATATCTTGTTTGTGATTTTCCCTCTAGGCTAAATGATACCCTTCCTAAATGCTTTTCCTCTGCCTTGAACATTTTGTGAAATGCATGTGACCTGCAGTTTGAGGTTAACTAATAATGCAGATATTTGAGAAACGTGCTTCCCGAAATGTATTGTATTGAAAAATGTGTTTCCTGGTTAACGTGAGTTTCACATCGCCTCCCAATTCAGTGCTATCCACCGCTGTCAAAAATAAAAAGTGTTTGGTACCAGCTTGAAGCGTCACATGACCCTCTAAGACTGAGGATCCACCTGCAGTGGCTCAAATGAACAGAAAGTCAGAAACGAGGCGGTCGGGGTCTCGGCGGTCGGTTCGAGGGCACATCCTCTGCAGCTGGAGTCTTTGGCATGGCTCGCGCTCAAGGACTTCTCTCAGGACCATGTCACGAGAGGAAGGACTCGAACAACGAAAGGTGAAATTGTTTGTGAAATCGCTTTCTACGGTTCAGCTCAGCCGTGGCATTCTTCCAACATCTGTGGGCTTCGAATTACAGTAGTCAACATTTGATGTGGATCAAAAAAGTTAATCAAAGTTGTCCTAAGACAAGAATGCATTTTGGTTTTAGGACAACTTTGATGAAAAGTTTTGATCCACTTCAGTGAGTAATCCTTGCATTAGTATGTGATGCCAAAACAAGCGTTTGTTTGCCGCCAGATTTGCACCTTAGACCGGTGCTTCGATAATCATCCGTCAGAGCCGAGAAGAGTTGACAGACACCTCGCTCAGAATGTTGCGTGAAACTATTTCACAGCTCCGTGTCAAAGTTGAGCTACATCAACCAAATCCTCACTAATCTTAGCCGCCAGTCAGCTTTACCTGACAGACAGGAACTCTTCGACGAGCGGCGCGTTGACGTGTTTTCCTCCGCCTGCATGCTCAAGACGTTTATTTGTGTTGGTCTTTGTTCACATGGATGTGCGGTGCTGAAAGGATTTTGATTGCCTGAGAAAATATTTAGAGCACAGCAAATATTTACGACATCGTTCATGGTGCGGAAACAATACGTATATTTGAGAACATTCTCAGGTAATCAGGCGTTACAAAACAAATGGGCGCAGAGAAAGAAAGAAACTTTGGCTGCTGGACGAGATGATCTCAGAGGAAATCTGTCCTTATTTTGGGCCGTGTCGATGCGTCAGAGCGGGCGTCCTAATGTCCTAAACATGGACGTGTGTATCATGAAAAGAGCAGAGCTTGGGAGGACCAGTCTGAACTCTGTGTTTGTCCACCAGCACATTCAAAAGGCATTGTGGGAAAAACACTAGATACTCTTTGTCAGCACTTAAGGTCTATATGGTTGCGCCTCAGGATATCCCTTTCCTGACAGGAAGTATCGTGTCCCTATCTGCTGTTTTAATGGCACAGAGAGCGGTGTGTGGTGGGTGTTGTGAGGACACATCAACTGCATCTCACCAATCAAGTATCTCTGAATCATTTCATAACTGCATTGTTTATACTTTTGGTGATTGCCAGGGAATTGCTGTGTGGGTGGTTATTACCATGCTACGTCTAGGGCATTGCTAAGGTATTGTGCGTGATTTACAGTATATCATTATGCATGTTGCCAAGGTGTTCTGAGAGTATTAGCACACTGACATGCAGCATGCTCACTAGGGTAATCTGGCTGCTACAGTGTTCCAGATTATTATTATTTTTATTTTTTTATTTATTAGCATAGCATCTGGAAATTCTACATTGTAAGATACATAAGCAGTACACTTATAAATAACATATCTGTACATTCATTTAAACAATTGTATGTTTTTTTCTGTATTCAGTGCATTATTATTTAATTTTCAGTTTTTCTTATATTGGTGTTAATCTCTACTGTGTAATTCTACGACGCTCTTGTCGCCAAGTCAAATTCTTTGTGTGTGGAAAAGTACTTCTGTAGTAAAGCTCTTTCTGACTTCTGTCTTTAATATAATTTATTGATTTATTTATTTATTGAAAGTTGCTATGGTGTTCTGAGTGGTTGCTAGGGTGTTCCTGGCAGCTTTTGGCAAGTTGTCAGTGTGGTTGCTAGGGTGTTTTAGAAATCACAGTGAAGGTTTTATTAGATGGTTTCTGAGGTGGTTCCAAAGACATTGCTAGGGTATTATGTTTGGTTGCCTGTGCATTGCTATAGTGATGTTGCTAAGGGTAGTTGCTAAGGTGTTGTGGGTGATTAATAGAGTGTTCTATATGGTTGCTAGGGTCTTCTGTTTTTTTGTGGGGTTTTTTTTACATTATTTGATGGTTTCTGGGTTGTTCTGGTTCTGGTGTTATCTGGTGTTCTGGCGTTGCTAAGGTGTTGTGAGTGGTTGCCAGGGAATTGCTATGTGCGTTGCTTAAGAATTTGGACATCGCCAAGTTAAAATTTGGGTGGTTGTTGGGGTGTTCCTAGGTGGTTGTTCAGGTGTTGTGGGTGATTTATAGGATGTTTTGAGTAGTTGCTTGTGTTTTTAGGACATTACAAGATGGTTGCTAGGGTGTTCTGGTTGTTAGGAACTTTGCTAGAGTGTTGTAAGTGGTTGCCAGGGCGTTGCTATGCACATTGCCAAAGAATTTGGATCTTGCCAAAATGAAATTTGGGTGGTTGTTGGGTGTTTGTAGGTGGTTGCTAGGGTGTTCTGTGTAGCTGTTTATGTGTTGTGGGTTAGTTTTTGAGGCTACTTTGTTAGAGTTTTTTTTTGTGACATTACTAGATGGTTTCTGTGGTGTTCTGGTTGTTCCTAGGGGATTGATTTGTAGGTTGCCAAAGATTGCAGATGTTGCCAAGGTCTGTGCTAGGGTATTCTTGGTGGTCTTTTTTGTTTGTTTGTTTGTTTGTTTTAAGCTTAATGCCATGTTTATTCCCATAACAAACAGTATCAACACTAACATTTATTCAATTGAAACTGCAAAACTGAATTTCTAGACCCGAGCTTCATGTCTCCCAGGATTTCCTCAGCTGGAGGTGAATGGGACGTCACTTTTGGAGCAGGACCCAAAGGAGACCCAACAGACCCGCCTGTTGCCTCCTCTCTCCATCTGCCGTTTGCCCCGGCGTTCCAGATCAATAGCAGCTCCATTTGCCATATCCCGGCCAAAAGTCCTCATGGAGCAGATGCTAACGATGTGATGATAACTCAACAGTGAGATTTTAAGATAATCGATATGCTGCTGTGCATTATGACTTTAATCCACACAACACCACCTACCAGCTTCATGCTGCATCATCTTGTCCGTATCGTTTTAGTGTTTCCTCTTTATAACAGATTATGAATTGCAGCTGTTCCACTGAGGTCTCTAGCTGTCCTTTATCATATGCTTTTCTCTTTTTTTTTCAGCCGGTTATAATGCATGTCTTGCTGTTTGCCCTTGGATGATGCAGGACACCATGACATCATTGCACTAATAGCTTCCCTGGAAGTGAATTGATTCACCATAGGGAGATTTTAGCCTGGGTTTCCACCGTTATGAGCTGTTGCAACAAACACCACTTAAGCCCAGACTTGTGCTTCCTAAACAAGTATTTAATGCCCTCATTAAAGATATATGAAGCTGGTAATCAATAAAACCTCTGTATTACAGCCTCATCTTCCATACGAAGGTGCAAATGGCTACATGATGTTTAACATTACGTATTTTGTGCCAGGTTTGTAGACTTAACAGAGACAACCAAGTGAGCCTTCATCAATTACTCTACCTTAATTGTTTCATGAGATCTTTTGTGAAAACTAATAAGATTATTGGAGGGAAAAAAGATCATTGGATCCATCTTATGGTCACGTTTATGCTTGATATTATGATGCTAATTGTCAGGTGTGGGTCAAGGGATAGAGCGAGGACTCAACTGCAGGAGGAAATAGGGCTTTATTAATTATAAAATAAAATAAACAAACAAAAACGACCCCGCAGGGGAAAACAGACATATAGGCAGGACAAGGCTGGACAGGACTTCACATACTGTAGTGTAACATTGACAACGAACCAGCACAGGACTGCAAACACAAGGAGATTATAAAGGGAGCAAATGAGGAGGGTAACGAGTAAAGGTGGGGCAAATTAACCAAGCAGGAAAAAAGGTGGGTGGGGTCAAGACAATTAACATGAGAGCACATGGCGCATCGAACCAAACAAGACAAGCCATGTGGTTACACAAAACAAAAACACAAGCACACGAGAAAAAGCACGAGGCCGAAACCGAACCGCGTGCCGAACAAAACACACACACAGAGGACAGAGGAGCGCACGGCCCGAGCGAACTCGAAATCGCACGCTCCCACAGCGAGAACAAACCTGGAGCGTGAGTGTCCGAACCCCGACACGAAACCAGAACTGAGCCTGAACAAGACGGGAGTGCCGGGATCCGAACACCACACCCCAACATGAAACAGAGCACACTCGAAGCCGCGCGCTCACCAGAAAACAAGACAAGAAGGAAGTGTCAGGGCTCCACCACAAAACCATGAAAAAACTAGACCGAAGTGACAGAACCCTGACACTAATAGGAACTCAACCCATTTTTTGGTCCATGGTTATATTCCTCAGTGAAATGCACAATTTGAATTACATGAATGCCTGTAAAAGTTTAAAGTAATTCAGTTTTGTTCACCAAACACAGCCCAGAAGCCCACCCTCAGGCTTTTGTACCTGCTAAATGCTTTATGTTGTTATTAAATATCTTTTAGAAATCCATTTTTGTGTCTGAAGATGAGCAGTGAATCACTATTAAAGAGTCCATCAAGCTGTCGGGACAGTTCCCTGTAAACACTCAGCTCACACTTCTGAATAATGCAGGCCGTTTTATGTGCTTCGCGCTGACTTCAGTATCTGCTTCCTCACCATGTTTAATTCTGAGCTGAAGGCACAACAGAATACTGCCGTTATGGTGTATCGAAGTGTTGGTGCTCTGGATCGTGGAACCTTGTGGTCACTGTCTGTCTTTAACAGTCAAGGTCAGTTAAAATGGTCAAGGAAATATTCAAATGCTGGGTTACAGTGTTATTTTAGTATAGTTGAGATACTATTAAAATTATTTTATTTATTTTCTGTTTTCATATTAATTTTACTTAACTTTTTAGCTCTCTTTTACTTTTAATTTTAGTTTAGTTTTGGTTTTTATTACATCCTCTAAATGAAAACGAGAACTGTTGCCTTGTTTTGTTTTGAAATATTTTATTTCAAGTAGTGATTGATGATATAGCAATATATCATACTATATCGATATTTCTCATGATTTTATTTACCATTAATGGGGAAGCAGATGCTTTCCACATATTTGTCAGACCTTGCAAATGAATCAATTCCTGGATTCAGGGTTTTATGACTTCATACAAATTTATCATCAAAATTGGTGTCTAATGAAAGGAATTAATAAAGTTAACAATGTAATCAATCATTTAAAAAGTAATCCAATGAAAATATAACAATTGATTTACAACAAAACACTGCACTTTTATTTTTTTAGAATGTTAACAGAACTGTATTAAAACATGGATGAAATATATATATATATAACTATTATTTTGAGAAGTACAATAATTTACAAAAAAATATTTCACTTTTATTTTTTGTCCAATAAGATGCTGCATATATATATATATGAAGAGTTCAGATGCAAAAGCCGTTTGGAAGTTTAATCTAAAATAAGCATTTTTGTAACGCTCCTATGTTAGGTTCAGTAAATGCATTCTAATGGCAATGTATAGGTCCTTTTCTTTGCGATTAAAGTGAAATATATACTAAATACTAAACATACATATAGCAGCCTGATAAAAATGCTCATTTTAGGAAACAAATTCAGATGGCACTTAGAAGGTTTTGCATCTGATCTGTCAGCAGATAGACACGGGACATAGAGGTAAGTGCAATACAAACAACAGGTTTATTGAAAAGCAGCAGAGGGGAATGAGATGAGCAGTAAGTCCGGGTAAGCAGGCGGGGAATGGGAAAGTCTCTTGGGGCTTATCTGAGTGTAAATGTCCTTGTTTCCTAATCCAGGGGATCCAGAGGGAACAGCAGAGCGTGGAGACGGTGGAGAACAGGGATAGGAACACAGGAGCTACTGGTAGATAGACAAAAGGTAAGTGGGTCAGGTTAGTCAACATGGAAAGTTTGAGACCAGACAGTAAATGAACGAGAGGAATGCAGGGATATAGTGCTGATGATTAGTGCTGACAGATGGCGATGATCAGATATCAGCGGATTGGGATCTGGTGAGTGACGTTGGTGGAGACTGCGGTGACTCTGACAGAACTCTTCATATATTACTATTATTTTGAGAAGTACAATAATTTACAACAAAACATTGCACGTTTATTTTTTTGTCCAATTAATGCTGTACAAACAGAACTGTATTAAAACATGGATGAAAAATATATTATATATATATATATTTCTCCAGAGCATATCATTGTTTTCATCAAATTTTATTGTGAGCTCAGTATTATATCGATATGATATTTTAAGTAACAAAAGTTATTATATGGTTTTAGTAGTAGATCTAGTTTAATTACTCTGCTGCGTTCCAGTGAATTTTACAGAGTTTTGATTCAATCCTGATCAAACTGGCCTGCATGCAGCTGTCTAGTGATCCTGAAGACCTTGATGAGCTTGTTCAGTGTTTGATCAGAAGTTAAACGCTGAGAAGTCCTGGTCCAGGTGCTGTGTGTCACAGGTGCTGCTGGAGCTGGTGGTTTATCTGTGAGCCCCACAGATGAGTGATTGCTCTGCGATGCTGCATGTGCTCGGCTCGAGGTCAGGACCGAGCGGCTGCTGCTGCTCCAGAGGCCCCGGCTGATTACTGTACTGGGACCCGGACACAGAGCGTTTTCATTAGGGAGAGGTCCAAGATCATACAGGAAAGTTCCGGACCATTAATACATTTGAAACGGCAAATGAGGGGAGAGCCACGGGTTATTTTGAAAGAGGAGAACCCTGAGGAACAGCCATGAGAGTCTCAGAGAATAAATACCCAAATCATCTTAACCCAGTTTTTTCTTCTCCAGGATCTGCAGCCAATTTTCCTACAATTTACCGTAAATTGTTTGTGAAATCCTCCTTGATTCTACCAGTGGAAACGTGGAGCTGGAGAGGAGAATATTACAGCGTGCACGTGTCAGACTGAACCCGCATAAACAAACAAGCACAAAAAGCAGCAATAAACACATGATTTGTTACAGATGTGCTCTTCATTTGTGTGTGTGTGTGTGTGTGTGTTACCAACAAGCTTGGCCACTTGGCCAAAACTCAGGTCAGTTTCACAACTTGTTAATATTTCATCTTTCATAGTTGTATAATGACTTGTATTGATTTCTCATTTCTTATTTATGGTGTCTGGTGCCACAGTAAAATGCTAATCAGATCCTCGCTTCTCTGAGTTTTGGTATTTCTGTTACAGTAACGTGAATATTCAAAGATGTACTCCAGATAGCACCAGATAGTACTGTTATGCGGATATTTATAGCATTTGTGTTTGTAGTCTCTACAAACTGTGTGTAAAACTCCTGTTGTCTTTTTTAATCTATATGAGTCTGTGTGAGGTGAAAGAAATCAGATCAGTTCAGAACTTTTAAAGCATAATTTGGTCAGCAATTCATAAGGTTTGTGAGCAAGAGTGTGAGATTTGATCTGCCGTGAGAGAGATGCTCGAGCGTTTTCTTGAGCAGCCATCTCTCTTCTGTTTTTTGTTTACACTTTCATTATATCTCTACCACATTATCTGATGCCCCGTCCCGTTTTCAATCTCAATGCTCCATTTTAATGTCACTGCTTGCAGTGCATGTGTGTGTGTGTGTGTGTGTGTGTCGGGCTCAGAGAGGTTGTATTACCACGAATGAAGCGAAGAGAAAATGAAATTCACTCCTTGCCTCTCACATGGCTTTAATTTATCACATATGACTTGTACTAAAAAAGCATTTAATGTAATCTGATCACTAGATTCGATGCAGGATTTATGAGCTATATGATCCAAGCCTGAGAGACGAGCTTAGGACAAAGACGGTGACCAAATCTCAACTCACTGCTAACTTCAGCGATGATGCTTAACAGGATTAGTAAATCACAAGGCAAAAATTAGAATCTGTGTCTCTGTTTCAAAACAAGAGAACTTCACTTGCAAAAAAAATTAATTGATTAAAAGTCTTGTTTTCCGAGAATATAGTTTGAATGAAGTTTTAAACATAAATGCAACAAAACTAAATGAGGTTTATTATTTCAATTATTAATGCAATAGTTTACAAACAAATTTAAATGTATTTTATTTTAAGGATATTTCTGTATTTTTTACTAGAAAACAAGATATAGATTTGATTTAGTGCATAAACAAGATATAATTGGAGTCCTGCACAAATATCATTAATGAAATATTTTCTGAAATGTGATTTGTTTCTCAGATGTTTTTCTGCTCTCTCGGAGGGATGTGTGTTTTATTGATATCTCAGTTGTAAATATAATTTCTCTATGCATCTCCTCAGAGAACAAATCAGTTTATGCGAGCAGAATATTGCTTGTTTTTCCTGATCCATTATCATCAGCGTGAGTCCTGCGGGGCGTTTGGTTAACACATTAAACAGTCTTACAGGCGTTTGAAGGCAAGTGGAATAAAGCCTCATATTTTAGTGCTGACGGCCACAAAAAACCAATGACAGATTATTCCACGTCATTGCTTTACATGCCTTATGGCACCAGATGAAAAGGGCTTATTCACTTAATTCAGACAGAATTTCCATATTATTTTGATGTCTGTGCACTGATGCAAACGCCGGGGATGAATTTACACGGTGCATCGGACCAAGGCCACAATTACTCTCGTGTAGCTCTGCCTGCGCCTCTGATTGTGTTTGTTATATTCGTGGCTTTTCTCAAATCCAGCTATACTGAGTCTGAGCTGGTGAATGCTTGCGATCTTTAGTGTCTGTTTAGAGTAAAGAAAGACGTGTTAAACATTGGTTTAAGTAGGCGAATCTTCTCTCTTATGTAATCTGAGTGTGCTTCATTTCTCTCAGAAGTGTGTGCTCTTCTTCTCATTACTTTTCCTCTTTGTGTCCCTGGAGCAAACAGGGGGTTGTTCATAAACTTCCATGCAGTTGAAACTTTAACTGGGTTGAAAGTGTCTGTTTTCGCTCTGCTTGTGTTGAAGAGTTGCGAGGTCTGGCTTCATTCTGCAGTAACTCTGAGATCTCTGGTTAAAGACTGCCGTGTCTTTCTGCCTTCATCCACAAGCTATTAGTGCTTTCAACTGGCAAGCGCTCATCACACTTGGAAAAGAGCTTGTAAAGTTTCTCCAAATTGTGGCAACAGAGGTTGTTTTGTTGGCTCTCAAAGCCTTGCAGATGTTCTGGGTTGCATACGGCATTTGCCTCCTCCTTTGTCACAAGCGTCTTTATGCTCTCTTCACAAGCTGAAGGATAAAAAGCACATTGTTGCCTGTCATTTTTCCAAAATATCCATTAAGTAAAAGCCGTGTTAGCTCACAGGCCCTGATAGCACTGGAAAGGTCTGCCGTCTATTGTGGGAAAGGCCTATTAATTTCAATTAACGATTAAGAAGAACAAATCTTGAAGCTTCTGATTTGAGATTTTACAAGCACAACGAGAACTTAAGTGTGCATGTGCAATGAATGCATTTGTTGTTTGGAGGGTGTTTATTGTTCATGAATTAAACCACACCGACCTCACGCTTATTAAAAGAACTGAAGTTTTGAAGAATAGATTGAGCAATAAACCCTAAACCAAACCAGCTGTTTACTGAGAGGTAAAAGAAAACACCTTCTTACACGGATTGGATACAATCATCTCATTGACGGACTGATGGACGGGCGGGCAGACGGACAGATAGATAGATAGATAGATAGATAGATAGATAGATAGATGGATGGATGGATGGATGGATGGACGGACGGACGGGCGGGCAGACGGACAGATAGATAGATAGATAGATAGATAGATAGATAGATAGATAGATAGATAGATAGATAGATAGATAGATAGATAGATAGATAGAGTGCCCTCCATATGTATTGGAACAGTAAAGACAAAATTGCTCTGTTGGCTGTGGAGTCAAGACATTTACAAATATGATTAAAAGATGAATATGAGACAAAACTACAGAATGTCACATTTTATTATTAGCCGTTTCAACACACAGATGTTTTACCAAATAAAAAGAACAGCACTTTTAGAGTTCATCCCACTCATTGATGTGAGCATAAGTATTGGGACAGTTGAACATAAGGCAGATATAAAAGATTAAAAGATTAAAAGCTATTATTTAGTTGCAGATCCCTTGCACACAATCACAGCAGTGAGTCTGTGACCCATAGACATCACCAGACTCTTGCTCTCATCCTTTGAAATACTTTTCCCAGCCTTTAATGCAGCCAATCCCAATTGTTGCTTGTTTTGGGGAGTTTCTGCCTTTACTCTCCTCTCCAGCTGCTGAAATTCATGTTCAATCAGATTTAAATCTGGAGATTGGCTTGGGCAATCTAACACTTTCCATTTCTTTGCTCTTATAAACTCCTTGACTGAACTGGCAGGGTGTTTTGGGTCATTGTCCTGATGCAATATGAAGCACTTCCCAATGAATCTGGTGGCATTTTCTTGAATATTGGTAGGCAAGATGGTTTTGTACCCTTCCAAATTCATTCTGCTACTGTCATCATACATTAAGTCATCAGTAAAGTTGAGAGGGCCTGTTCCAGAGACAGCCATGCATGCCCATGCCATGACACCACCTCCACCATGCTTTACAGATGAGGCTGGATGCTTGGGATCATTGCAGTTCCCTTTTTCTCTCCACATTTTTGCTTTCCCATCACTTAGATAAAGGTTCATCTTTGTCTCATCGGTCCATAAACACAGTTCCAAAACTCTTCTGGCTCACCTTTGTGCTTTTTTGCAAACTCTTGTCTTTCTATGTTTGGTGCTGGTCAGAGGTCTGCATCTTGCTGTGTAGCATCTGTAATTCTGTGTCAAAGTCTCCTGAGGACAGTAGATTGTCAGAGCATCACCCAGCTTTCTGGAAGTTGTTGCTGATTTTACAGACACGTCTTTTAGGATTCATTTTCACAGCTTTTATGATTTGTCTGTCATCATCTACTGTTGTTTTCTCAGCCGATCAGGTCGTTGTTGGTAGCTGGTGTCGCTGGTGGTTTCCAAACTCTTGATTTCTCCATGCCCTTTGTTTTTGCTAGAGCTCTAACTGACTTCCTCTTTTCTTTTAGCATCCAAATTGCTTGCTTTTCTCTCAAAGTCGGCTCCCTCATCTTCATCCTGGTTTGTGTGTCATCATCGAATGCAGAATAGAGAAGTAATGTATATAACTGATACAACACATTCCCTGCTTTTAATATCTGAAGAATTAATGCAACAGGACACAGCTGATCACTTAGAAAGACCTGTGAGGCAACTGCTCCAATACTTATGCTCACATCAGATAGAGGGATTAAACTATAGAAGTGCTGAACTTCTTAGCTGGTAAAACATCTATCTGTTGAATCACCCAATAATAAAATGTGACACTGCAAAAATCCAGTTATTTATTTTTCATATGCAAAAGTGAAAAAGTGACAAAAGTTCATGAGCACTGAAGAAAGCATGGGCTGAAACGTCTGCTCTCTGGTCTGTTTTTTAGTACATTTTACACTTTTGTCACTTTTTCACTTTTGCATATGAAAAATAAATAATTGGATTTTTGCTAGACCTTTTTTGGTCTGTTTTTTTTTTTTTTTTTTTTTTTTTTTTTTTTGCAGTGTGCAGACAAATTCAGCTACCTATTGGGGTAGTTGTGGCCTAATGGATAGAGAGTTGGACTTGTAATCTGAAGGTCGTGGGTTCGAGTCTCAGGTCCGGCAGGGATTGTAGGTGGGGGAGTGAATAACCAACACTCTCTCCACCCTCAATACCACGACTGAGGTGAGACCCTTGAGCAAAGCACCGAACCCCCAACTGCTCCCCGGGCGCTGCAGCATTAGCTGCCCACTGCTCTGGGTGTATGTTCACTACTGAGTGTACACTTGGATGGGTTAAATGCAGAGCACAAATTCAGAATATGGGTCACCATACTTGGCCACACACCACTTCCCTAAAAACGTTCTACTTTTTGTTCTACGCACCTGAGAACTTTTGTTTTGTTTGTTCTGAGCGCGCACAATTCCTGCTTTATATAACACTTTAGATGACAAATGCAGAAGGCTGCACTTCTTATGTATGCCATATATCCTTTCAAAAGTGCAAATTTACACATTACTTTATGTAGGAAATTGATTGAAAGAGACGGTTTAGAAATGTTTGAATTATTGAGGATATGGTCGATCTCCCAATATTTAGCTGCAGCCTTCAGCCATTGTAAGGCCATGATTGACAGCATGGTCCACAATAGTGGCCCTTATTTGATCTGATATGTGACTATATACTTGGCCTCATCTGCCTCTTCCTCTGTTTTTCCTCTGTACAATTCCATGCATCCTTACTCATCTTCTTCCTCTAGGCTGTTGACCCTGATCATTTTCTGGATGTTCATCCATCGTCAGAATTTGTAACTTTTGTGTAGTCCTCTGTCTATATATGCTTTCCAATTGAAGGTTCATGAAATGCACATTTGAGCTATTTCAGAGAATTGTTTTACAATTGGTTGATCTATATTCTCTTCATTACTGAAAGTCAAGATTCATCTGCACAATTCATGGCAAATTTACAAAAAGTCTAATAGAAATGTGTAGAAATATGCTTGACAGTTTATGACAACTAGATCAAGCATTTTGCATCTAATGACTTATACGATGAATTAATGACTAGATGTTTTGAGGGGAAAGGGTATAGCACAGAGAACTATATAATACTTTTTGAGCAACATGATATTAGCAACTGAAAATGTAGGAAACCACAGACAAATGTACATACTCAGTTGCATGACTGTACCAAAGCAATCGCAATTTGTTCAAAAGAATGAGAAACTGCTTTTATGATGTGTACAAGTGACTAGATGATGTGGAGGTTGAATAAGTAGTTTTGAAAATTTCATTTCTGATCTGAGAAATGCACCAAAGTGACTGAGAAAAACTGTAATCATATTTGTAAATGTCTTGACTCCACAGCCAACAGAGCAATTTTGTCTTTTCTGTTCCAATACTTTTGGAGGGCACTGTATATAGATATTGTGGCGGGGCGTCAAGCCTCGGAGAGGTTTTTATTAAACAATAAAAAGGGAAAATAAAGTGTCCAAGGGGAAAAGTGTCCAAATAAACGGGGAATCTGGTGTCCTCGTTGTGCCGCGGGGCTAGTGAAGGAGGGTAGTGTTCGTCAGGGAAGGGTCCAGGGAAGGGGCGGAGTCCGGTGGCCGCACGCGCTCCCCTCTCGGGGCCGGGAGCGAGTGGCGGCGGCATCTCTTGCGCGGCTCCTTCCATCTCCTGGATTCCCGGCACTTCTGGGGGATTCGGCGGCTCGGCATCCTGGCCCGTCAGCCGCCTAACGGGTGCGGCAGTCCTGCTCGACGCACCCTTACTGGACCCACGAGGACACTAGCGTGCATGCACGGGGAAGAGACCGGTCTCCCGAGGAGAGGCGCGTTCGGCATTTAACGGCGGCGGTGATGAGGCTCTATTCACGTCAGGTGCTCCTCATCACACGCCGCCAGCCCTGGCTGTTTCAGCGCCCCTCCTCTCTCACACACCCACTCCTGTCGGGAGCCTGGTGAAGGGCGGCGAATATGGGACGGGGTGGTGATGATGGACAGGGGGGAGGCAGCCGACTCGTCACAATATATAGATAGATAGATCTGGTTATGTATGAGCGTGTGTGTTGATGACATCACAGGCGTGTGACAGGTGAAGCCAGCATCAGCAACAGTGCTGCATCAGAGCGCGTCGTCTGGCGTGAGTCTAACGGCTCTGAGCGCGTCTGGGCTAATAATGCGCTTTATGCGCTTCAGGCCTCCAGCATTTCTGTTAGCCCACGCTGTTGTCAGACACGGCCGAAACAAAGGCTGTTTTGTTTGAGGGGAAAAGGTTCAAATGAACCTCGGCCCTAAATTATTGACAGCGAGACGTTCCCTGGAGCCGTGAGTAAATGAGCGCTGTCACTGTACACATGCTGTCGCTGCATTAAAGGAGGCCGTGTGGCCGAGCGTGGGCTATAAAGAGCTGCCGCTCACACTCGTGATGTTTTGAAGCAGGTCAGGACTCGCGTTGGGTAGTTAGTGATGGTGTGTGGTGAGTTAACCTCTGTGAAACCGCATCATCAGCAGTGGATCACCGCAAATCATTCATCTCTCTTTGCATGTTCTTGAGTCCTAGACCACAAAACTCAATGGAGCTCTCACATGCATCATTTTGTCTTATTTAATCTCGTGTTCTTAAAGCAATAGTGAACATTAGCTGAAATTGCCCTCATACCATCCCAGATATAGATGAGTTTGTTTCTTCATCAGATTTGTAGAAATGTGTCTCTGCATCAGTGTCTCAGCAATGGATGCTCTGCAGTGAATGGGTGCCGTCAGAATGAGAGTCCAAACAGCTGATAAAAACATCACAACAATACACACCACTCCAGTCCATCAGTTAACATCTGGAGAAGACAAAAGATTAAACTAATCCAGCATTAAGATGTTTTTAACTAAAATACCATAGAGTCCATAATCCATAATAACTCTTCCTCCAGTGAAAAAGTGTTCTGTTCTGAATCAGGAGAGAAATCTGCACAGATCAAGTACCGTTTACAAGCCAAAACAGCTCTAAACAGATATGTGGCTGGATTTTGTGATGTTGTGAGAGACAACAGGAGATGCACTTTTTCACTGGAGGAAGCGTTCATTGAGCTGTAGTGCTTGTTCATCTCAAACAAACTTGGAACTTCATACAGGTTATACAGATACGATATAGTTGTGTAAAGGTTATGTGTTGCGTTTGCCTCCTGTAGCTCAAACAGTAAAGCATGAGTAGAGCGAGGTCATGGGTTTGATTCCAATGGGGAGCATGAACTGTTTAAAATAATGCTTACTTTGAATGTATTATAACTTGCTTTGATTAAATGAATGTGCCAAATGCATCAATGTAAATGAGAGAAGAGTACATTACACCCTCTAAACTGTGTGATCTGAATGATTTGTTAGGTTCAATTCTCTTGTAATTTCAAGATTTACTGTATACAGATGTAATGGTGAAGGCATCCCAGAATGCACCACACCCCATCGGACAGCATGGTCTTGTAAATAGTTGCGGTTCACTGAGGGCTTTGAATAAAACAAAATGTTTGTCCGAATGCCAAGACGTTGCTGTTAGTTTGGCATGTAAATGAAATGATACATTTTATTTGATACGAATGTGAGTTTAAACACAGTAAAGGCATGACCCGAGTGATCCGTGTTCAGCAGGTCACGCTTTGTGCAGAGCAGTGATGTCTGTGATGATCTCCAGAGAAGAATGGATCATACTGGACTCGCTGTGAGGGAGGAGGCCGTGTTCAGCAATACATGAATAAGTTAAAGCATAATAAGTGTGTTGAGTGAGCACTAAAGGGTGTGTGCTGGAGGGGAGATGAGCATGTTTGTGTGTATGTGTTCTGTGATGTGAAGATCTTCTCATCCTCTGATGTTCCTCCTCACACTGCCCCGTACAGTAATCATAATTCACAGGAAACACTGCCAATTGTGCTAGAACATTTCTAGATTTCTGGATTTGAAAAGGTTACTGTTATATTCAGTATTATTGGGTTGAAGATCAGAGCCTAAATGGCCTCAGCTCATAATATCATTACACCATTTAACATTATAAAGTCCAAAAGAAATACGGTATGTCCACTCACTTAAATATGTTGCAGAAACACCAAAGCATTATGTGAAGATGTCACAGCATAACAGGGCTGAACAGAACAGAGACTCCACCGTTTAAATGAGAATGAGCAGATGCCTTATATAATTCTGATAATTATTTAATTCTTATAAATGTTCAAATCATCAATAGAAAACATTTAAGTAATCATGATGTCATTGAAGATTCTTTAATAAAATTAATGAATAATATTTGTCTAATATTAAATATTTGGGTCATCGACTGGTGGCCGCTAGTGGATGGAATGATCTCACCGCCTTCCGTCAAGGTCTAGAGCCCAGATTGCGGTTGCAGCTGGCAAATGTGGATGATTCCTGTGGGATAGAGAAATTCATTCAGCAAGCCATTCGTGTTTCCACCCGTATGCAGTCCTGCTTCACCGTCAGCCCGTTGTACTCCTCCCTTGGCCCAACCAGGGGTCAGTCTCCCTTCAGAACCCAACCCTGAACCAATGCAAACGGATCGTACTCACCTTACCCATCCACATATTCGAGCAACCTGCCCCGTTCGCCCACCGCAGCTCTTGGTGAGTGCCATTCAACCTATTTCTCAGAATATGAAGCCACTCACAGCTGAAGTATTGCTTACAGCCTCCGATGTATCCCTTCCGGTGCAAGCCCTTCTTGACTCCGGTTCCGCCGGTAAATTCATCTCCGGTAGCCTCTGCCGCCAACTCAAGCTCCTGACAGTCACCAACCAAACCGTTTACCAAGTCCATGCAATAACCGGAAAGCCCATTGGGCGAACCACCGTCCGATTCAGTGCTGGACCGGTTCATATCAAGATGGGTCAATTACATGAAGAAGACATCACCCTGTTGGTTCTGGAGGGAGCGCACACTGACATCGTCTTCGGACGCCCCTGGTTTGTACAACATGAGCCCCACATCTATTGGCGCACTGGGGAGGTCCTGAAGTGGGGCATCCACTGTTTCCCTAACTGCTTCCCAAACCTCCCGAAACCACTCAACCAAGTCTGTTCCAAGATCCCCGTGAATTCCACCACCGTAGAAAGTCCAGTCGAGAAACAATATGTTGAAATTCCAACCTGCTATGCCCCCGTCAGTGACGTATTTAGCCTGAAGAAAGCCTCCAATCTACCTCCTCATCGGCCATGGGACTGTGCGATCGATCTGTTGCCAGGTGAGCCAGTGCCCAAGGGTAAAATTTACCCACTCTCACTTCCAGAGCAGAAGGCCATGGAGGAGTATTTCGACGAGGCTTTAAAGCAAGGATACATCCGTCCGTCCACATCCCCTGCTGCTTTGAGCTTTTTCTTCGTGGCCAAGAAGGACGGAGGCTTGCAGCCTTGCATAGACTACCGGGCTCTTAACCAGATCACAGTCAAATTATGTTATCTTCCTCTCATCCCAGCTGCATTAGAACATCTCCAAGGTGCCACCATCTTCACCAAACTGGACCTCCGCAGCGCGTATAACCTCATCCGGATACGTGAGGGGGATGAATGGAAGACAGCCTTCGTGACACCCACTGGGCATTATGAATATCTGGTCATGCCGTACGGCCTTGTCAATGCCCCCTCCGTATTCCAGGACTTCATGCACAAGGTCCTCTGGGAGTATCTCCATAGGTTCATGCTAGTTTACATCGATGACATCCTCAGGTCCTCCAGCAACTCAGGAATTTCCATCTGTTCCTCAAGGCCGAGAAATGCTCTTTCCATCAACCATCCGTGCACATCCTGGGTTACATAATTGACAGTGGTGGCATCCGAATGGACGAGGGGAAGGTGGAGGCCATCCAAACCTGGCCGGTTCCCTCCACAATCAAAGAACTCCACAGATTCCTAGGTTTTGCCAATTTCTACCGAAGATTCATCCAAGATTACAGCACCATCACAAGTTCCCTCACCAACCTGCTCAGAAATAGGCCCAAGTCTCTGTCCTGGACCCCAGCTGCCACGGAGGCCTTCGAGACATTGAAGGAAGCCTTCACCCACGCTCCTATCCTCGTGCATCCTGATCCCCAGAAACCCTTCATTGTGGAGGTAGGCGCCTCCACTTCTGGAGTAGGAGCAGTTCTATCTCAGCAGCTGGGGAATCCAGTCAAACTCCATCCATGTGCCTTCTTTTCCAAGAAGTTCAGCCCGGCGGAAAGGAATTACGATATCGGCAATCGGGAGCTCTTGGCCATCAAACTCGCCCTAGAGGAATGGAGTCATTGGCTAGAGGGCGCCCAACATCCTTTCACCGTGCTGACAGACCAGAAGAACCTGCAATATCTGAAGGCGGCCAAACGACTCAACCCCTGTCAGGCACATTGGGCCCTCTTCTTCACCCGGTTCAACATCTCCATATCATACCGCCCTGGTTCCCATAATACCAAAGCCGATGCCCTGTCCCGTTTACACGCCACCGAAGAATTCGAGGAAATTCCTGAGTCAATCATCCCGGAGAAGATCTTCACCTGCCCCATCCAGTGGACCGAAGAACCCACCACTCCTGCCAATGCCTCTACCGCCACTCCGCCGGGCTGTCCCCCTGGTAAACAGTACGTTCCCAGATTACAACGCATCTCTGTCATTCGCTCTGCTCACGACTCTCTGGGCACTGGCCACCCAGGGGCCAACAGTACCCTCTCGATTTTGAAAGATCGTTACTGGTGGCCCAGCATGGCCAGGGACGTGAGAAGGTTCGTTCAGGGATGTGCGGAGTGCACCATATCCAAGAGCCCTCGCCACTTACCAGCAGGCAAACTCCTCCCGCTGCCTGTTCCCAACCGTCCATGGTCACATCTAGGAGTGGATTTTGTCACCGACCTGCCAGCATCGGACGGAAACACTTGCATCCTGGTAATTGTAGATCGATTCTCCAAGTCCTGTCGATTGCTTCCTCTGAAGGGTCTGCCTACCGCCATGGAGACAGCTGAGCTGCTCTTCAATCACGTATTTAGGTATTTCGGCATCCCCGAAGACATTGTTTCTGATCGTGGTCCTCAGATTGTTTCCAGAGTCTGGAAAGGCTTCTTCAAACTCCTAGATGTGACCGTAAGTCTGTCATCAGGGTACCATCCACAGACTAACGGGCAGACGGAGAGGAAGATTCAGGAAATTGGCCGCTTCCTGCGAACCTTCTGCCACAGCCACCAGGACTCCTGGAACCAGTTTCTTGGCTGGGCCGAGTACGCCCAGAACTCCCTACGTCAAGCTGCCACTGGACTCACTCCCTTCCAGTGTGTGCTCGGCTACCAGCCACCACTATTCCCCTGGTCTGGAGAACCTTCTGAAGTGCCTGCAGTGGATTACTGGTTCCGGGAGAGCGAGAGGGTCTGGGACAATGCTCACTATCACCTCCAGCGAGCAGTACGCAGGCGCAAGATGACAGCAGACCTTCGCAGATCCGAGGCCCCCCAATACCAACCAGGACAGAAGGTCTGGCTGTCAACCAGGGACATCAAGCTGCACCTGCCCTGCAGAAAGCTAAGTCCCAGATATGTTGGCCCCTTCACCATCAGTAAGCAAGTCAACCCAGTCACATTTCAGTTGCAGTTGCCCCCACACTACCGTATTAACCCTACCTTTCACGTATCCCTCCTGAAACCTTACCACCCACCTGTTTCTCCGTGCACAGAGCCTGGTCCGAGTGAGGAACCCCCTCTCCCATTAATCCTGGAAGACGGAGCGGTGTATGAGGTGAAGAAGATCTTGGATTCACGGCACCGTGGTGGCCGCTTGGAATACCTCGTAGATTGGGAGGACTATGGCCCAGAGGAGAGATCATGGATCCCCAGAGATGACATCCTGGACCCAATGCTACTGGAGGAATTCCATGCGACCCATCCTGACCGTCCAGCTCCCAGAGGAAGCGGTAGGCCACCATGACGTCGGGGCGTTTGGCCTTCTGGAGCGGGCCGTGGAGAGGGGGGTAATGTCACAGATCGGCCAGGCTCCCCATCCAGCCAATCACAACGAGCACCCTCACCGGAATACTAATCAGCACACCTGCACATCATCTGCACGTCATCAAGACACCCCATATAACCACACACCTCACAACAGCCAAATGTCTGGTCTCGTTCGTACGCAGTGGACTCCTAAGTGTTATCTCTGTGATTTACCTGTGATATACATACCTGTGAACTTACCTCTTGTGTCTCCTCCGAGTGTTGTCTCCATCCGTGTCCTGGACCCCAGTCTGTCCTTCCTGGAAGCTTCCCCCGAAGCATTGAGGTGTGTGGTTCCCATCTGTCCTCGAGCTCCTGTCGGAATACACCACGGTTCTGTGAGAAATCCCATCGCATCATACTCCATCCTTGCATCTGCCTTCAACAGTACATTCTTGTCTCTGCTCATCTGCCTTAAAATAAACCTTACCTGTTTTTGTATCCCGTGTGTGGAGTCTGCGTCTGTAACTATATATATATATATATATATATATATATATATATATGTGTGTGTGTGTGTGACCCTGGAGTACAAAACCAGTCTTAAGTCGCTGGGGTATATTTGTAGCAATAACCAACAATACATTGTATGTGTCAAAATTAAAAAAATCATTAGGATATTAATTAAAGATTATGTTCCATGAAGATATTTTGTACATTTCCTACCATGAATATATCAAAATATATTAATTTTTGATTAGTAATATGCATTGCTAAGAACTTCATTTGAACAACTTTAAAGGAGATTTTCTCAATATTTAGATTTTTTTGCACCCTCAGATTCCAGATTTTCAAATAGTTGCATCTCAGCCAAATATTGTCCTATCCTAACAAACCATACATCAATGGAAAAATTATTTATTCAGCTTTCAGCTGATGTATACATCTCCATTTCGAAAAACTGACACTTATGACTGGTTTTGTGCTCCAGGGTCACATATATATATATATATATATATAGTATATGTGTGTGTGTGTGTGTGTGTGTGTGAGCACGCGTGTGTGTGTCCATTTGTTTTTTATTAATTTATTATATATTAATATTATATAAATAAATTGAGTTATTTTAGTACTTAAAGTTAGCTAAACCGTTTTGTTTAGTTTAACATAAAGTACTAAAATAACAAGAAATGTTTCCTTTGGCAACTAGCAAAAACAAGCAAAAATAAGTTAAAATTTTCCTCTTTTTTTCTATTTCTTTCTTTTTTCTTTTCTTCCAAATAACAATTTTTTTTGGTTTAGTTTTCTTTAACTATAATAACCCCGAAGCAAAGTCCAGATTTTCAACTCAAGTCTGAAACATTATCCTGCGATGATTCAGAGGCTTCATTCAATTTAATTTACTGTTTAAACGGTAGAAATGAAGAGTAGTGCTGCCAGACATTTGCAAATATTTTCTCTGTTTGCGTCTGTCAGTTGAGGTTATGTTTGAGCGTGCGTCTGAATGGCACAAATGTGACGTGCGCTTCAGGACTGACCGGATACGAGATTTCAGCAATGAAGAAGCAGATCAGAGGCGGGAGACTAAGGAAAGCCTGACAGAGGAACTCAGAGGATGCTCTTGGATTTCCCTTTAATATCGCCGCATGCTTTTTTTCTTCTCGCACTAATCATGGCGTGGTCCATTAAGGGCCCTGAGTAGAGCACATGCTATTAAAGCCACAATTTGCAGTGTCAGCTCCTATGTGCCGAGTGCAAGTCAACCCCGCCGCCCCCCCCCCAGAACGCCTTCGGAGCATATCTGAGCCACAATAACCATCATCAGTTAAAGCAGGCAGATCCATTACACGTGCTGCAGCCCTGCATTACTACAATATCATCAATTCCCAGAGTGCCACGGCCCATTCCACAGCCTATCAATTATTAATAAGCCACCACACGGCTAATGTTTTCCCTGAATTATTTAAATGTATCTTCATGTATCAATAAACATAAATGTTAAACAAAGACTTGTGATGAAGACACTGAATAAGGCAAGTTTATGGGATGTTCCCGGGAACGGCCTCGGTGACTAATTGACACAATATGTCGTCGTAAAAGAATAAGAGCGGCGCTTCCAGAGAAAGGCCACGGAAAACTTATTTAGCCCACAGAGGATATGAATGTTGGCTCGATGGCCATTTTTCTTGAGAGCCCACAATAAGTGGTTTTAATCAGTTTTGTGCCGCATGAAGCGATGTAAATTCTCTAAGTGATATCCCCCCGTACAGAGACGGGAAATGAAAACGGCTGTGAGACGCTGGACCTGTTGAGAGAGGTAATGAAGGGCAGCTCTGTTTGCTCCGTCCAAAACGAGAGAGCTGTCCCACGCGAGCATTTGACGGATGGGTAAAAACATTGGAAAGTCACGCTCTCCCCAGTTAAAACACACGTTATGAATGAGGCCTGCGGGTTCTTGTGAAGCCATTCTCGCTTTATTCTCAGTCTGCTCCATTTCCAGGCAGGAATTAGGGAATTCCCTCATCCCAGAGACGGTCAAGGCCGGCAGACAGACGGAGGAAATGATGGACGCCGCGTGACGCTGGAATGATGCTGGTATAGTCGGAGTGCTGTGCATTGACAGAGTTATTTCTCAATACCAGCGGCACCCACAGACCTGAGACAGAAAAACAATCCACACGTTCCACTGGGCTTCAGTGCTAAACACCTTCTGCCTAATCGCTCGCTTTCTCCTCTTTTGCAAAAAAATCAGAAGTAGGAAAAACGTAAAAACTTGAGGCATATAGTTTCAGAGCTTTTCTGAGAAAAAAAAAAGTTGTGTCAACCTAATATTTAAAGTTAGACTATCCTTTCAACTAACATAATAGCGTTCAATAAACTCAACAATTTGTGGATCCAAGCTTGCATTTTAAGTTGAGTATTAATATTACATTATAGTCAGTGTTGTGGGTAATCAGATTTTTTTTTCAAGTACCTACTAAAGTGAAGCATTACTTTTTAATTTAGAAGGAAATATCTGAGTAACTTTTTCAAATAAGTTACACCGGTTCCTGTGTTTCTGATGTATTGACTGACAGCTCTGGGGTTGCCATGTTGAGAGAAATCAGGAGTAAGTGCAGAGCGTTGTGTGTGAACATGCTGTAGTTCTCATCTCACTCGAACAAAAACAGATGAATAAAAAAATATTGTAAACTCAAAATATGACGCAAACCTGCAATGAATAAATATGATAAATATCAGAAATATCCTTTAAGTATTTAATCCCATTTCATTAACCGATGGCTTTACTGCTGACCTTTGATGATGCAATTCAATCGTAATAAAAAAAAAATGACTTTAGATAAACATTTTTTTTCTCTTAAAAAAAATAAATAAATCTCTTGCGTCTGATTTTTCATGCAATCCAGAACAGCAGCACAGCTGACACGCTTGTATTTTGTACCTACATTTCCTTCAGCCTGAGGCTTATTCATTTCACTCTTGGTGTGAAAGTGCTTTTAC
Source organism: Barbus barbus (assembly GCF_936440315.1). Taxonomy (NCBI): domain Eukaryota; kingdom Metazoa; phylum Chordata; class Actinopteri; order Cypriniformes; family Cyprinidae; genus Barbus; species Barbus barbus. Next base: position 897,288 of record NC_136748.1, read on the forward strand.
ATAAACAATATAACTTTTTATAATAGAAACAAACAAGCAAGCCTATGCCAGGTGAGAAAAAGTAACACAAAAGTAATGTAACGCATTACTTTCCATAAAAAGTAATGCAATTGGTTATTTTTTCAGGGAATAACACAATATAATACCTTTTCAATCCCAAATCCTAAGAAATATGAATTACATAAAAATACCATCTTAGACCAACAGAATCCCCCAAATGTTGTCCCAACTAGTCAAACACAGTTGACTGAGCAAAGAATTTTATGATATTTTTTAAATCTTGATCATTGTCATTCATTAATTTGCTTGAAAAAAGTAGTTGTTTTCCCCTGAAATACCTTTTTATTTTAAATCTATGAGTAAATGAGTTGTTGACATTGAGAACATTGAGTTCCCAACTGTGACAGCTCTTTCCTGTGAGTATGACACTGATTGTGTTTTGTTGGCTGACTCTAGCCGCGGGTTCGACTCTGGATGATCAGTTGTTCAGATGTTCTCAGTGCTGATTTTTTTTTGGACTGGATTTGAACACAGAGAGCACAACATTCATTCATGTGAAATGTTATAAAACAAGCTCACGAGTCAAGACACGATTCAAACCTTGAGTGTTGACTTGATCTCCTCCAAACGCACATCAGCAGTTTTGTCAGTAATGCTAGCCTGACAATACCTTAAGAAGATTTCAGCAGAAACTGGCCCTAGCTCGGAGCTAATCACAGCGCTTTGATCAAGTCCAGCTACAGAGCGCAGCATTACCAGATTTATTCACACCGCTCCGCACGCAGGACAACAAACAATACGGACACGGTTCTCTTTCATGTTTTGGTACTGAAGTAGAAATGACGCATCAGTGGCACTCCTGGAGTGAGGAGACTGCGATAATATTTCATTTTCTCTCACGAAGAGAAGTGCTGGACACATATGGACACATTATCTGATCAGATTCTGAGGAACATCTGGATGTTTTGGGAGTTGTTCTTACTCTTACGCTCTAATAAACACTGGGTTAAGGAAGCTGTGCTAAATTTGAGCCAATTTGGGTTAATAAAACTCAAGTGTTTGGAATATTTTCTCTCACACGAAAACCACTCGAGCGGTGACTGGTGAGAACTTAAAAATAGCCAGAGTGGAACTTTTTAAGAGAAGTCGTTTAATATGCTTTAATCCTGTCGATTCTTCATAATACATATTTTATCCCTGACTTTCAGTCGGTGTGTTTCTTGGTTGCACTCAAAGCCTGAGGATTGATTCTCAGTGTGACTCAGTGCGACTCTGCATGTGCATACTATGTACTTATTATAGTAATTACAATAACTGGGTAATAATAGGTACCAACCCTGAGCCTACCCCTAAACCTAACCTTAAACCCTGTAGTTACCTTACATAACCCAGTACTTTCTTAGGTACGTGCACATACTGTACAGTAAAGTGCAAACAACTATTTTCATAGGAAGAAGAGAGAAGAAGTAAGGAATAATTGACGACAGGCCGTTGAATTATTAAAAAATAATGCACACCCGAGGAGGGGATGTGACCATGTTTATGGTCCATGAAGTGGAGTAATTTTGTGGCAAACCCATGGAAATAATTTGTCATTTTTATCTTATTGTTTACTTTATTTACTTCCCTGCTCAGTGTCGTTGTTGATTTTGGTTCTTTTTCTGTTTGAGGCGGTAATAATATTTGAAATAACTGAAATCAATTGACGAAGTGATACAGACATGTAATGCAGTCAAGAGCTGCCTGGAACTATTTGCTGTGCATTTCCCTAAAAATAATTGCACACCTTATAACGTTCATCAGCCAATCAGATTCAAGCACTCAACAGTCCTGTAGTATAAGCAGATAATAATTATTAGTTGATTTACTATAGGGCTAAGACTACTGTAGGCTTTGGAGTTGTTTGATTATAATATATGTATAATTTGCTGTAGTATATATATATATATATGTGTGTGTGTCACGGTGCACACAGCAGGGAGGAACAAGGAACATGCAGACGAGGATGTAACTCAAAATAACAGACTTTACTGGAGACAGGGCAGGACAAGGCAAACTCACAGACATCAAACACCGGGGGTAACGAAACTGAACAGACAGGACTATAAATACACAGGTAAATCAGAGATAACGAGACAAACACAGCTAGACAAGGATTAACTAATGATCACACTAGACGAGGACAGGAAACAAATCAAATATGGGCATGGAAACACAGGGAGCACGTGGAAACACAAGACACACACAACAGAGGTCTGACAATATGTAACTGCCTCACCTTAAAATAAAGTGCTTCCCTGGTTAAATTTAGTCTTAAACATAAGTTATTCAACATAAACTGAGTTGAGATTGAGTTTTAATTTACAACCCATTTTGTATTCATTTTACAATTATAACCCAGCTACATAGTCATTTTTAAACAATAGAGTTGAAAAGAAACAGAAAAACATTTAACCCAATCCAGCTGGGTCAAAACTATTTAGGTCATTCTGGCAACCCAGCGCTGGCTCAAAACGGCATGAGAATGATTTAAAGTGGGTTGTGTTTTAACCCAGCATGAACGCTGATGAATGAGCATGATAGAAGTGTGTGTGTCCACTGTGCCAGAGCTCGATTCACCTTCTCATCTGCTGGATTCACAACACAAACACATACATGCTGATCAGTCCGGCTGGACACTATGTTTCTAAGGTCACTATGAGTCTGTCTGTTTATGTTTGTGTGGTTTTATGTTGAAGTGATCTAATTAATGAAACGTGATGTCCCATATAAACATGAACGAGCTGTGTCCACACCTCAGTGTGAGAAACACTAAACACTTCAAATCAAATCAAGGAAGACAAAAGCAGCTTTTCGCTCACATGATGTATTTGAATATTCAGTATGAGGATCTTGTTCTTGGACAGATTTAGTTGCTTCACTGTCTTTTGCCAATTCACTTGAAGCCTTGGGCTGTGCAACTAAACACCATTTCCACTGAGAGAAAAGCAAAAGGAACATGCAAATCATAATTGACTCTTGGTGTGTTTAAGCATTAATGTCGGGATGCGAATTGTCTGGTGGCTGTCTAATCTAACCGGCTGCTGTTGAGGACGTCTTCTCTAATTAGCTGTTCAGATTGACCTGGTAAATCTCACAGAATATTACACTGATGCTGTTAAGAGGAGATACTGAAGTGACAACAACAAACTCATATGGGAAACAGCCGAACGTCTCTCTATATAGGAGAGTTCACGAAGTCCTGAGTCTCATTTTACATCCAGCATCCTTACGGACTGAAATCTGTTCTGAAGATTTTCACAAATTCATCTGAACTGATGTGTTACATTACAAGAGTCAGTAGGGACAGAAACTTTTTAAAGCAACAGTTCACCTAAAAATGAACATTTGGAGAAATGTGTCACTGCATCAGTGTCTCAGCAATGGATGCTCTGCAGTGAATGGGTGCCGTCAGAATGAGAGTCCAAACAGCTGATAAAAACATCACAATAATCCACACCACTCCAGTCCATCAGTCAACATCTGGAGAAGACTAAAGCTGAAACACATCCAGCATTAAGGTGTTTTTACCATAGAGTCCATAATCCATAATAAAGCTTCCTCCAGTGAAAAATAATAATGTGCAGATTTCTCTCCTGATTCAGACCAGAACACTTTTTCTCTGGAGGAAGTGTTATTATGGATTATGGACTCTATGGTAAAAACATCTTAATTATGGATTTGTTTCAGCTTTAGTCTTCTCCAGATGTTAACTGATGGACTGGAGTGCTGTGGATTATTGTGATGTTTTTATCAGCTGTTTGGACTCTCATTCTGACGGCACCCATTCACTGCAGAGCATCCATTGATGAGACACTGAAAACAAACAAGCGCAGGTCGTTTCATTCAGATGGGTCGCCATCATTAGACAGCGGGAATTAAATAATGACCAAATGGTCAGCACTTCCTTTGAATCAGCCGAACGTCTCTCTAGTGTTCTAGTGTTCATGAAGTCCTGAGTCTCATTTCACGTCCAGAGTCCTTATGGACTGAAATCTGTTCTGAAGATTTTCACAAATTCATCTGAACTGATGTGTTACATTACAAGAGTCAGTAGGGACAGAAACTTTTTAAAGGAACAGTTCACCTAAAAATTAACATTTGGAGAAATGTGTCACTGCACCAGTGTCTCAGCAATGGATGCTCTGCAGTGAATGGGTGCCGTCAGAATGAGAGTCTTCTCCAGATGTTAACTGATGGACTGGAGTGGTGTGGATTATTATGATGTTTTTATCAGCTGTTTGGACTCTCATTCTGACGGCACCCATTCACTGCAGAGCATCCATTGCTGAGACACTGAAAACAAACAAGCGCAGGTCGTTTCATTCAGATGGGTCGCCATCATTAGACAGCGGGAATTAAATAATGACCAAATGGTCAGCACTTCCTTTGTATTCATGAGACGGGACGGACAGAGAGCACTTGAAGTACAGACGCTGATGGATTCGCTTAAATTGGATCTGAAGGATGTTTATGAAGAGTGTGTTCGCCACATGCAGCGTTTCATCTCATATTGAGGCAGATGAAAGTCTTCCTCTCACTGCTGCTCTCCTGTATGAGCTGATCGCATTAGCGTTCGTAAGGGTTTGTATGCACGTTTGGATAGACGTTAATACACAAACACTTCTATATAAGAGAAACTTTAGCGACAAAGAATCAGAAGAGTGATGGATAGAGTGATGGAGGTCAAAACACACACAATCCCACAGCACAACTTAGCCACGGTAAATGATGGGGAAACTTCATTTCTGAATGAAATCTAGATTCGAATAATGCAATCATTTACACTGTGTGTTTCACGGTTTGTAGTAAACTCGAAAACAAACATGATGATGACGAAGAGACAGTAGTGTTTTTAATATAGCACTCAATCCATAGAAACACAGGTAACATCTACAAAGCATTAACATGGCCAGACAAACTGAACAGAAACTGAGAGAACTTAAGTACTGGTGATAATGAAGTGAACACAGCTGAGCCAAACGACAAATCAATTAACAACCATGACCACAAACTAAGGAAAAGGGTGCAAACTGAAAACAACGTCCAAACTGAGTGTTAGCGTGACAGTATGGAGGAATTCAATTATTGTTAAGAGTATGAAATATAAGCATGAGTGATGTTATAGTATAACATTTGACTCATTTACTGATTTGTTACTGTGTGTCACAGTGGTTCAAACAATGGAATGGAACCATTTTAATGTTTTTTCTTTAGTTTTGTTTTTTGTCTACATTTTTCTTTTCATAAAAGCAATAACAATAAAAAATATATTATAATATATGTCAGAAATGAATCCTCTATGCACCATCTTATGTTCAATACTGATGGTATTGAAATCATACATCCCATACATAAAAATCACTTCTATGAGAAATTAATTAATTAAACATTAATGTAATTAATAATTAAAATTAATTTGATTAATGATTAAAACTGAAAAGCGTATAATAAGGATCCGCTAGTAAGATAGTATGACTGATAGACACTGATTTACAATTAAGAAAAATTATATTAAAGAGACACATAAAAACTGAAATTATTATTGTTGCTGTTAAACATGTAATGTAATTTGTTATAAATAGCCTACAGTGCGATCAGCCCTAAATCCATGTATTTGATATTTTCTAAACATCACAGAATTTCTTTAAAGTTGTTCATTTGTAAAAGTGTTTACATTTTAAAAGCTGTCTGTAAGCTTGATTACACAGTTCAGTGTCTGTCCAGAAATTAATCTTGTGTGTGTGTGTGTGTGTGTGTGCTGTCAGTTGTGATGTGATGTGACACACACACACACACACAACACACTCACACACACGCTCGTGCTGAGCTGCGGTGAGAGAGTCATTGATTGTGAACGGCCTGAGGAGTCCATAAAGCCCTTACAGTGAACATAAACATTTTATCAGCCTCATACAGGGGTTAAATAGACTGCGGCTGTACTGCGGTAATGAGCCTCCTCTCCCACTGTGCTCACACATAAACTGACGAAATCTGCACACACAACTACATTTCAGCACATTCAGCCTGGAGACGTCACTGAATGCTGGAGTACATGATCCAGTGCCTTTATTTCTTATTGCACCCCCCCCCCCCCCCCTATTTTTTTAATGTATGCCCTTTGTGAAAAAGAAATACACATTAGCATACTTTTTCAAAAAGAGGACTTATTACAGAAATAATATACTTTAAAAGAGTATACTTAACTGTGAACAGAATTTAATGATTTCAGACACTTAATTGCATATTATTTATGATTAAATAAAAATGTATTATAGTTTAAATTTATATTAAGTGCAGTTAGTTGAACTTTATAGTGATTTTGTGATTTTTTATTTATATATATATATATATATATATATTAATATTGCCAAATCAACCTAAACACATCAATAATAATAATAATAATAATAATAATCAATAATAAACTTCTTATAATTTTACAAAAGTTTTATGGGTTAAATCAGGTAGAAATAGCTCTTCAAGAGAAAACAAAATGACAGGGTACATGTGCTTTAGTAGTGCCCAGTAAAATAAGTGTACTTTATTAAAGCACAACTAAAGATTATTAAAACACCATGATTTATAATAAGGGAAAGGGAAGTGGTGTGTGGCCAAGTATGGTGACCCTTACTCTGAATTTGTGCTCTGCATTTAACCCATCCAAGTGTACACACAGTAGTGAACACACACCCGGAGCAGTGGGCAGCCAATGCTGCGGCGCCCGGGGAGCAGTTGGGGGTTCGGTGCCTTGCTCAAGGGTCTCACCTCAGTCGTGGTATTGAGGGTGGAGAGAGTGTTGGTTATTCACTCCCCCACCTACAATCCCCACCGGCCCGAGACTCGAACCCACAACCTTCAGGTTACAAGTCCAACTCTCTATCCATTAGGCCACGACTGCCCTAACGTACTTTGAAATAAAAATCTGACATTATTTAAAAGTGCACTTTAAAAACATAATAGACTTTAAAGATTTGAAGAGCACAGTTAATTCAATTAAGTGTGCTTATTTTTCACAGGGGTCACAAAAAGCCTAACGCAAGTAAGATGCAAATTTCACCTGCTGGAAGTGAAAAATCCCACAGACTCTTAACCGGAGGGAACAGAGGACACGCCCCTCACATGTTCTTCAGGGAACTGATAAACATTTAGTCTATGTATTACAGCTCAAAACATCCTGTGGTTTCTCTGTACGCAGTAAAATCCAGCCAAGAACCAAATGAGTGTGGAAGGATTTAAAACACTCACATATGTGAAAGAGCTCCTTTATTCACTGTAGAAATATGCCGCTTACTACACTGTGACACTCCAAATTAAAAACGACAGAACGGAAAAGCAAGTTGATTGCAAATTTAATTACTGCATCTCAATTTATTTTGGGAGGCGGCTGATATCTGATACAGGAGATGTTGGAACACGCTGGAAAAATAAAAACCATCGCAGAGAATGCAAGATCGTCTCAGAGATATGCAGAAACATCAGTGTTGGGTAAGTTACTTTCAAAAAGTAATTAATTACAGTTACTAATTACTTCATCAATATTGTATTTAAATTACTTTACTAATTACTCTATCTGAAAAGTAACTTAGTTACTCAATAAGTAACTTAATTATTCAAATCGCTAATTAGGCTACATCTTAAAATCCCTATAAACCTTAATAGAAATTAAACTCTATATTCTTTCAATTCGAGTCAAACATAGAATAGTTTAGCCTTTTAGCTTTAAAACAACTGTAATACTTAAACATTTTTATGAAAAAAATTTAACCACCTTTGGTTAACAAATAGAAATACTCTGCAAAATATCTGAATAACAAAAAGGCTTAAAAGTTAAACAGTACATTTCAGTTTGGCAAGATGTTCAGGAAAAGCCCAACTAGTAAAATCTGTACAGGTTTATGTCAAAATAACACGTTAACTAATGTAGGAAAGAATAAATTACAGAAATGATCTTCTCTGCTGAATAATGTCAGATCGCGCTGTTCTTATGAGGTAAATTTCTCATAGCAGGTCTTCTTTCAAAAATGATGAATATTAGATGATTTTTTTTTTTCTTAATATTTTACTTTTTTTTTTGTATCTAGGTGAGGGCATATGCGCGCAGGTGACTGCATATAATGAGCTCAGACACGGGAAAGACTGTACCTTGCTTTAGTTTCATACGGATTGCATAATCAGAAACATTAGTTTTTAATTTGAATTCGTTCAAGTGTCAAGTAGACACTTCAAGATTTTTAGATTCTATTGATTTTAGTCTTATATGTATCTGAGTCAGAGCCGGCGCCAGGGCACCTCCATCAGAGGGGCATTTGAATTTCTGGGGGGGGGGCACAAATCACATTTTGTGTGTGTGTGTGGCGGGTGGTGGTGGTGGGGGTTCGGGGTGGGATGGGAAGCGTGCAATCTGTGATTGCGTGCAGTTTCTGACGCTCGCTAAAGCGTGCAATCGCTTTCTTATGTGCGCTGTTTTACCGGTTTCACTTTCGCTTTCGAAACAATCACGTTCAGCAAGAAGGGGAGAGGATGGAAAGTGGGGGGCACCGTAACTCTGCCCGCGAATGCCCCCTCTTGGTGCCGGCCCTGATTTGAGTATTTAAGGTTTCTCTGTGAATCAGGAAAATCTGAAAGTGAACGCACCCGCAGGCGGAGGGTTAAAGCCGCTGCATTCAATATCTTTAGACGGTAAATTTAGATTTCAAATTCAATATTGCTTTTAGAACTGTTGAAATTATTTACTGTATGTAACGCAAGTACTTTATAAGTAACTGTAATTAAATTACCTAAAAATGAACAGTAATCCCTTACTTTACTTTTTCAGTGGATAAGTAATTTAATTACAGTAACGCGTTACACCCAACACTGAGAAACATCTAGAGCCTCTGCAGCAAAATCACAAAAAACAATCAGCATTCTGCATGCTGTCAACTTAAAGAGCTTAAAGAGCTGGATTTGTTGGTATAATGGGTATAAATAGTATTTTTATAGATTTAATGAACTAGTCAAAACAAAACGTTACAGATGCAGGTAAGAGCAATGCAAGCAGTACAACACTGTAAAAACAGCACAGAGAGTATGTGTATCTAACACAGAAAAACCTTCAGATACGATTAACAAAAGAACTGAATGAGACAACCAAGTACCCTTACGCAAGGAAATAGATTTCCTAATATAGGAATGATCTATATATTAAATGACATAACGGTATATTAGAAATCATACAGAATAATATATTGTGTAAATATATTACAATATATTGAATAATGCATAAGATCTCCCCCTTTATTAATACTGAGCATGACATGACATAACACTTTAAAATTTAAAAAAGTTTACTCTCCTTAAAAGCATGCTGGGATCAAACCTTATGAATATTAGATTTATCTTTGCCTTCATTTCTAAATGTATGTGTATGTATCAATATATATATTTATGTATGTATATATATATATTATCCTGATTGAACTGTGGAATTCTGTATCTCTGGTTTAGGGTTTTTCTTGATTACTTGAACACATTTGTCCACTCAGACATCACATTTCCAAATTGTTAACACACAGGCTGAAACTGAAGCTCACTGGCCAAAATGACGAATGTTGTTTGCAAAATACCCTAACACTCTCAAAACTTTAAATATATGCAACAAAAGCAAATATTTCTACCAGACACTACAACCTGTGGTCAAATTAATATATTTTTTCAATCAATCATTTCACAATGCACAACAAAATACAGCTATCAATATGAAATGATACTTCTCAAAATCAGAAATGTTGAATACTGTAAAAAAAAAAAGAAAAAGTGATGAGTTGAAATACAGTGTTGCAATGCACCAATGGAAATACTTCCTTGCATGGCAAATCCATCAACAGCCCTCTCTCTTCAGGTGGAACCAGTCTTTCATTTAGTGCATCATGAAATGTGATGATTTTTAATATATTACTGTTATAAGTTAAGTTTCTCAAGACCTTGGCCTACAACCTTTGAGCAAATTCTTATTTGATGGAACAACTTTGTCTTTAAAGTTCTGGATAAACACTTGTACCATGTAGCATCACACTCATGATCACAGACGTAAAAAAGGGAAGAATTTCCCCCAAAAGCCCTGAGACAATGGAGAAAGTCTCATGAAAGGCAAGACCTTTCCAAGACAACCGTACACCAAATATTTATATGAACATACCTGCAAAATCATTTCATAATGGATGACAGTTGAAACTTTATAAGAATCAGATGATGAACCAAAAACAATCTCATATTTTCTGCTAAACACAGAGGTCAAAATGAGCGCCAGAAAGCATCATTGTGTAGTATTTAGTAGTGTCAGGGTTTTCCAGGGACGGCTCTTATTGGCCTGTTCTTCTATCACATGGTGGTTTGATGATGTGGAGGTGAGGATGCTCTCTCTCTCTCTCTCTCTCTCTCTCTCTCTCTGACAGTGAAGGCTTTGTTTTCTGCTGCGGTTGGTCTCCTCAGGAGCTGCTGTCAGGCTTTGATCACGGCACTCGTGTGCTGACAGCTCCTCACCTCATCGGTGTGGAATCCTTCCTGCCCCGGCCAGGTGACGCCAGGTCATAAAATAGCCCCGTTCAGATGAATAAAATGGCCTCTCATATACTGAGCTACAGGTTAGCCGTAGCCGCTTGATTAACCCTCTGGTGCTCCTCATTTGGGAGTAACACTTGTGATATTCACGGTCAAAAGTGACCGGAAACCTAAAAATGTTTAAAGCAGCTAATCAAGGTCTTTCTTGGTATACTTGAAACTTCAAGGCCCTCCAGGACCAAGTCTGGTGACCCCTGGTTTAGATATATATTTAGACATCCTCAAAGACAACTTTTGTAAAGGTTTAGATTTTTTTTTGGTTTGAAATGTTGATTTGAAGCGTCAGTTTTTGAATTATTATTACTTCAGTCAAACCTGAACACAGAGAAAGCATTTTGTTACACAAAACATTCAAATTCAATAAAAATGTAACAAAACTGAACAGGAATGTTTTATCAGAGCTTAATTCTTCTGGGTCTGATCTGATTTCAGTTTTCTAACTCGTTTTGGCTATATGGTTATAGTCATACCAATTCATTTGAGTTTGTATAATTGTGTATGTGTGTGTGGATGTGTCTGTTTTGCACTCTTGAATTTTTAGAGTTTCACCCCATCATTGCTGTGTACTTTTTTTTTTTTTACTGTGTGGAGATGTGCTGATATCGCATTTGGTCTGTTCTGTCTCGCGTATCTTGTCAGTGTCTGCGCTTGCTTGGCCATTTGTTGTGAAAAAATAATGAAAGTGTGTCCAGCTAAATTCAATTAGTATTTTGCTAGATGGGTGTAAAAAAAAAAGCTTAGTTTACTGTGGCAGCGGTCGTGGCAGTTGTCATGTGAAGGCCTCCTCGTGTGAAGACCGAAGAGTGTAAAGACCATCGACTCTACCGTGTGTACCGATTACTGAGAAACTATACTGTCGTGATTTGTATTTGTTATCTATTTTAATTTTAGTTAAATAATGTCTGAATTTATTATGTCTGTATAGGTCTTTTATTACGTTTTAGTTTTATTTAATTTGAGTTATGTTAATACTTCAACAAACTAAATGGAAATGAAATGATATATATATTGAATTAATAAATGTGCATGTATATGTATATGCATATATGTATGTGTGTGTGTGGTTGTACATATACATATACAGGTCCTTTTCAAAAAATTAGCATATTGTGATAAAGTTCATTATTTTCTGTAATGTACTGATAAACATTAGACTTTCATATATTTTAGATTCATTTCAACACAACTGAAGTAGTTCAAGCCTTTTATTGTTTTAATATTGATGATTTTGGCATACATCTCATGAAAACCCAAGATTCCTATCTCAAAAAATTAGCATATTTCATCCGACCAACAAAAGAAAAGTGTTTTTAATACAAAAAAAGTCAACCTTCAAATAATTATGTTCAGTTATGCACTCAATACTTGGTCGGGAATCCTTTTGCAGAAATGACTGCTTCAATGCGGCGTGGCATGGAGGCAATCAGCCTGTGGCACTGCTGAGGTGTTATGGAGGCCCAGGATGCTTCGATAGCGGCCTTAAGCTCATCCAGAGTGTTGGGTCTTGCGTCTCTCAACTTTCTCTTCACAATATCCCACAGATTCTCTATGGGGTTCAGGTCAGGAGAGTTGGCAGGCCAATTGAGCACAGTAATACCATGGTCAGTAAACCATTTACCAGTGGTTTTGGCACTGTGAGCAGGTGCCAGGTCGTGCTGAAAAATGAAATCATCTCCATAAAGCTTTTCAGCAGATGGAAGCATGAAGTGCTCCAAAATCTCCTGATAGCTAGCTGCATTGACCCTGCCCTTGATAAAACACAGTGGACCAACACCAGCATCACTGACTGTGGGTACTTGACACTGGACTTCAGGCATTTTGGCATTTCCCTCTCCCCAGTCTTCCTCCAGACTCTGGCACCTTGATTTCCGAATGACATGCAAAATTTGCTTTCATCCGAAAAAAGTACTTTGGACCACTGAGCAACAGTCCAGTGCTGCTTCTCTGTAGCCCAGGTCAGGCGCTTCTGCCGCTGTTTCTGGTTCAAAAGTGGCTTGACCTGGGGAATGCGGCACCTGTAGCCCATTTCCTGCACACGCCTGTACACGGTGGCTCTGGATGTTTCTACTCCAGACTCAGTCCACTGCTTCCGCAGGTCCCCCAAGGTCTGGAATCGGTCCTTCTCCACAATCTTCCTCAGGGTCCGGTCACCTCTTCTCGTTGTGCTGCGTTTTCTGCCACACTTTTTCCTTCCCACAGACTTCCCACTGAGGTGCCTTGATACAGCACTCTGGGAACAGCCTATTCGTTCAGAAATTTCTTTCTGTGTCTTACCCTCTTGCTTGAGGGTGTCAATGATGGCCTTCTGGACAGCAGTCAGGTCGGCAGTCTTACCCATGATTGCGGTTTTGAGTAATGAACCAGGCTGGGAGTTTTTAAAAGCCTCAGGAATCTTTTGCAGGTGTTTAGAGTTAATTAGTTGATTCAGATGATTAGGTTAATAGCTAGTTTAGAGAACCTTTTCATGATATGCTAATTTTTTGAGATAGGAATTTTGGGTTTTCATGAGCTGTATGCCAAAATCATCAATATTAAAACAATAAAAGGCTTGAACTACTTCAGTTGTGTTGAAATGAATCTAAAATATATGAAAGTCTAATGTTTATCAGTACATTACAGAAAATAATGAACTTTATCACAATATGCTAATTTTTTGAAAAGGACCTGTATATAGTTGTTTTTTGTGTGTTTGGCTTAGTGTTATGTTAGAATCATTATTATACTCATACCTTTTGTTCTTTAATATGAAATTTTGTTGTATGCATTTGTAATTTGTTTTATTTCTTTATTTTTAAAATGTGTATAGGTAGTATTTATAAAGTTTTAGCTTTTAGTTTTGGATCTGTTTTTAGTTGTTTTAATATTACAATTGATTGCTTCTGTTGTCCTCATTTGTAAGTCGCTTTGGATAAAAGCGTCTGCTAAATGACTAAATAATAAATAATAATAATAATAATACTTTTTTCTGCATTGTGGCAGATTTGAAGATTGTACACACAAAAAAAATCAAAATATTTGTGTTTTTGTCAATTTCCCATTCATTTCCTATGGTCGGTCATTTTTGACCGAAGACCACAAGTGTGATTATTTTTTTACGACCACTTAGTCTGCTCGAATCATGCCCTCAGTTTTTTTTGTGTGTTTTCACATTCCAAATGCCATAAAAGTCACCTTGTTTGGTACAATTTTGATGAAGCTGTGATTTTTTATAATTCAAAAGTGACCAAAGTGAGACGTGTTTGACTCAGATGATGAAAGCACAGAGAACTGAAAGACACCTCGTCGTCTCTACTGTACCGCGCTGACAGTGAATTATGAACGTTTGTTGGGTTGTTGTCATGTAAGTCAGAGCTGAAATCTCTCAAAACTAAACCTCCATTGGACACTCTTTTTTATACCTCATGTCTATTTGTGAAAGCCGTTATGTTTTACTGTCACTTGGATCTCAGTGTGTTCACATTGAGATTTGCTGTCTATTAGAACATGTCCCTTAAAGAATACTGCTTTGATCGATCTGACATCGTATTTGAAGGAGTTACATCATCTGTTACGGGGCTGACGAGACGTGAGACGTGCGGATCCATGTGCAAAGCTTTATTAAGAAACATGGTCAGAAACAGGCAGGGTCAGACATCGGCAAACAGGTATGGCAAGGGCAAGACAGAGCAATCCGTGGAGCAAGCGTGGGTCAACGATCGGCGAACAGTATCCAAAGGGGCAAGGCAGAGAGATAATCCAGAGACGAGAGCAATAATCCAAACGGGGAGCAAACAGAGTCCAAACGGCAAGGCGAAGGGTTAATCCAGGAAACACGGGCAGGGTCAGACACGGCAGGAAAACAAGGCAAGACTAGGACTAGAATTATGGCTCTGTAGAGTTGCTATCGCTAGAAGAGTGATAAACGCTAACAATACTCGGCCCTGATGCTGAGGAAGTCCATGGTTTAAATAGTGTGTGTGATTGTGAAATGAGCATCAGGTGCGTGTGATGAGTGAATGGTGACAGCTGTGATCTGTGCAATGCATAGTGGGAAATGGAGTCCAGTGTGCTGTGTAGTGTGAGAGTCAATGTGGTGAACGGGTGACCTCTGGTGGTGGTAAAACAGGAGAGCATGGACCAGATTCGTGACATAGCCCCCCCCCAAGGAGCGGCTTCCAGACGCTCCTATATAGTCCAGGAGGGTGGTGGAGCGGAGGCGGTACAGGGGGAGGGAACGGAGGGCCAGGTCCTTGAGGAAGTGGGAAGACCGGGGACAGAGGCAGAACCGGCAGAGCAGGAAACCAGGGCGGAGCCAGAGACCAGTTCAGGACCGACAGAGCAGAGGCCCACCAGGGCGGAGCAGACGGCACGGGAGCCCACCAGGGCGAAGCAGACGGGACCGGAGCCCACCAGGGCGGAGCAGACGGGACCAGAGCCCACCAGGGCGGAGCAGACGGGACCAGAGCCCACCAGGGCGGAGCAGACGGGACCAGAGCCCACCAGGGCGGAGCAGACGGGACCAGAGCCCACCAGGGCGGAGCAGACGGGACCAGAGCCCACCAGGGCGGAGCAGACGACCACCAGACTCGAGCAGAAGACCACCACGGCGGGGCAGATAACCACCAGACCAGAGCAGAGGACCACCACGGCGGAGCAGATGACCACCAGACCCGAGCAGAAGACCACCAGACTCGAGCAGAAGACCACCACGGCGGGGCAGATAACCACCAGACCAGAGCAGAGGACCACCACGGCGGAGCAGATGACCACCAGACCCGAGCAGAAGACCACCACTGTGGGGCAGACGACCACCAGACCCGGGCAGAAGACCCCCATGGCGGAGCAGACGACCACCAGACCCGAGCAGAAGACCACCACAGGGAGGCAGACAGGGCAGGAACCCATGACAGAGACTGGGATCTGGGGAGAACAAGGACAGACAACACAGAGAGAGCAGAGACAGACAACACTGGGAGAGTCTTCGTTGCAGGGCAGGACGGGACCAGAGCCCACCTGGGCGGAGCAGGAGACCCCCAGAGCCAGACAACTGACCACCACGGCGGAGTAGACGGAGCCGGAGCCCAGCAGTGTGGCGTAGACAGGGCAGAGTATCTCCACGGCAGAGCGGACTGGTCAGGAAGCCATGACAGGATCAGGGATCTGGGGAGAACAGAGACAGACACCACAGAGAGAGTCCCCATGGTCACAGGAGCCGTGACAGAGCAGGTCGAGAGTTCATGGACGGTCTCTATGGCTGTGGCAGGACAGGGCGAGAGCTCACAGACGGCCTCTTTAGCCGTGACAGGACAGGGCGAGAGAACACAGACGGCCTCTTTAGCCGTGACAGGACAGGGCGAGAGCTCACAGACGGCCTCTTTAGCCGTGACAGGACAGGGCGAGAGCTCACAGACGGCCTCTTTGGCCGTGACAGGACAGGGTGTGAGTTCACAGACGGCCTCCTTGGCCGTGACAGGACAGGGCGTGAGCTCACAGACGGCCTCTTTAGCCGTGACAGGACAGGGCGAGAGCTCACAGACGGCCTCTTGAGCCGTGACAGAACAGGGCGTGAGCTCACGGACGGCCTCTTTGGCCGTGACAGGACAGACAGGGAGTTCAGGGACGACCTCCGTGGCCGTGACAGGGCAGACAGCGAGTACAGGAACGGCCTCCGAGGCCATGACAGGGCAAACAGCGAGTTCAGGGACGGCCTCCGTGGCCGTGACGGGGCAGACAGTGAGTTCAGGAACGGCCTCCATGGCCGTGACGGGGCAGACAGTGAGTTCAAGAACGGCCTCCGTGGCCGTGACAGGGCAGACCGTAAGTTCAGGAATGGCCTCCATGGCCATGACAGGGCAGACCATGAGGTCAGGAACGGCCTCCGTGGCCGTGACAAGGCAGACCGTGAGTTCAGGAACAGCCTCCGTGGCCGTGACAGGGTAGACAGTGACATCAGGAACGGCCTCCATGGCCGTGACAGGGCAGACCATGAGGTCAGGAACGGCCTCCGTGGCCGTGACAGGGCAGACAGGAAGTTCAGGAGTAGGTGCCACCACTTCGGGAGGTTCTGCAGCGGAAGCCGCCACCTCTGGAGGCACTGGAGCAGACTCGTGGACAGTAGAGGCTTCAGCAGCACACTCGTGGACAGGAGAGGCCTCAGGAGCACAGTGTGCAGCCCACACACTCAAAATGGCAACCGCCATAACGGGAAGCACTGAGGTCAGGGGAACAGTCTCTGTAACAGCCAAGGTTGAGGCCCTGGGAATGCCAGCTACTCGCACCGACATCAGTGGTGGGTCCATCACACTGGATATCAGAACTCGAAGGACTGACCTTGAATCTGTGGTAACAGACTCTGGCTGGAGCACTGAGACGTGGTGTGACTCTGGCTTGGCAGCGACGACGTGAGCAGACTCTGGCTTGGCAGCGACGACGTGAGCAGACTCTGGCTTGGCAGCGACGACGTGAGCAGACTCTGGCTTGGCAGCGACGACGTGAAGGGGTGCTGTTGCTGCCGCCATTTTGTGAGTGAGTGAGGTGTCGCGTTCCTCCGCGACACCCACAGTAAAAGAGGAGCCCACACACAGTAAAGCATAGTCCATAAATTGACTGAGAGATGAACGGGGACCCTCGCGGATTAACCTTGACCGGAGCGGCTGATTAATGCCTTCACAAAAAAAGTCAATAAGTGCGTAGTCCGGCAGATCAGAAAAATAGGCGAGGTCTAAGTACTCCTGAATATAATCCTCGAGCGGTCGCGAGCCCTGCTCGAGGGTTAATAACAGTCGTGCACAGTCCATACCTGGCCAATGTCCTCTTGAAAAGCCGCTGGATCCTTGTGTGGCCGAGTATTCTGTTACGGGGCTGACGAGACGTGAGACGTGCGGATCCATGTGCAAAGCTTTATTAAGAAACATGGTCAGAAACAGGCAGGGTCAGACATCGGCAAACAGGTATGGCAAGGGCAAGACAGAGCAATCCGTGGAGCAAGCGTGGGTCAACGATCGGCGAACAGTATCCAAAGGGGCAAGGCAGAGAGATAATCCAGAGACGAGAGCAATAATCCAAACGGGGAGCAAACAGAGTCCAAACGGCAAGGCGAAGGGTTAATCCAGGAAACACGGGCAGGGTCAGACACGGCAGGAAAACAAGGCAAGACTAGGACTAGAATTATGGCTCTGTAGAGTTGCTATCGCTAGAAGAGTGATAAACGCTAACAATACTCGGCCCTGATGCTGAGGAAGTCCATGGTTTAAATAGTGTGTGTGATTGTGAAATGAGCATCAGGTGCGTGTGATGAGTGAATGGTGACAGCTGTGATCTGTGCAATGCATAGTGGGAAATGGAGTCCAGTGTGCTGTGTAGTGTGAGAGTCAATGTGGTGAACGGGTGACCTCTGGTGGTGGTAAAACAGGAGAGCATGGACCAGATTCGTGACATCATCAAAGCCTTTCTGACCACATGATAGTTCCTCTGCAGTCTAACATTCAGTGATTCGTTACATTACAAACTTTCAGAAGCAGTGTGATGCAGTGATGTTTGTTAACTAGTGTCATGATATGCCATTTTTGCACTACACTATTGAATGAACCAGGTTTGAATGAGAAATGTCATGGGGTATTAATGGAAATATCTACAGTGTATCAATTATAAAACAGAGTAGAAATAATGTAGTTCTTGGCCAGTATGTGCATTTCGATTTGTGGGATGAGGTTGTGGAATGGTTTGGAGCTGGTGTTAAAACATTGTTCAAATACTAAACAGTTTAAATGCATAATTACACTGTAACAAGGACACTAAAATAAACTGTAACTATTAATATTACTCAGTGCGTATATATGTAATTACACTGTAACAATGTCACCTTACAAGAATTATATATATATATATATATATATATATATATATATAGTATCTTTAATGAAATATTCAAGGAAAATCAGATGGTCCTAGTATGAGCAGCCCAGTGATGGCATCCTACTGGAGCTGTATTATTTCCCTGAAGTAATGCATGATTATGTTTTCATTAAAGAGAAACAAAAAGAAAAATGGCATATGAGTTAATGACTAAACGACAGAGCAGGACAAAGACACACACATACACACAGTCGGTTGGTCAGATGTGATGGCAGACAAGCACTGGTACTGCTAGAATAGATTCAGTCTAATAGCAGACGGAGAGACCTTCACATTAATTGCTGTGAAATTTATCAGCATAATGCAGCAAGTAAGGAAATGAATTGATCAGAAAATCAATGGCTTACTCCAGCTCTCGTATAAATGTAGCTAATGCTTAAAATCCCCTACAAATCTGCTGAGAATAGTGTGTGGGGGGAGGATGGAAGCGAAGGAGAGAGGCTCATCAATCACCGGCGCGTGACACACAATGAAACCTGACCACAGCCCGGGATGTTTTAATACGGCATCCATTAAAGCCCTCAAATAAATTGCAATTTGGAAAACAGAACATAATACCAGCCAAGGTTTCCTCATCCATCTTGCAGCCTGTCGTGTAATGTAATTGCGTTGTTAATTTATCCCAGAATTTCCTCGCTACACCGTTTCTTGGGCTTTGTTTAATTTCCCAGTAGAGCGAGTGTTTGGGTCGGGCCGTCCTCAGCCTCAAGCTAATGTTTCTGTTTAGCGTGGCATTAGCGCCAGGGCTCTGAGACACTTTGTCGACGGCTTCGGACCGGTTCTGTGAGCTTGATCGATATTATCAACAGATGGGTTCTGGGGTGTTACAGGTACCGGTCGCGGTGGGACACAAGGCATTGTGGGTACTGGTGAGAGAGAAAACTGCTGTTAATATTTATGAACCATGGATCTCATGATCTTGAACAACTTGAATATACTGAATGAGGGAATTTTGAAAGTGTAATTTATAAACCTGGAAAAGATGTTTATAGGTGTTACGGTTGGTGGTTGTAGGAAAGGGAGCGCACGACAGAGAATAACAAAAGGTACTTTTATTTGCATCAACACACTTAAACCATTGTTAACTTAAGATCCGACAAAGATGGGGACAAAACTGAATGCTTATAAAGAAACAGGAAACAAAGGAGCAAACTAGATAATTAATCAAACACAGGTGACAGGACTAAATGATGATTACTAATTAACTAAATCAGAACAGGAACTACCAAATAAGGTCAAAACAGAACTGAAAGGAAAACCGACATGTGACAATAGGGTTACGTTTAATTTTTTTGTCAGGTAGAAATTGCTGTTTGCAAGCGAGTAAAATAAACTAAAATAAAAATATAAACTAATATAAACAATGAAAAACATTCAGTTACTGTAATTATGGATATTATTATTATTTTTTTATTATTATTATTTTTTTTTAAATTATTTACTGTAATTATTTAACTATATTGCCAGTCCTAGTCTGTCTCAGCTTTCATTTAAATTCCATTTATTTTTACTTCGACACAATATATATAACACATATAATATACATTCTCAAAATATACAAATGAGTTTCTCCAGCCGTGTGTCATTAATTATCTAGTTTCCTCCTCTGTTTATAAGCCCTGTGTTCCCGGAGTCTATTTTCAGCTGTTAAATGTCTCGCCCGTGGCCAACGCAAGCCCGCCGCCGTCCACGGCCAACGCAAGTCAGCCGCCCGCGGCTCTCCCAAGGCAGAGAGTATGGCAAGCCTGCCGGTCGCTGCTCACTCAAGCCCATTGCCAGTCCCTCGTAAGCGCAATGCCGTGCCTGCGCCTCCAGAGCGCCCTCCTGTGCCGGCCCCTCGTATGCGCTTTTCAACGCCTGCGCCTCCAGAGCGCCCTCCAATGCCAGCCCCCTGAAAATGCTATGCCGTGCCTGCGTCCCCAGAGCTCCCTCCAGTGCCAGCTCCTCGCAAGCGCCCTCCAGTGCCTGCCTCTCCAGGGCCAGTCACTCCAGAGCCCGCGCTTTGGCCCTCTCACTTTGGCTCCTCTTGAGCGGCCCCAAGTGCCCGCTTCTCCTGTATGCCAGCCCGATCAAGCCCCTACTTCCCCCAATAATTTTTTTATCTTGGGGGAAGACCCGCCATGGATCCCGGAACAGGGCACCCCCCCGTTGGATGTTGCAAGGCTCGGGACGCGCCTTCCGGAAGGGGGGAGTAATGTCAGTCCTGTCTTTCTGTGTCTTGTGTTTCCCCTCCTCTCGTGCCCATAGTCTCCTTGCTCCCGGTGACCTTGACAGTATATATGTTACAACATAGCAAATTAAAAACATATCCACAAAGTGCTGCAAACAATAATTACAACAAGTCCAAAAATGGAGCGGGATGAAGCAAAAGCTTGTTATTTTTTCCCACCCCATATACAATTCCATATCATTCCAGTATATCTTAAATCTGTTACATCTGTATCATTTTATATTATATATTCCTTTATAAGATGACAAATACGCAGTAATTTAAACACCAACCAAATGTTTACATTTTACCCCAAACAACCCATCACCCTATAATCACACATCCCAACGCAACCAGCATTATAACCCACAATCACCTCCATTCATCCACATATACTTTTATTCAACTCTTTAAGTACTGAATAATATTAATTAACTACACATACTTATTAGAGGTTTTGGGCTAAGTTTAAGGTTTAGTTTAGGATTATTGCATTTATATGCATTTTATTGCATTGCATAATTTTCTGTTATTACTATACTAAATGTCCAGGATTGTGAGGTGTGTGCTCCTTCTCCCCTATCAACGAGTTCCTGTGAAAGCAAAGGATATTCCATTATTACCCTCATCATACTACTATACCTGTTCATTGAACTTGTTACTCACCTCCATCAGCAAACCTCTGACTCCACCGATTGCAATAAAACTCACCTGTTGTATTCTAACCATCTGTCTGAGTCTGCTTCTCTAACATATACACTACTACACTCTAAAAAATGCTGGGTTAAATGCAAGACTGCATTTATTTTATCCAAAATACAGCAAAAGCAGTAATATTGTGAAATATTTTTACTATTTAAAATAACTTCTTTCTATTTGAATATATTTTAAATTTGCAATGTATTCCTGAGATTTCAAATATATATGTATGCGTGTATGTATAAATATTGTGGCAGGGTGGAAGGAACACGCGACAAGCAAAGCTTAGGTGAAGGTCCCGGAGGGTGGATTTTTATTAATAACAGTGCAAGTACGTGGGCGGTGATCGCGGTCTGGCGGATGACTCCGGCTCGTGTTGGACGATCTGGGTCCGCCTGGGGTTTGGGGAGAACACATCGGGGAACTGACCGACCAGGTGCTGCAGCTCCGTCTTCTGAGCTTCCGACAGCTGTGGATCAACATCCACTACCACAGGGTCCACGGTGGCAAGGGCGGCGAGCTGGTCCCTTGTCCCCATCCATTTCTTCAGCAGGTTTATGTGATATATTTGGTATCGCCTGGCGGACCCGGTAGGTAACTGCCCGGCCTTCTCGGTGACAGTATATGGGCCCTGCCAGCTGGCCAGGAACTTGCAGGCGGAGTTGGGGACAAGGACCATTACCCGGTCTCCAGTCTGGAACTCTCGGGGCTGGGCGGCTCGGTTGTAATGCCGTTGCTGCGCCTGTTGGGCCTTTGCGAGGTGTTCCCGGACTAATGGCATGACCCGGACAATCCTTTCCCTCATCTCCTTCACGTGCTCAATAACTGAGCGGTGGGGCGCCGACTGTTGTTACCACGCTTCATTGGCCACATCCAAGAGGCCCCGGGGCTGGCGCCCGAACAACAGCTCGAATAGGGTGAAGCCAGTTGACGCCTGAGGAACCTCCCGTATCCCGAATAGCACGTAGGGGAGCATGAGATCCCAGTCCCGCTTGTCCTCAGCTACCACTCGCCGCAGCATTTGTTTGAGGGTTTGGTTGACGTGTTCTGCAAGGCCGTCGGTCTGGGGATGGTACACGGCGGTCCTCAGTTGCTTCACCTTGAGGAGAGAGCACAGGTCAGCCATTAGCCGGGACATGTAGGGAGTCCCCTGGTCGGTCAGTACCTCTTTGGGGATGCCGACCCGGCTAAAGAGCAGGAAGAGGGGCAGTGCTTCGGGGTACCGGGTGGCGTAATCCACAATCACGAGGATGTGTTCGTGGCCCCGGGCAGACTTAGGCAACGGCCCCACTAGGTCCATCCCGATGCGCTCAAAGGGCACCTCAATGATGGGCAGAGGGATCAGCGGGCTGGGGGGAGGCTTCCGTGGAGACGTTCTTCGGCAGGTCGGACAGGCCTGGCAGAACCGCTTGACCTCGGCCGCCATCCCCGGCCAGTGGAAGCGGTCACGTATTCGCTGGGTGGTGTTGTCAGCCCCAAGGTGTCCCACCAGGGGGTGCGAGTAGGCCAACTCTAGCACCATTTCTGTTTTCGTTCGGGGCACCACCAACAACATTTTTTTCTCCCCCCTTCGCTGCGCGACACAGTAGAGCAGGTCATTTTGGACGATGAAATGTGGGAGAGGATGGGGGCCCGGTTGAGTCTCCTTACCGTCTACCACACGCACTTGGTAGACGGTAAGGAGCCCAGCAGTGCTTCAGCCGATCGTCCTCGCGCTGTTCCTTAGTGAATGACCCACCCTCGACCACCTGCTGAAACAGATCTTGGTAGAGGTTAGCGTTAGAATGTGGGGACTCACCATCTCTCCCGCTGTCCGAGGCCAGCAAGGCTGGGTGACGACAGGCTCCTTTCGCCGGCTTTTTCCGGCGGTGGCTCCCTTTTGCGGTGACAGGCTGTACGGCGGAGGCCAGCAGGCGTGAGGATGCGGGACTGAACAAGGCTGACCGCACTGCCGGAGTCCAGAAGCGCTGGGAAAGGATGGCCGTTGATTTTCACCTCTGCTTCCGGAACCCCCGTGGGAAGGTTGTGATGCACGATACAGCCTGCCAGCCAGGTCCGCGCAGGGGATGCGGGGTCCGCTGTGGGCATGGGCTCGTCCTTTGGAGTGGGAGCCGCCGGCCTGAGTACTGGTCGCAAGGTGCCCTCCGGCGCCCGTCGCTCCTGGACCACCCTCCGGGGAAACGGCCTCGCTTGCTCCCCAGCATCCCGGTGTTGGGCAGCATCCGCCAGCTCCACCACCTCAACGAGTTCGGCCATGGTGGTGGGGTTCCACATACCGACAGCCTGGCGGTGAGACCTCGGAAGAACCCGGAGGAAGCGGTCGATGACGACGCGCTCCGCTGCTTGGGCCACTGTGGGTTCTCCGTCGAGCAGCCAATGCCGAGCGAGGCATGAGAGTTCGGCGGCTTGGGCTTGGGCTGGGAGGCGGGGTTTATACTCCCAGTCGTGGAAATACTGGGCTGCGCAGACCGAAGACAGCCCCAAGCGGGACAGGATTTCCTTTCTAAGCTCGCCGTAGTTGCTTGATACTTCCGATGGCAGAGCGAAGTAGGCTTGCTGAGCCTCGCCGGTGAGAAGGGGCGCCACCAACCGCGCCCAGTCTTCACTCTCCCAGCCCTCCCGAGTTGCTGTGGTTTCGAACATCCGGAGAAACGCCTCAACATCATCATCAGCGGTCATCTTCGGCAACAGTTGCGTGACTTTCGCCCGAGGATCGCGTAGCGGAACGCGTCGCGCGGCTGCCATGTGCAGCTCGTCGAGCTCCCGCTCGGTCTGCCCCTGGCGAGCAGCAAGGTGCTCCGTGATCTGTTGCTGACGGATGCCGACCTCCGCTAGTCGTTGGAGGATTTCGTCCATGTCGGAGAATGGGGAGCAGCGGCCGCCTGGCACAAGGAAAACAGAAGAAAAAAAGGAAAAATTAGTGCATTGCCGGGAGAGCTCTGGTCGGTGTTCCTCCCACTAATATGCCCGCATTCTCCACCAGTGTGGCAGGGTGGAAGGAACACACGACAAGCAAAGCTTAGGTGAAGGTCCCGGAGGGTGGATTTTATTAACAACAGTGCAAATACGTGGGCGGTGATGGCGGTCTTCCTTGTGGTGGTGGTCTCAAACGTGTCCAGGTGTGGGTGAGTCCGTGCGGTGCTCATGGCGGTACAGATCGGTCACACACTGCTGTCTGGAGGGAGAAAGAGAACAGAGGACTAGGTCGCTGTTTCATGGAGAGGCTTCTCAACCTTCCTCTGTGGGCAGGCTGTTTATATCCAGCCTGGCTGACGAGGCGCAGGTGTTGCCGATCAGACCGTGATGAGCTGTGAACAGGTGCTCCACGTGTGTTTCCAGGGCAACGCTGATGTGGACTCGGGACGCTCGTCACAATATATATACATACACACACACACATACATATTGTGGCGGGAGGAGCCAACGACAGACACAGTGGGCGTGGCGTCAAGCCTCGGAGAGGTTTTTATTAAACAATATTTAAAATAAAGTGTCCAAAGGGGGAAAAGTGTCCAAAATAAACAGGGATCTGGTGTCCTCGTTGTGCTGCGGGGCTCGTGAAGGAGGGCAGTGTTCAGGGGGGAAGGGTCCAGGTAAGGGGCGGAGTCCGGCGGCCGCACGCGCTCCCGTCTGGAGGTCCCGGGGCGCGGGTGACGGCGGCTTCTGTGGCGGCTTCGTCCAACTCCTTGATCCCCGGGTGCTCGACGGGATTCCACGGCCCGGCGTCCTCGCCCGACGGCCGTATCGCGGGTGCAGTGTCGGCCGGACTGCGGGTCCGGCCGCTCGCGTCTCTGACGGCGGCAGGTAGTTCCCTCTACGCTCCCTTTCCTGGACCCACGAGGACACCAGCGTGCATGCACGGGGAAGAGACCGGTCTCTCGAGGAGAGGCGCGTTCGGCATTTAACGGCGGCGGTGATGAGGCTCCATTCACGTCAGGTGCGCCTCATCACACGCCGCCAGCCCTGGCTGTTTCAGCGCCCCTCCTCTCTCACACACCCACTCCTGTCGGGAGCCTGGTGAAGGGCGGCGAATATGGGACGGGGTGGTGATGATGGACAGGGGGGAGGCAGCCGACTCGTCACATTCCCCCCCCCAAGCGACATCCCCGTCCTAGGGTCGCCGCCCACGCAGGAGTGCTACCTTCCTCAACCAGGCTCCAGCGGTCGGAGTGGGCGGGGCAGGGATTCCTCTCCGGGCAACGCTCCCTCTCGCACCGCGCCGGAGCCGGGACAGAGAAAGCGGGTTTTAGTTGACAGCCTCAACCAACCACGGGGTAATGATGACAAATAGACAGAATGTCACTTACCCCATTGGTGGCTGGGAGGCTGTCCCCGTCCTTCCTCCGTCCCCGTACGGGCTCTACGGCTTCTTGCGAGCGAGAGGGGATGACGTCATCAGATGTTGCCCAACTGTGCTGTCTAGGCTCCGCCTGCCCGCATTCTCCACCACTGTGGCGGGAGGAGCCAACGACAGACACAGTGGGCGTGGCGTCAAGCCTCGGAGAGGTTTTTATTAAACAATATTTAAAATAACGTGTCCAAAGGGGGAAAAGTGTCCAAAATAAACAGGGATCTGGTGTCCTCGTTGTGCTGCGGGGCTCGTGAAGGAGGGCAGTGTTCAGGGGGGAAGGGTCCAGGTAAGGGGCGGAGTCCGGCGGCCGCACGCGCTCCCGTCTGGAGGTCCCGGGGCGCGGGTGACGGCGGCTTCTGTGGCGGCTTCGTCCAACTCCTTGATCCCCGGGTGCTCGACGGGATTCCACGGCCCGGCGTCCTCGCCCGACGGCCGTATCGCGGGTGCAGTGTCGGCCAGACTGTGGGTCCGGCCGCTCGCGTCTCTGACGGCGGCAGGTAGTTCCCTCTACGCTCCCTTTCCTGGACCCACGAGGACACCAGCGTGCATGCACGGGGAAGAGACCGGTCTCTCGAGGAGAGGCGCGTTCGGCATTTAACGGCGGCGGTGATGAGGCTCCATTCACGTCAGGTGCGCCTCATCACACGCCGCCAGCCCTGGCTGTTTCAGCGCCCCTCCTCTCTCACACACCCACTCCTGTCGGGAGCCTGGTGAAGGGCGGCGAATATGGGACGGGGTGGTGATGATGGACAGGGGGGAGGCAGCCGACTCGTCACAATATATATATATATTAGAAATCTCAGGAATACATTGCAAATATATATATACATATGAGTTTCTGTTATTCAGAATGCACAATTTTATTGAATAGACTATTTTACAGAATATATTTTATTGATTAGATTCAGGACACAGCTACAGAATTACCATCAATTACTGCTGATCCATCGGCCACAGAAATGTGTATATACAGAACAAAAATGTGTATATACTGTAGATAACAGATTTCAGAACAGTATCATGCACACTGCACATACAGTACTAGTCCTGCAGCATCTACTACAGTAAGCAGTTTACAGTACATGGGTTTCACCTGCTACAGTACATTTGACAAAATGAGCAGAATATTCAATCCCACAATGGAAGGAAGGTCTGTAACACCTCTAGTTTTGTGTCTGTTAGCGTTCCCGTTCATCTCAGTGGAAGCTGTGTGTACAGCAGTTATTTGCTTTCTGTTTCATGCATCTGAGTCTCAGTGTTTGTGGGTAAATAATGCATGAGGTCTCAATGAAAGGACACATTTGATTAAATGGTTGTGTTAACATAGTCATGCTGGACTGCGCTGTAAATAAAGAGTGCAGCGCATGTGAAGCAGATTGTCTTTACTGTGTCTGACCTACTTTAGGACTCATATCACACTGGTTCTGCTGCATGAGGAACAGTTTGTTTATACGTCGTAACTGCAAAAAATGAAGCAATGCCTCATGAGCATGCATTTCATGCTTTACAAACTGGAATATACAAACACTGAGATTTAATTCAATGTTATTTAATTGCATTTATTACGGAGCGAGAGGGTTCTCATTGGCAATCCAGGGACGTTTCTCAGGTCTGGAACGTTGAGCATGAATGAGAATGAGAAGTTGCTTTTGGCACACGGGCGGCTTTTGGAGTATTTGTCCAAACAGAGTATGTGCTTTGCAAATAGTAGAGGTTATCTGAGCATCACAGTGCCCAGATGCGTGAGACGGACCACCTGCTATGTGAACGCATTCGCCGAGAGATTCATTCTGCAGTTTGCCATGCACAGGAAGCATTGCAAACTTCATAAGCAACACACACACACATGTCTGGCTTTTAGACGAGGCAGCAGAAAACTGGCATTACTGTTTAGCTTGAGCAGGAAAACGGAAAGAAAAAAGAATGCAAGAAAACAAGGTCAAAGATTTGAGGGTGTTCAAGCAAAAAATAAAGCAACTACAAAAAAAAGTGTATTAATATACTGTCTGCCCGTGGCTGGACTGGAGGAAACCTGAAAAACTGCTTACAACACAAAGGCCTTTACAACAGGCAGACAAGGAAATGCAAGCTGCTGTTCATGGATTGCTGACGGCTTCCTTTAAAAGCTCGATTAGACGCTAAAAATGAACTCGTCTGTGAACTTAACATTAGTTGACATGAGTCGATACAGAATAAAACCTACATACCCCTATTTTAAGTCAAGTCAAATACACTTCTAAAGTGTTTTTACAACACACGTTGTTTTAAAGCAAATCATGTTATTAATGTTTATAATATCTTAATACCTTCATGCGTTATATTTGCATTTATCAGATTAGATATGTATGATAATTGCATTTTTTGACAATATCAACAATCAACTTGGTTATTGTTGATAGGCCACGACTTCATTTAGGGGAAGTCGTGGCCTAATGGTTAGAGAGTCGGCCTCGTAATACTAAGGTTGCGGGTTCGAGTCTCGGGCTGGCAGGGATTGTAGGTGGGGGAGTGAATGTCCAGCGCTCTCTCCACCCTCAATACCACGACTGAGGTGCCCTTGAGCAAGGCACCGAACCCCCAACTGCTCCCCGGGCGCCGCAGCATAAATGGCTGCCCACTGCTCCGGGTGTGTGTTCACGGTGTGTGTGTGTTCACTGCTGTGTGTGTGCACGTTGGATGGGTTAAATGCAGCGCACGAATTCTGAGTATGGGTCACCATACTTGGCAGTATGTCACTTCACTTCAAGCAGTTGAGATTTGCTATATAGTATATATTGTTTTATGTAAGTAGTAGTTATGTAAGCAGTGCAACTTCTAATATACTGCAACTGCAACTTCTAATATATTGCTGAGTGATATTTTTCGCCATAACAGAGTTGATTTTTGAATATGCATATGTAAACATAATGAAATCCTGCTAAAGACAGAGAGAATCATACGTCAGTCTGAAACGGTCACAAACAGAAAGATCAAGCCATTATTTAAAAAAATTTTATTGTGTCACAGTAACAGGGTGGTTCTACACAAGCTATACAGTGCACACTGAAATAATATAATCAATAAATCAGCATATGTTTTCTTGTTACTTTAACTCATCAGATTGACTTAACCAACTTCAACTTCATTTTCAACTCAATTTTTTAAGTCAGTTTAATATAATTTAAGTTGATATGACTTGCACAGCCAATTTGATTATACTTAAAAATTTAAGGCTGCAAATTAACTTAATTTTTTTCAGTTAAAGTTGGTGGTTTTTATTAAAAAATTTTTACATTGTAATAATAAATTAATAATTATAATTCTACCTAAATTTGGTATGTATTAAATTCAGAATAATTGCAAAAAAATAATAATTTTTTCACTGTATCTGTAGTTCCCTATCTGTCGGTCACTACGAGTTATGCCGTGACGACATTAGGGGATTTACTTGGAAGCCCCAATCATCTCTGACTTAAGAGAAAACGCCAATGAATATTGGCTAGTGGATTTTGCATATTTGAGCCACTCCCCGTGCATACGGGTATAAAAGGGCGACAGGTGCATCCACTCATCAGATTTTTGCTTCGGAGCCGAGTGGATGAACGTGCTGATCTCCACAAAGCCATTCATCATCTGTCTGGAAGCTGTTCTGGTTGGCGTCACGGTGCGAACAGCGGTGTCCTGTCTGCAGCGATTCCCCTGGGCACTTCAACTAAAAGAGCAGATTTCCTAAAAGAGCAAATCATGGTCGGTTCACGTCTTTTTAAAGACGCTGTTCCGGCCGTGTCCTCTTGGTTGCAGTCGTTTCCTGTCCTCCGTCAAAAGCCACGATAGTTGTCTTCAGTGTCTGGGGCTCCAGCACGCTGAAGCTGCGTTCGTGGATGGTTTACGCGTTCACTGAGCGTGTAACCATAGCAGCGCTGCGATTGCGCCTCTCTCTCCTCACGGGGATGGGACGGGCTCCCTCTGTCACTACCCGCACTGGCTTCTCTGCCGAGCAGAGAACCATCGGCTAGTGCTCTGGGCGATCTGAGGACTACAGTGAGAGCCTTCCGCCGGGCCAGTCCCCATGGACCTTTCACTCCTCCTGCAGCAGCTGTTCTGTGCGGCTCCCCGATGAATCTGCTGTGCCGTCTTACGGCGTGCCCAGCATTTTCATTCGGAGTGGCGATAGAGGATTAGATGTCGATCGCGGCATCGGGGGATGGGCAATCGTCCTCTGAGGATGAAGGTTCGGCGCAGCTGCCCCCTCGGGATTGGGCTGGAGGCATGCACACCTCCCAGTCCCGAGCCCTCGCGGTGAGGTGATTGGCTCCTCGGCATGGGCTGTGGCTCGCGACCACGCCCTGCCTTGGCTCCTTTCTTCCCGGAAGTGCACGAGGAGCTGATGGAGTCGTGGATGGCCATTTTTACGGCCAGAAGCGGCGCGTCTGCCTCCTCCGTCCTCGCTACCCTCGATGGCGGGGCGGCTAAGGGTGACGCTGACATTCCCCAGGTGGAGAGAGCGGTCGCAGTGCACTGTTGCCCGCGAAACGCCGCCACTTGGAGGAATCGTCCGTGTCTCCCGGCCAAAGCCTGTAAGTTCACGGCCGCGCTTGCCGCCAAGGCTTACAGTGCTGCGGGCCAGGCAGCCTTTGCCCTGCATGCCACGGTTATCCTGCGAGTACACAAGCCAAGGCATTAAATGCACGAGGGTAGTACCAACCCGAGGTTGACGCAGGAGCTGCGCTCAGCGACTGACCTTGCCCTATGGGCAACGGAAGTCATGGCGCAGTCCCTCGGGAAGGCGATGTCAACACTCTTGTGGTCCAAGAGTGCCGCAGGGTTCAGCCTGGTGAGAGGGACGAAATCGACAAAGTGCACTTTCTCGATGCTCTCGTCTCCCAGGCCGGACTGTTTGGCGACACTGTCGGGAGCTGTGCCAGCAGTTCTCGGCAGTACTGCAGCAGACTGAGGTGTCCAGCACATCTTGCCCCGGCGTGATGCATCGCTCCGCCGCAGGGCAGCCCCAGTCTGGCCCGATATCGTCCAAGGAGGCGATAAAACGGCCCTGACACGGGCAACCCGGAGATGTGGAAAGCTGCTCTATCTCAGGAGATGGCGCTCCTTCCCCCGAAGGAGGGCTGGGGGAGAATCATTTAATTCTGTTCCGCCACATTTTCAATAAGAGCAATTTCCCTTCCCTCCGGGTTCTCAGGTCTGCGGGCTGACAGTGTGCGACGGGCTGCCTACTCACTCTCGCCCGCGACCCATCTTGCCAGTGGCCAAGAGAGTGCGGTCTGGGAACGCGGTGCCTCCCCGCGCACCTCTAGCCAGTCCCCCCGGGGACTTAGGGAGTTTTGTGGGGATGAGTCAGAACGCACCGCCTTCTGTTCCATCCAGCCTTACTCCCCCTCGGTGCACCACTGCGGGCACGTCGATTGTGCCTTTGGTGCCACTTTCACGGTATCTGGGGGCGTGGCTTGCGCTTCCCAGCCCGTCTCGCTGGCTCATTCACACAGTTCAACTCGGCTATGCGATTCAGTTCGCCAGGCGGCCTCCCAGGTTCAGTGGCATCTTCGAGACTTCGTGGCAGTCCCAGATGCACCTGTCTTGCGCGAGGAGATTGCTGCCCTTCTGGCAAAGGGCGCAATCGAGCCGGTCCCTCCAGCCGAGATGAGGCAGGGGTTTACAGCCCCTACTTCATCGTGGCCAAGAAAGGCGGTGGCCTTCGGCCAATCCTGGATCTGCGAGTCTTGAATCAGGCCCTACACAAGCTCCCGTTCAAGATGTTGACGCAGAAACGCATCGTCAAATGCGTGCAGTCCGCGGATTGGTTTGCAGCGATCGACCTGAAGGACACTTACTTTCATGTCTCGATTCTCCCTCTACACAAGCCGTTCCTACGGTTCGCGTTCGAGGGCCGGGCATGGCAGTACAGGGAAGTGGGCGTCAGGATCCTCAACTATCTCGACGATTGGCTCATCCTGGCCCGGTCGCGAGAACAGTTGTGTGGTCACAGGGACCTGGTGCTCCGGAACCTCAGCCAGTTGAGGCTTCGGGTCAACTGGGAAAAGAGCAAGCTCTCCCCTGTGCAGAGAATCTCTTTTCTCGGTGTGGAGTTAGACTCCGTGAGTATGACGGCACGTCTCACGGACGAGCGCACCCAATCAGTGCTGAACTGCCTGAGTTCCTTCAGAGGCAGGACAGTGGTTCCGCTGAAACAGTTTCAGCGGCTCCTGGGGCATATGGCATCCGTAGCTGCAGTCACGCCGCTCGGGTTGCTTCATATGAGACCACTTCAGCACTGGTTACACTCACGGGTCCCGAGATGGGCATGGCGCCGCGGGACACGTCGTGTGACCATCACGCAATCGTGTCGCCGCTCTTTCAGCCCCTGGACGGACCTTGCGTTCTACGGGCCGGGGTGCCCTTAGGACAAGTGTCCCGGCATGTTGTTGTCATAACAGATGCCTCCAGTACGGGCTGGGGCGCTACATGCAACGGGCAGGCAGCTTCGGGGCTCTGGACGGGGCCTCGACTGCTTTGGCACATCAACCGCCTAGAGCTGCTGGCAGTGCATCTGGCCCTAAGGCAGTTCCGGCCACTGCTGTTGGGCCAGCACGTGTTGGTCCGTACGGACAACGTGCCGTTCACATCGACATAACTCGTAGTGACCGACAGATAGGGAACGTCTCGGTTATGTACATAACCCTCGTTCCCTGATGGAGGGAACGGAGACGTTATGTCCCCATGCCACAATCTTGAACCATCGCTGGTTGCCAGGGACACGT
This sequence comes from Barbus barbus, assembly GCF_936440315.1. Lineage (NCBI taxonomy): Eukaryota > Metazoa > Chordata > Actinopteri > Cypriniformes > Cyprinidae > Barbus > Barbus barbus. Next base: position 929,833 of record NC_136748.1, read on the forward strand.
TCTCGGCTCCTCAGCGGAAAACCTGATGAGTGGATGCACCTGTCGCCCTTTTATACCCGTATGCACGGGGAGTGGCTCAGGTATGCAAAATCCACTAGCCAATATTCATTGGCGTTTTCTCTTAAGTCAGAGATGATTGGGGCTTCCAAGTAAATCCCCTAATGTCGTCACGACATAACGTCTCGGTTCCCTCCATCAGGGAACGAGGGTTACGTACGTAACTGAGACGTTTTTGCTTAATTGCTTTTTGTGTTTTTCTGTGTTTGTCTGCTGTTTCTGTTCAACCCTGTTACTGTGTCACATTTACACCTTTCAATATAATGGCTTGATCTTTCTGTTTGTGACTGCATACTGTAGTTCAGACGGAAGTACAGTTTTCTCCATCATTATTAGTATTTTGACTTCAGACTCAGTATTTCAACTCTCTTATGGATTTTTTTTTTTTTTTTTTACCAAATATTGCATAAATGTTGTATTGTAGTGAAGGGCATTTCATTAAGTGATGATATTTACATCAGTCTCAATAGATCAATCCTGTTATGGAAAAGAACTTACATCACTGTGAGGAATGCACAATGGTGTAATGATATTTGTTAACCAAGGACATGAAAAATAAACAAAAATTGAGGAAAGTGAAATGTGATGCTGAACCTGAAACTTGTTGAACATGCTCAATTATCTCTTCAAACTCGCTGTGACAGGGTTGAAATACTGTAGGGCTGTGAGGTTATGATGGCACGAGAGAAACCATGATTCCAGCAGTAACCAAATAAAACACAAATGACTGGTGAACGTGTGACACGAGAGTGATCTTTCAGACGGGACACTGATCCGTCCGCTGCTGGGATGTTTTGACACCGGGCTTTGATCAATAGAGTTAGTGTTTTGTGGTGGGACTGACACCCGTTTGCTGCACTGTTTAAGAGGTCAGGAGAACACTCTCAATGAATCAAAGCGCCCGACCGCTTCCCTCCTCATAACCCCTGACACATGTTGGACAACACTGACCACAACAATGGCTCTGCCTTTGATGAGTGTGTGGTGTTTATATTCGCCTGTCCATCACAGAGTCAGAGTAACAGAGCAACACTAAACTCACATCCTTATGCATAACGGCAAAGGCATTGCTTTGTTTACATTCACACTGTGCATTACTACAACAAAGGTTCCACTTTATATTAGGTGGCCTTAACTACTATGTACTTACATTTAAATTAATCATTTGATACAATACACTTATTGTGTACATACATGTTTTTACATTGTACTTATATTTAAAAAAATACCTATACGTAGATATATCTGTAATTAATGTCTGTAATTACATTTATATTTACTCTGTTCACGCATCTCTTACACCTAAACCCACCCTTAAACCTACCCATACCACCAAACCTGCCCCTAGCCTCACCCGTATCCCACCTCAACAGCAGTGTTTTGGAATATAATATGAACACAATAAGTACATTGTACTTATTTGTTTTATGTAAATACATAGTAGTTAAGGCCATCTAATATAAAGTGTGACTAAAACAAATATTTACTAATATTTGTTCATTCATTTATACTTTTATTTAGCAAGGATGCTTAATGACAACATTCATATTGTTACAGTAGATTTCCATTTCAAATAAATGCTGTTCTTTTGAACTTTCTATTCATCTGTGAATCCTGAAAAATAAAATATATCACGGTTTCCACAAAAAAAAAAAAAAAAAACTGTTTTCAACATTGCTAATAATCAGAAATGTTTGTTGAGCAGTAAATCAGTATATTATTATGATTTCTGAAGGATCATGTGACACTGAAGACTGCAGTAATGATGCTGAAAATACAGCTGCAGATCACAGAAATAAATTACAGTTTAACACATATTCACACAGAAAACAGCTGTTTTAATTTGTAATAATACTTCACAATTTTTTCAGTATTTCTGATCAAATAAATGCAGCCTTGATGAGCAGAAGATACTTCTTTAAAAAAAATCTGACCGACCCCAAAGTTTTGCGCTGTGGTGTATGTACAGTATATATATATATTTCAATTAAAGAAGTAGAATTATGGAACAAGCTGGAATGAGAATAAAAATATCTTTAAGAATAAGTACATTTAAGAAAATGTTTCAGAACCTTGTTATTAAAGGGAAAGAATTGTGTGGTTATGTATGTTGCAATATCAGTATGTAAATATTATGTTGTTACATTTTTTAAATAATTTTTGTTAAAAGGTTGTTGATATAATAATGCTGTAAAGTATTTTTGATCATCCTATGAATTGGAAATTTAAAAGAAAATTAAAAAATATATATATTAAATATAACTGAAGAGTCTGAACAATAAAAAGAGGCTGTGGAAACATCAGTCAGTGTGTGTCGGACTGAAGGCTGTGTGTGAGTCCCGAGCTCAGCCTAAAACAGTCTGTCCCGCAGCCTTAATTAAACCTGAGCGCTTACAAAAGGTAGAAGCAAATAACAAGACCACATATTACCTTTAAGTCGCCTGCTCCCCTAACACACGCTTAATAATTCATGCTATAAGAGCGCCACAGAGCGGATCGTCTGTCGCCCGTTCAGCTGCAGTGAGGAAGTGCATCTCCAGCCCGTCTTACAAATGAGTATGATTATTTTTAATGGGTTTAAGGTTACTCGTAGCCTTATTCCCTGGCCGCCATCTTCTGTAACCATCAGGACATGCAGGAGTAAAGCAGCACCTCCTGTTTCAGAGCGTGTAATGGTTAGATGATTCTCCTGTGAGAGCTCGTCGTCTTCACCTTTCGCCTGTGCATTTGTCACAATGAAACATTATAAATATACTGTATATGCATGTGCTGTTTATATTTCCTCCTCACAGATCTGGAGTGTTTTTAGAGCCATCACACAAAAGCTGCTGCCAAGTGCTTTGTTTTAATCCTTTCCTCCAGAAATTGTGTGTTCAGACTATATCCATTTAAATTCAGTCATCAAATACTACTCTAATTATTCCTAATTCATGAGCATAGCTGCTGGGAATATAGCAATGCTGTTTTAATCCATCTCATTTTAGTTTTGTTGTGTGTTTTGTCATTTTTATACATTTTTTGTTTTATTTGAAATATAGTTTTATTTATTTTTTATTTCAATTTTAGTTTTAATTATTTTAGTACATCAAGATACATTAAGAAATGTTGCTTTGTTAACTAGGTGACATAAAATCTTGTTATTTTATTTCAGTTTACATTTATTTTATTTCAAGTAATGAATATGTTTTTTTGTTGTTGTTTTTTTTTTTGTTTTAGTTACATTTCTTACACTTCAACAAATATGAGGTCCAAAAAGGGAAATAACAGGACGGCACTTAAATATACAGAAATAAGTGGAAACAAAATAATGTCAAAGATGTCAAAGATAAATATCCCATAAAATATTAGGCGGTTAGTCAAGTCAAAAGATCACAAAGACAAAGAAAAATAGATATAAAACATAATAAAATGGTAAACAATTCATAAATAATAAAAAAAAAAAGAACAAATGGAAAAACATTTGTATACAATTTAATCAATATTAGAGTATTTAAAGCCGAGCACTTCAGTTTTCTGTTTAGAAATCAGAAAGGATTATGAAATCTAGTAAAGCAAAAGATTTCATGTGTTCACATGATTATTATTATAAAGAGATCCCATCAGCTGTATTTCAAATGCTGAGGTTCATCTTGCATGTGTGTCTGAGATAGCATCTGTGTGCAGAGTGGAAGCTGCATGTGTGTGTGTGTGTGTGTGAGAGAGAGAGAGAGAGAGAGAGAGAGAGTCGACCCCACCCTGAGTCTCAGAGTCTGGACTGTATGCCGACATCTCCCCCTCTAGGACGAGCCGCGTATGGCTCCGAGTCTCAAACCTCCTGTGTGTATCAATGTGTGTGAGCATATGTGTGTGTGTGTACTTGTTTATTTCAGATGTTTATCTGAAAGTGTAACAATGCAAACAGGTTTTCTGTAAGGAGTAGGTTTAGGGTTGGGTTAAAGGATAGAAAATATTGTTTGGTCAGTATAAAATTAATAGAAGTCTATGGTAAAAAACTTGTGTGTGTGTGTGTGTGTGTGTGTGTGTGCGCGTGTGCGTGTGTGTGAGGGATCAGGCTCTCTCTCCACCCTGGGCTAGTGAGCAGTGGATGGCGGGTGATGGATGATCTCTCTCCATCAGGCTGTCAGGGCAGGGCGCTGGGCCATATGGAGCTGGCATATGGACTTCATGTATAAGATGAGGGGAATGCAGGAGAGTGACTAAAATATACATTAAAGACATTCTCTCTTCTTAAAAATGCAGGGTTCATCAGTTTGGCAAGGAATATCACTCAGCGGCTCCTTCACGCCATGCCAGACACACAAACTCCAGCAGATGTATGAACGCCGATCAGTCGTGAGTCCCGTTTTCCATCCGAGTTCAGCTCCGAAGGCAAAACTACTTATTAGTATTATTTCTGATGCTACTCTAAACATAAACATTTTTTATGTTCATAAAATATTTTTTTGCAGCTAATTAGCTGTTGCTTTCCAAGATAGGGCCTGAAGCTCTTACAAAATAGACTTTATGTTTCTGTATAAAGAAAAAAAACTCAATGAGAAGAGCTGCATAACCTGCAGATTTTCAACCAAAACATTATTTTTTCTTTGTTATATGAGGTGCGCAACGCTGTCCTCAAAATCTGGCACTGAACTGAATGAATATATTTTGAATCTTGAGTGATTTGTGTGATTTTACAGTTTTCATGCTCTAAACATTAAATCTAACAATGAAGCAGACACTTTTTTTAAATTAAACATAAATACAATAAAAAAAAAATCAGTTAAGTTAGTTTGGGGTGAAAACGTTGGCTTATATTTACCAATAAACCTTTTATCGTTTAAAACAATGCTGAATAATTGAGCTTAATGCAGTCAACACAAAATGTGCATAAAATATTGAAATTAAAATGATTATTTATTTGTTTATTTATTTATTTATTTTTTCATGTAGCAGGCTGAGAAAGGGAAAAGAGAGATTAATTAAATATTGACAAACTTAAACACAACCTGATAATAATTCATTTTTATAGTGCTCTTCCAAAAACTCAACATTGCTTTACATTGAAAGCACAATTATTTGGCATCAACCACTTCAAAATAAAATACCGAAACAAAGTGATGCAGTAAGCGGCACATTAAAAATGCTTGCATTGGGGAAAAAAAAACACAGATAAAACCGTCCGCCAAACATGTCCCGTCAGCGTCTTGTGTAAATAGACACTGATAGAGCCGGTAAGAATTAAGATGATCTATCTGGATGTGGAATTCCTAATCACACTGTTTTCCTGCAGCTCGGGGCCTGCGGGCTGTCGGATCGACCCAGGGGGTTTAATTCGATTGTTTAAAGGCCTCTTTTAATTGGTGCTTTGTCTGCACAATCCTAAATGAGCAGGGACACCCACGGCGCAGTCCCGCCGAGAGTCAGGACGGCTTGACAGGCCCCATGGAGGTTCCTGTCCCAGAAAGCCTCAAATCGCCAGCCGTGTGACAGCGGCCCACGGTCTACCCATCTCCCCAATTAAAACTCAACTGTCAGAGAGGAATATGCCATCATGCGCGCGTCTGGGCTCCCGTGGGTGGCGCGGCCGGGGAATACGAATGCACGCGGGTGTTTTTAGCACGTGGAGCTATCCAGATGTTCTCCGGACCCTGCTTCAATGTGAATGTGGATAGGATTTGTAATTCTGAGTTATCGCTTAGGACGAGACCTTACACCGTTTTATCTGTTCATGACTGTAGGCCAAAGTCAATACTCATCGTATAGTAATGAGCTGAGCATAACCGAGCCTTTTTATGAAAGCTCAGAGGAGTCAACCTGATGCTGCTCGTCTTCTCTTTGAAAACACGAGGAAATGGCCAGCAGCGTTTGTTGCTCCAAACGCAACCGAAAACAACCGGCCTCCTCATGTGTGTTCACCAGGAAAACGTGCATGAAAAATTCAAGCGCTGCTGATTTCCTGATGCAATTTTAACCCAGAATCAACCTGTAGGCAAATGGATTACCGCCGTACTTCTTCTGTGAGACAAGTAAACACGGGCCTGCCAGAGCCTCATTATTTTGTCAATTCATCATGCCAGAAACTCACAATCGCTGATATCTGATGCCTGGAGCTGGGCGTGTTATTATTTGCTCTAATGTCACTCCAAAATCTTCATTCACACAGACATTACACAAACGCCTCTCAGGTGTGCAGACCCGCGGCCCGATCCATCCTCTTGCCGCTAATCTGTGCCGCGGGCCAACACGCTTATTGAGAATGTGTTGCAGCAGCTCACGCCTCTGGAAGCTCTTAGCAAACGCAGTCATACGCCCTCAAACCCCTGCTGCTGTCATGTGTGTATTTATAGAACAGATTCAATCATCAGAACAATGCTGTTGTTGTTCATTAATGAATGTAAAAGACCTTCCTCCCCTGAGTGCTAAACACCCAGGTTAAAAGAAAAGTAGCCTACACTTCCATAATATAGTGCTCTATTTTCGCACACTAATTTTGTACTTAATTTATTAAAAATAATTATTTAGTACTTCTTCAAATAAACTTTGTGTACTCAGCGGTGCTATTTTGGGACACCATGAATATGAACTAAAATGTGCTTTTAACATACTTTCTCTGTGTTTAAAAAATTTTATTTAGCCACCACTTGATATTGAGTGTACTAGTTTAGTAGTAAACTACAAACGGTAAACTAAATATTTTTTTAAATACAGAAATAGAAGTGTGTGTGTGTGAGAGTGTGTGAGTGTGTGTGTATGTGTGTGTGTGTGTGTGTGTGTGTGTGTGTGTGTGTGTGAGAGAGTATGTGTGTGTGTGTGTGTGTGTGTGTGTGTGTGTGTGTACTTGGATGGGTTAAAAGCAGAGCAAAAATTCAAACTATGGGTCAACATACTTGGCCACACATGCTTTCCTTTAAACATTTGCTATTTAACAGATTTTCTCAGAAACATCTTTGTCTCAGTTTGACATGAAAGAGGAGGATAATGGTGCCAAGCTCACACACCTCCAGCTGAAAGACACATATACACACACACACACACACATGCACATACACAGGTACTGTTTATTTAGCAACACAATCACACGTCTAATGCTGCATTATTAGATGCCATCACATACTAATACAGTCTATCCATAGTCTAACACACACACACACACACACACGCGCACACACAAACACACACTCCGCTGCCCTCCATCTGGAAGCCAGTCCATGAAAAGTGGCTTTTTCCTGATGGCTGGAAACATTTAGTCAGAGCGGAGTCTTCTTCTGCTCTCTGGGATATTACAGCTGTCTCACAGCGTTTAACACACGGCATATGGTACCTAAGTACTATTGTTTCACTAGTTAATACCCCTCTTTTTCATTATCAGAGAGCACTCATTTAACGTCAATCCCACAGAAAAAAGAGGAAAACACATTTTAAATTGAGGGCTAGAAGCCATAAAGAGACAAACGCAGGCTCCTTTTCTTCTGCTGGCAGCAATGACATTCACATTCACAGTCTGAGAGTTTGTGAAGCTGCACCATCTGTGTGTTTTCCACTAATTAGTGCAAATGGATATAAATATTAAGGAAAGTGTTTCACATGACAAGCTGTTTCATATGTCTGTGTCAAGACTGTTTTCCTCCCTCCAGCTCAATGTCTTTAGATGCTCAAAACAAAACAACCGGCTCTCTGTTTTCTGATAGACAACACTCTGACTGAACATGTACAATAATCATAAGACTTAATGAAATGATGAATTTAATATAGAAATCAAAATGGAGTTGTTTCTAATTTTCCCTGAATGTTTCTATTGTTGTACTAAAATTTACTTATTTATTTATTATATTTATATAATTTACTATATGAATATTTCCAGTACTTTGGGACCCTGAATACAGCTCACTGTGTCTGTTTGTTTCTGTGCAGAAATTGAAGAGGATTACAGACGAATACAGATAATAGACACACAGTAAAAGCTGCAATGAATTTCTCTTTTAGTCCAGCAAATTAGACACAGAAAAGCAACAGCAGCATAAAAACAAGCCAAAAAATGACCGATTTCTGGCCAGAACGCAGTGGTCCAGTGAGGAGGTTAATGTTTCTGCTCATCTAGATTTCTGTCAGTCGAGAGGGAAATGCGTGTCAAATGGCCGGTGCTGTAAATGAAAGCTGTCACACCAGATCGAGCTCAGAGGGAACGACAGACAGACAGACACAGCTGAGAGACAGACTCCTCTGCTCATGTGCAGAACACTCATTATACAAATAAAACACATTACAGCAGAATGGACATATTACTACTGCTGCGAAAGAAAGACAAATCTGCTATCTGTTATTTTAGAAAGCAACTCCATGTCATTTTAAAACAAATCCTTTCCAATATAGAGAATGGGTGAGACAGAAGATAATTATTCCTCTGATCTCATGACAGGAGATGAAGATTATTCTGCAGTTTAAAGCGTATCTGTAAACTCATGGAAACTCTTACAGACGGCTGCTCTGCACTGATGAAGTCAAACAGCCGAGCGTCTGTGTGGATATTCTGCTTACTGCAGTGGAAAGTGAAAACAAGACTTTATTTTACACTTTATTTTAATGTGTCCTTGTTACAGTGTGTCACGAATCCTGGCCATGAACGTCCATTCACTCACTACCAGAGGTTACTCGCTCACTGCATGGACTCTTGCACTACACTACTGGCACTTCACCATTGGACTACAGTTCCCCTCATTCATTGCACTGACGACACACACAGCTGATTTCACTGATCACACACGCTTTATAAGCCTTGGACTTCCTCTCTATGAGCGCCGAGTATTGTTTAGCAGATATCTTAGCGATAGCTACTCTACGGAGCCCACTCAGTTGTTAGTCTTTCCTTGCTACTTTTCTCGTGTTTTGATTCCTGCACGTGTTTCCTGGATTAACCCTTTGCCTCGCCGTTCGGACTTTGTTTGCCCCTCATTTGGATCATTGCTTGTGTACCTGGATTATCTCTCTGCCTAGCCCTGTTGGATATTGTTCGCCGATCGTCGACCCACGCTGTGGTTAGAGTTAGGAGTAGGGTTTGTCTTGGGTTACTTGCATGTAATTATGCATAATTTAGTGTTATTATAATAGTGAGTACATGTAAAATGTGTAACATCTTAAATTAAAGTGTTACTGTATATTTTTATGAAGCTGTATTTATAAAATGTACTTCAGTCTTACTTACAGTAAGTGGGGCAAAACTGCTCTAGAGTTCAGTGAATTGCATTTAATATACATTTTAACTATTATACATTTCATTTGATTGCAAATGTACATTTAAGTGTCCGACAACATTACATTTAGAAATATTATAAAATATTTTATTTCCATAATAACTCTTTTTAAAAGTACGCCAAGGTATTCTTTAATGAGAATTGATTTTAAAGCTGAAGTCTGGCATATTCTCTATCTTCAGTTTCTGGTGTGCCACTTTACTTGTTGTCCTGATGAGTGAAACACTGTGATAAACACTGATCTGTTCGAGTCATCTTCTGACTCAGCCAATCACATGAGTTTAGGGCGGGACTCTCTGCTCCTCTGACCAATGGCATCATTATTTTTGTGTTTCCGTTGGGTGACTTCAGCTGTAAGCAGAGCGGCTCACAGAGGCCTAAGCAAAGGTCAGGTTTTTTATCAGGAGCATCTGCTAATCGCCAGAGCTCCTCCTTCCATCAGCGGTCATTACCTGCAGCTGTCAGGGGCTCGTTTAATATCATCTCACCTGACAGCTTTCAGACAGGTGCCGACAGACAGCTCTCAAACAAGCAACCGCTCACCAAAAAATCAGCAGCAATCGATACCAAACACATCCGACTGCGACAAAGCAGCCAATTTATTAGCAAATCACTGGTTGAGGCAGAAATGTTTTGAATACAAGGAGTCCCTCACCCCCCGGCTCACATCCAAATGAGATTGGGCTCTCATAGAAATGGCAATTATGGCAGAGTTTGCATCTGACACCTGTCCAGGAATGATTTGTTCTTCATGCTCACTGCGGCATCAATCCCACAAATCCCTGTGGAGGACCAGAGTTCGGCGGGGATGCGGCTCGAGTGATGTCATCTCTCAGGCTGCTTTGATCAGCAACGCTCTGGCTTTGATTTTCCAGTAGAGACGCTGACAACAAAGAGCTGCTCTGGGTTACCAGATGCACTGAACAATAAGAGTTCCAGCTAGAACCAACAAGAGCTTGAAACCCAACACCACTGAAGAAGAGCACATTATTCTGTGGTTCTTGAGGAAACCATCAATGCACCGGTGAATACACCTTAAGTCATGATCACAGAAGTCTTTGAGCATGTAGCGTTTCTATGAACACAGCAACAATGTAAAATGATGTCATGCTCGTTTTAAAAACATAATTTAAAATATAATACATCCAAAATATAAAAATATGCATAATACTCCACCTTACTGCATTTACATACTTTTCAGAGTCACTGTAAGAGGAAGAAAAGCTATTTCAAGGAGCCAGCGATATTCTTTATAATACTGCAACACTGCAGTCCTGCAGAAGTTTGTGTTCTTTTATTTTCATTACAAATAAAACTCTTGAAAATAATGCTTTCTTATTGGCATTGATGATTTCATGTAGAGACTTTAACATCCATTTGCACAAATGTTTTTTTTATAGTGGAAAAACGTTCTTCAGATAAAAAATATTCTTCACACCAAGAAACAAAGATGGTTGCTTTAAGAACCGATTACTGGAGGATTCTTGGAGCAACCAAATATTGTTCTATGCCATTAGCGCAAAAACCTTTACTTGCATTGGCCAGATGTCTTTACCTCATTCAAATTTACAGGTCATAGTTTACCAAAATGTGCAAGAGCTTATAAATCGTATGAATGGAAGTGAATGGAGCACCAATGCAAAGCCATTTTAATCTGAAAAACCTGAAAATAACTTTTCCAACGAATCTCAAAAACATTCTCAGGGAAAATGTTTTGGTAACACTTTACAATAAGGTATCATTTGTTAAAATGAGTTAATGTATTAACTAACATAAACAATTAACACTATTTATTAATCGTTGTTAATGTTAATGAAAATACAGTTGTTGTTTATTCATGTTAGTTCAGTGCATTAACTAACGTTAACAAACACAACTTGTGATTTTAATAATGCAATAGTAAATGCTGAAATTAACATTAAGATTAATAAATGCTGTAGAAGTGTTGTTCATTCTTAGTTCATGTTTACTAATGTTGTTAACTAATGAACCTTATTGTAAAGTGTTACCAAGGTTTTAAATAAAGACTGAAAGAGTTGTTGAAGTTTAATGGTGGTGATGCTGAAGACTTATTATCGAGGTGTAGTTCATTTATTGCCTACATTAGTATTTTACTTGTTTTAGGCAAGGCAAGTTTATTTATATTCATTCACAGTGGTAATTCAAAGTGCTTTACATAAAAGAAATTGAATTAGTCATTAGAAATAATAATCACAACAATAAAAACAAGGAATTTTAAAATGATATAGAAATTGATTTAAAATGAATTTAAAACAGTTAAGAATAGAAAATGATTACATAAAGTACAGTGCAGTCAGTTTCGGACGTAGCACAGTGTTCATTCAACAAATGCACAGCTAAACAGATGAGTTTTGAGTCTTGATTTAAATGTGGCTAATGTTTTAGCACATCTGATCTCTTCTGGAAGCTGGTTCCAGCTGCGGGCCGCATAATAGCTAAAAGCAGACTCCCCTTGTTTTGGGTGAACCTAACTGACTCGATCCTAATGATCTGAGTGGTCTGTTAGGTTTATATTCACTGAGCATATCTGCAATGTATTTAGGCTTCAAAGTTGTGTTCATTTGTGAAGATTGTCATAACAAACAATCGTTTAAGAATCATCAACTTTTGTTGGTCACAGAGCTTATTTTCTTCAACAATCCAAAAGCCAATGGAAAAACGTGATTGGGTTTTTGTGGAGGAAACCAGAGTGATGCAAAAATGCATCAACACTGCAGTGCTCTATTATTTTGGGTTTAGTTGCTTAAAGACATTGTTTCCCACTGAAAAAAAAGATGGCTGGTGTCAGATCTATGGGCTTTGATAGGTATAGGAACAAAGCTATCTCTTTCCCAATTCTAAACACACTATGAGTGAATGTTAATGAACAGTATCCAGTAATCCACATCAGTCTGCACTCTGTTGAGCTGTCTCTGTAGGGTTAGCGGTCGCTCTGAGCTCTGGACTCCAGCGTTTGTCTTTGATTTGACATTACCTCCGCTGTCCCCGGGCAGCGATGACTGCAGAGTCCTGCGAGAGGCCTGGAGGAGCATCACGAGGGTGGCTTACAGCGGAGTGAGGTCAGGACACCTTCACGCTCCACAGACACGACTGTGACGTCTGGAGGACCAGACCAGAACATCTGACCTGAGCCGGAATTACATTACACCTTCCATGTCCAGTGCAGGAATGCCATGTTTTAATAAGACCACGATTGAACTACACTGAACAGCTATTAAACATCACTGATAAATAGACTCATGACAAACAATTGATAAACTGTAACGTACTATTATTCTTTAGGATGACAAATGCTGTAAAGTGATGAACTGTATAATCTAAAATGCAGTCTGGTAGTAATAATAATAATTATTAGTATTATTATTTTTATTTGAATCAGGGTTTTTATAGATAACAAAAACTAAAACCATATAAAATTACTGAATTAAGTGTTAACTGAAATAAACTGAAATGAAATATTTTACATGCCTAAAAGCATGTTACACTTATTATTTTCCCAAATGGACGTACAAATTGTTTTTTATTATTATAACTAGTCACATTTATTTCTACAGCACTTAATACAATACAGATTGTTCCAAAGCAGCTTCACAGTAATAAATAGGAAAACAACAGTTAATGATGTAAAATGAATCAATTATGAAACAATTTCAATTTCATCTGTAAAACAGCTCTGCAGTTCAATTTTGATTCATTTCAGTTCAATAACAGTGCACATGTTTGTAGAGTTAGTGTCATTATTCATTTCAGGTTCTGTTCAAGTTCTCTTCTGGCCTAAATGAACAAAAACAGTGTGATTTATGATTTTAGGCTGCGCACATCTTCTGAAGTGTATCAGTTTTAGATGTGCTGACCCAGAATGTTCACTGGCTCTATTTGTTCAGGAGAAATAATCTGAAAATACTGAAAAAAAACAAAGTAAATGCTAAATTACATAAAGCAGAGATGAATGCATGTAGTTGTGGTGATTATAGGGGCCGCCTATACACAGGAGTCAGAGCACATGGGGCCAGTGTGACCCGGGCCCTGCGTTCAGTCAGCTGTAAAATGAACCGCAGCCAGTCACCTGCTGGTAATGAGAAGTGGCGTCTCGTTCAGCATCACCTCGGGAAAATCACTTCTATAAATACCTTCTATAAATAAACAGTACCTTAGTTAGGCTCGTGCAACGCTTTCTCAAAAGGTCATCTGCTGCTTTCTTTAAGTCAGTCGCTCTTCCTCGAACAGCTCACCTGGTCACAAGGCCAAAGCCTGTCTGTTTATTTCCCCAATCAATCAATTCATCGCAGCATGGGGAGCCGCTCATGTACATGTCATCTGAGGCGGGCCGGATGCAGTGAAATCACCGCTGGGGGTGAAAAGCTTCTACGTGCTGTTAATTACTTCCCTAAAGGGTTGGCATGTACCCAACCTAGAGCCATATTTCATCATGTCAACACCCGTGAAACATGCCATAGCAGTTTAGCAACACAACAATGACTCGCAAGTAAAAGCACTGACCATGCACGACACATACATGTGAATCTCATATGTGAAATACACCATCAGCTTTCTTAAACAGCCAACAGAGACATTTTGCACTTTCAGAGCACAATAATGCATATAATTCTGCTGCTGCCTTCTGATTGGTCAGTTCAGTGTTCCAGTGGTGAGCTACACTACTGTCAAAAAACTTGGAATAATTAAGATTTTTTAACTTCTGCTGAACAAGGCTGCATTTATTTAATTAAAGAAAAAAAATTACATTGAACTGTAATTTATTCATAGCTGTATTGTCAGCATCATTACTGCAGTCTTCAGTGTCACATGATCTTCAGAAATCATAATAATATACTGATTTGCTGCTCAAGAAACATTTCTGATTATTATTATCAATGTTGAAAACAGTTGTGCTGCACAATATTTTTGTGGAAACTGTGATACATTTTATTTTTCAGGATTCACAGATGAATAGAAAGTTCAAAAGAACAGCATTTATTTGAAATATAAATCTACTGTAACATTATAAATGTAACATTATAAATGTAACATTATTTAACTTTAGTTTCCGCAAAAAAAAAAAAAATTTCAACATTGATAATAAACAGAAATATTTCTTGCACAGCAATAAATTACATTTTGTAATATATTCACATAGAAAACAGTTATTTTAAATAACAATAATATTTCACAATGTTACTCTTTTTACTGTATTTAGACTACTGTAAATAAATGCATTCTTTTGATGAGAAGAGGGGAAACAATCTTATTTATTCCAAACTTCTGACCTGTATTGTAGTATCAGCTGGTCAGCAACACTTTTGTCCTAAAAATATATCTGTTTTATAACATCACTAAGGCTCTTCAGGTTGTGCTGTACTATTTACCATTCAGCACAGCCTCTTAGCGCATTAGTGTAATACTACATATTTAGTATATAGTATTTTGGTGAGGTTTTGTTGAGTCAGGAATTATTTTGAAATGTCAAAGAATGTGAATATCAGCCCGTTTAGTGCAGTGTAAGTATAAGCCTTGAGCATCACATGATTCGCCTCCGATTGAAATGTTGTCCAATCCCCCTGTGATTGTGGAACCGCTCGCCTATAGAATATATTTACCTCAGCTCTGCCGCTCCACTGCTGTGTTTTACACATGCTTTGGCTCTCGAGGGCTATGGGTAATACTCTGTAGCCGGTCGGGCCCTCAGGGGCCCCGCTCCTGTTAACCCTCACCCCGATAACCTGATCCAATTAGCCTCATTTGACATGGATCTGCACGCTGAAATCGACACATCACAGAACACTTATCAATTATTATTCACATTGATTATGCAGCCTGTTTCCGCTCAAGGGGAAGCTCGTATTGATTCGACAAAATTAGCCAGAACAAAAGGAGGGTGATTCAGCTAGACACCCACATCAGAGTGTGTTAATACGGCTGAAGGCTGAGAAATGCACATGAGCATAATGAGCTAGCGCTGTGTTAAAAAGGACTGAGTGAGCGTTTATGAAGGCTTGCTGAGGCTGGCCTGTCAAAGTTTGATCGGCCTGCGCCGCCGATCTGTATCCCTGACCCGACGCACGCGGTGTGTTTTGGATTCTGACCCACACCTGACCGGTTGACCCTCAGAATTTCTTCAGCGCTGTGCATCTTTGACCCTGTGGACCCTTTGGAAAATGAAATGCGATCACATCAAGCGTCCAGAAAGACGGCTGAGCCGTGCTCCACAGGCTCTCGTTAGAGTCTGGGAAAACTGTCTGTCTCCCACATGAAATATTTACACCTCACAAAACAGTAAATAAGTCATGAAAATAGAGACAATGTACAACAGGAGAAGTGTAGATATTCGTACTGCTCAGTGATTCACCCACAGCCTGACGATCTGATGGAGCTGCAATGACTGAATTACTCATATTTACTGTAGGACTAAATGTTGAGGTGACCATGGCTGCATTCAGAGTAACATACAAACATTCTGCTCATACTACACTCAAGAAGAGAGTGGTGTAGAAACAATTTTCACTCAGAATGTGCTAGTAAATTTAACAAACAATTACAAAGAAACAGCAAGTAACACATTGAATTAAATGTGAAACTCTGAAGTAGAAAAACTGAAATAGCATTTTCCATTGCCTAGCAACACCCTCAGAACACCCTAGCAACCATTCAGAAAATTCTAGCAACCACCTGGGAATTGCTCAAAGGACCCTAGTAACCACCTAGCAACACAATGGAAATGACTTGAAACATTCTAGCAACCGCCTAGTAACCATTCAGAACATCCTTGGAGCCTCTTAACAATGGAAACAACCTGGAAACCATTCAGAACACTATTGCAATCACCTAGCAACCCCCTGGCAACCACTCAGAACACCCTAGTAACACTCTAGTAACCTTTCAGAACACCCACCTAGCAACAACACCCTAGCAACACTCTAGAAACCATTCAGAACACCCACCTAGCAACACCCTGGCAACCACTCAGAACATCCTTGCAACACTCTAGTAACCATTCAGAACACCCACCTAGCAACACTCACCAAAAAAACCCCCTGAAAATCCTTCAGAACACTTTAGCAACCTCATAGCAACCACCTAGCAACACCCTACTTCTGTAACAGAAGAAAATCTTATATAACTCACTCACTGTTTGATCAGAGTTTTTATTGTTTATTAAAACAGACAATTATGAGCCATTGTAAAATATTGCTGTTGTTGCAGTTTCATAAAAGCTAGAAATCTCTCCACATTCATGGTACATCACAGTACTTATCGCCTCTTTATTACATAAAGCATAGTTATATACGTATATTTATTTGTGAGATGGTGAAAGATGTGATGGATGAGGTCGTATGACAGTGAAGCACTCTTCTGATTGCATTTGTCTCTAAAGCCAGTATGCAGTATGTACTGGACAGTGAGCAGCTAGTATTGTGTTTCTGTTTTCCATGTCGACTGGCTAGAGCTGATGGGTCATTTGGCCTAGAGACACATGCACCAGCGTCCCTATCTTTAGCCGACTCTAGAGCAGTCTTTGATAATTAGGTTCTTTCTTTGATTCTCACAGAGAAAAAGCAAATGGATCCTCCTCCCCGAGCTTCCCGTGGGCTTTCATTTTGCAGACGTCATTTTTTTGGGTCAGCGAGTTAATGCTAAAAATATGTCCTGCCAAGACCCCTCCATTTATCTGGGTGGGTGTTGAGTGTGATGCTCAGCGGGACTCTCCTCGGCGGCGGAAGCAGCACTTACTGCTGAAGTTAGGCATCATCTGAGCCTCAACGTCTCGCTGCACACTGCTGTGACTCCAGCTCTAATTAGACAGCCATACTGCACGCTGCCGTTCATCTCTGAGTACTCGTGACATTCTGTGGCCTGGACACCTTCCTACTTCTGCTTCTCAATAGCAAAAGATTATTGGCAGACTAGTACTAGTGCTGAGAGTAATGGGGTCAATGGTGTGTGTTGATGAGGAGAGTGTGCTGATACTGCATTATATTCAGTGATCAGACACACCGTTTTCACCAAAAACAGTAATCTCACAGATAAACACTGAAGAGGAACTCGAGTCACATCTACAGACCAGAAGATCCCAGAGACACGAGAGTGCAGGACTCTTCAACACCAGCCAGGAACAAAACACTTAGCAACACCCTGGCAACCACTTAGAACACTCTAACATCCACATAGCAACAATTCATAACACCCTAGCAACATCCTGAAAACCTCTCAGAACATCCTAGTAACCACCCTGGCAACCATTCAGAAATATAATTATACATTTTATAATATAATGTACACATTTAATTTTTTTTAGTTACATTAGTAGATCAAGTTAAACTAAATGAAAATCAGAAATATTTTCTTGCACACTACCTGAAATAGTAAAACTTATATTATAATATAAATAAAGTCATACATTTATTATATAAAATAATATATATATATATATATATATATATATATATATATATAAGTATTTTATTTAAACTAGTTTCCAAGGCATCCATTCTCACTTTCATTTAGTTTAACTTGATGAACTAAAATAACTAAAAATAAAACTGAATCAAATTAATAATAACCATGCAGCCCTATTAAAAAATGAATAAAAATGACAAAAACGCAATAAAATGACTAAACATATTAAGCTATTACTTTAAAATTTAAATTAAAGCCTAAAATATAACAGGTAAATATAACAAAAAACTATTTAAACTATTAATAAAAAATGCAATACTCTCAATGACACTAAAGTAATACTGATTTCATGGTAATAACCCTGGCTGTGTGTTTAGTTTAACCATTTTATACTGACTGCAAACTCACAAAGAGCAATTTTCTTAGAGCTGATCATAACTAGAAAAACGTATATTGACTATAGAGATGCAACACTGAACACTGATACTACGACCCCCCCCCCCCCCAGCTCCCCACATCCCCAGGACCCCCCCCCCCCCCCCCCCCCCCTCTTAAAAACTGTGACCAGCACCTGTCACTTGTGCAGCATTGGACTGATCACTACCTCTTCAGCTAGTCTGATAAAAGACTGTTCTCTCGTCACTTTAACAGACTGATAAGCTCTTCTTGCACTGCACATATCTGCACAGTTTTGTTTTATTTAACTGGTTTGCACTTTATCTATTCTGCCATGTGCCTTATGCCACTTTATTTATCTCTTTCTTTATTTTTCTACAATGTCCTCATTTGTATATTTGTATAGTTGTATGTACACATGTTTAAACTGCATTTATCTGTATTTGAACGTCTACTGTCAGTGTTTAATGTTAACTGTATGCACCAAGGGTCTGAGAGTAACGCAATTTCAGTTCTCTGTATGTATGTGCTGTACATGTGGAAGAATTGACAATAAAGCAGACTTGACTTGACTTGAGATTTCTATGAATCTTAATTTCTTCTCAATCCCCTGTTTTTGAGAAGGTGACGGCGCAGGAGGAGGAGCGGGGACGGGGTGCGTCTCTTCTCTGACCCCTCCTGCTGCTGCTACCTTCATCTTCTGGCCTATTAACAACTGTTTCTGGGGTTTTAATTACGCCCCTGTGATCCTTGTGTCATCGCTCTCCCGGGGGACAGCGTGTAATTACCAGCCACTACCCTCTCCTGTCACCGGCGTGACGATAATCACGCCGTCTCCTCCAACATCTGTTCCCCGAGCGAGCGGCCGCAGCCTGTCAGACAAACATCCACCGACTGACCCCCATCAGACACACCTCAGCCTTCAGAACCGTTCTGCTCTGTCACCGTGTCAGCTGCAGAAAATCATCACAGCTTTTATCATTTTATGAAATGCAAACTCATCTGGGGTCCCTTGCATGCACCCTGATAAGAACTGTTTTTGAATATCAGCTTTAAAACGAGGATTTCTTGGATGATGTGTTGGAAAACGTCACCATAGATTCCATTTAGTCTTTATAGAACCAATACAGTATGAACATTGTTGTTAAATTACAAACAAAATGAATTAATAATACATTTGAACTGTAAAATGGGATAAAAGTATTTAACGTATATGTTAATCATCATGATCATTATAACAGTATTTTATTTTATTTTATTTCAAAACAACCATAAATTACAATGGAAATATTTATGGTCTTAATTTCTCTGCTTTTATTTCAGAGCTTTTATTTTGGTAGAAAACTGCAAGAGGGAGACCTTAAAGGGATAGTTTCTCATTTGTGTCGCTCCACTGAAAGTCCACTCAACCAAAACTTTCAAGCTTCCAAAAGACATGGTAAAAATAATTAATCCGTTTAATCCGAGTCTTTTGAAGAGGCACAATCACCTTATATGATGAACACATTTAGTTTTTAATTTCTCAAGCATTTTAGTTGAATGTTCATCTAATGTTTTTTAAATGTAATTACTTAATTCAGAACATCCAGAGAACATGCAGTAAAAAGGTTTACATAATGTAATAATTTAAATATAATAAAAATAACTGAGAACATGCAGAGAACAATCAGAAATAATGTTTTCACAACTTAATGGCAGCAAAACATTCTGAGAACGTTTTTTGTTAGCTGGGAAACATCTATCCATCACCGGCTCCAGCACCAGAACCAGCACCGCAGCGGCAGAAACGATTGTAAAAACATTGAGGGAACATTGTTTTGAAATGTTTATAATGTCCAGTTTTCTTGTTGAGGTTAGAAATGTATTTAAAACTTTAAAAAAAGTTTCTTACAACACTCTACTAACTTTATTTTCACCCAGTATCGCACTATTGAACATTTAATTTTTATATATTAAAATATTCATATATTAAAATTTGATTGTAACATTATTTAAAGGTTACAAAAATGCTTCTTTCAACAAGTACAAATAACATTATAAGGATGTTCCTAAAATGTTGTACTCAAGAGTTACTGTACATTTAAAAGCAATGCATTACAATATTGTTACTCACTAAAAAAAATTTAACTGCATGACTTAGTTACTTGTGCTACATTACTTTTGTGTTACTTTTTTGTCACCTGAGCTGGGCTTGCTTACTTATTTTTTTTATTTAATAACAAAAAGCCCAAACTGTAAAGGCACTTCCATACCAAAAGTTAAATGAATAAGCCTTGTTCTGAAGGAAGTGCCGATTTCTCCCAACATGGGACAGGATAGGTGTCAATGAATGAATGGGAAAACAAAGTAGCTTATTTGAAAAAAAGTTAAGTAAATTAGTAAAAAGTTAATTTAAATGTAATTTGTTACTTTAATAGTTACTTAAAAAGTAATCTGATTGCATAACTTGTGTTACTTGTAATGTGTTTCCCACAATACTGCTAAGAATGTTTTCTCTCAACCTCAAGAGAATGTATATCAAATATTAATAAACTTATAAGAATGTTGCATAAACATAACTTTAAGAATGCTTTGTCCTAACTTTTATGTATAACTTTTAAAAAACATGCATAAGACCCTTCATGCATGTCATATGGGTCAGCAGGATTATATTTATGAAGAAACATAACCTGTGTTATCTGTGTAACCTCTTCCAGAAATTGTTTAATTAAACCTAGTGTTTCAATGGTCTACTGACACACTTTCACAAACAATGGTACAAACATGAACCTGCACTGAATTTGAAGACAGAAAACACAAAGCTATGTCATGCATCTCTGCTGCTGCATTTAAATGCACCGATCAGCATAACTCATATAGGATAACTGTCAATACACCTTTTGACTTATTCATGTCATATCAGTTTCATAACGCTCAACACATGTGATGCCTCGGTGACTGACAGCTCTCAATATACCACGCTATCGATTCTGGTCAGAGTGTATCGGGATCGAAAGTTTTCCCTGCAAAATACAAAATAAATAAAGCCGGACAGCTGACCAAAAGAACAATATGTGCTGCTGATAAAAAATGCATGAGCTTTTGAAAAGTGTCAGAATTAAGAGAGAGCAAAACACGGGAAAGCCATTTGTGCTGAAAGTATGAAGACGCCGCTGCTTCACATAGACAGCACACTTTCCCATTAACCCATCCAGAGAGAAAGACCAGCATCACACAGACTCATGATCTGCTACAGGAGCCCGGTTTGAGATCTACACTCGCTGCAGACAGCTAGAAATACAAATCTGCAACCATAAGCTTTCTCAATATACAAAAACACAGTGGCGTAACTTTGCTTTGAAAAGTGGTGGGGACACCGCACAAAACGTTTTGCTATTTGTTTATTTAATAACCGAATTTACTTGGGGACTGAGTTCAGAGTTGGAAATGCACTTAATTTCCACACATGCATCACATTCACAAATATGTCTATAAACATCCAAATAAGCAAAACGTAACATTCACAATGTGGAACAACTTGCTAAAAGGACAACTTGCTAAAAGTAGGTGTGATCAATGCACGCGCTGAACGAAGAATCAACATTACGTCAAGAGTCAAGACAAGCCCACAAAATGTTTCCTCATCCAATCAAATAATTTAACCAATCCTGAACTACGCAAAACCTTGTGTAAAACATGAATGAGAGTTCATTTGTGTTTGAAATAGTTAAACTACCTTTATTAATTAAATAATTAAATAAATGAAATTGTTTTGACTAATCTTTTTTCTATGACGTTTTTATAAAAGCTCTATTTTTTCCTCCCCCACCCCACATGTAAAGGCTAGTTAACGGTAAATGTTGCTACCTATAGCATAAATGTTAAAACATCAACAAAATGTCCAAAAGAAAGTGTGGAAGTGATATAAGAAGCTTTTTAGTGAAGCAGCCACGCACAGTTAAGGCCATTGCACACTGAGTCCGAATTTTTCGTCCGAAATTTTCGCACGTTGAAAAATAAATACGACCTCACGTTGTCAATCACGTTTGCACACTGCCTCCGAAATAGTCGTCCGTCAAAAAAAATCGGATCGGGTTCGATTTTTTGCGTTTTTCGCATCCGTATAAAGCATTTTGAGATGCTTTGAGAAGGTGTTTTGACCATTCAGAGCCACCGTACAAGCGAAAGCCAAAATCCAAAATAGTGTCAGACAAATTAATACACTTTGTCTTGCAGCACAGAGCACTTTATGACAAACAAATTGCGGAATACAAAGATACAGAATATAAAGAACTGCTGTTGCCTATTTTTTTATGCCTGGCGCGCACCTTTCCGATGCCGCAGTTCGGGGGGTGTGTGTGTGTGTGTGTGTGTGTGTCTGTGTGTCTGTGGGTGTATCCATACCTCAGACAGTCTCTGTTCAGGATCAATTGGTTCACAGAAATTGGTGGTCTTCTTTTTAATATGTGGATTCAGTATCGCTAGCAAAGTATCAAACTGAGGCACTGACATCCTGAAATAAACTTTGAATCTCTCGGGATAATCCCGCAGCTCTTTGATAAGGAGGTGGAACTCTCCTTCCTCTCTGCGCAATCTAAGGATTGGATGGACCCAATATTTCCTTTTTCTTTTTCTTTTTTTAAAAAGAGAGAGGACAGCAAAATCATCCTCACTGCTTGAAGACGTTTTGTATAGTTTTGCGAATTCTTTCGCAACGGATTAATTAAAACGCATTGGACTGTGTGCAAGGTCTCTGTGCGTGACGAATTTTTAAGATTGCGAATGCGAAAAAACGCATGCGAAAATTTCGGACTCAGTGTGCAGAGACCTTAAGACTAAAATACAGTATTAACATTGTAGACTACAAATAAATTTTAAAAGAGGTACAGGATCTGTAGACTAATTAATTATAGGGAAAGGAAACTACATATCCCATGACGCATATCGCGTATCTCGCGATAGTTTCACAACGAGACTTAATATTCATCTTTGAGGATGTTGAAAAGCTTCTGACCGGCGGAAAAAAATTGTTAAATGAATGAATTAGATTATGAAGAGTGACGATTTGTAGATGGTGCTTTTCCTTTAATACATACCTTACGCAATCTATTTTTCAGTTACTTTTTAAAAGTGGTGGGGACAATATCGAGCCTGGTAAAAAGTGGTGGGGACATGTCCCACCCGTCCCACCCGTAAATTACGCCTATGCAAAAACATGAACGATTCCTGGAAAACTGGTTGAACGTTCATGAAGAATTAGCTGCTTCAGGTGTGTTTGATGGGGGTTGGAAGAGGAGCTTGTCAGACCAAAAATAAAAATTTGTGGAAATGTGTTCACCCTCAGGCCATCCCAGATGTAGATGAGTTTGTTTCTTCATCAGGTTTGTATAAATGTGTCTCTGCATCAGTGTCTCAGCAATGGATGCTCTGCAGTGAATGGGTGCCGTCAGAATGAGAGTCCAAACAGCTGATAAAAACATCACAATAATCCACACCACTCCAGTCCATCAGTTAACATCTGGAGAAGACAAAAGCTGAAACAAATCCAGCATTAAGACGTTTTTAACTCTAATACCATAGAGTCCATAATCCATAATAACTCTTCCTCCAGTGAAGAAGTGTTCTGTTCTGAATCAGGAGAGAAATCTGCACAGATCCAGCAGCGTTTACAAGCCAAAACAGCTCTAAACAAATATGTGGCTGGATTTTGATGAGAGACGACAGGAGATGCACTTTTTCACTGGAGGAAGCGTCATTATGGATTATAGGTTCAGATTTTAGCCAATTTTGAATTATCCAAAAGATTTATGATAAATTATAATATCACATTTGGTAACAACTGCGTAAACATTCAATTCACTATTTGGATAGTCAGTTTCCTGATGATTTTGAAATTTCGTGTCAAATAAATGCTGTTTTTGCTGTGTAAATTACATACAATATGCATCTAATGGTTATGTGTATATTTCAATGTAATCTACATGACTGTAACAGCAAGGGAAAGCAATATATGACGTCAGATTGTCTATATCTCAAATCAGAGCTTGATCTCAGTTGGTATGTATGTGACACACAGATTCCTCCTTTAGGCTCTCAGACCTGTTTTCTCAGCGTCGACCCGAGGCTGATAATCTCCATATATGTTCCTGCATTCGGTCAGTTAACCGCACACACACACACGAGCTCAGACGAGGATTCAGTCATGAACTCCACAGGAAACTCCCACATCTAACTCTGGCCTCCGTCCATCGCAGACATGCCTCTCAAAGAGCCACTTGTCTCAGTTCATTCATTTCTCCTCTCAACCCTTCTTTCCTCCTAACAACTCTAGGCCAGATTTTCATGGGAAGTGAGGGCCTGAACGGCCAGCAGAAGACCAAATTAGGGAGTAATCAGCATCCAGATCTGTAGAGACTATAAATTCATTTCCCCTGTTTCAATGATGAGAAGCAGGAGCCGTCCAAAAACTCCTTCCCAGAGCTCGGCTGTTTGGATTTCTGTGTGAACGCCGCAGAGTGCTTCAGAAAACTGAGAAGCTGTCGAGAAACCCTGAGAAGAAACTTAAATGAGGAAAATCCTTTTGATCGAAGTGACAGGGACATCCAGGACATTTATATCACTCACAATGTTCAAAGAGTCAAAGTGACTTTTCTGAACACAGAAAGGAGGAATTCATTAGCTAACAAAAATTCATTCTAAGAACTTCTAATAAAAAAATTTTCTGAATGTTCAAAACGTGCAGTTTTTAAAATGTTAAAAAAGTTTGTTTTCGTTAGAGCAAACATTAAAGGAATGAAACCATTGGAATGCTCTCTAACGTCTAAATAATGTTACACGAACATCCAACTAAAATGTTTCAGTAAAACATTCTGCAAACAATGTATAAATGGTTATTTCATGATGATGAGCTGCTGACTGCACATTATGTGCTTGTATTTGTGGCAGATATTCAAGTCAAGGTTAGTTCAACATTAATTTTCATACTTGAGAAGTCTAGCTGTTTTATCTGCCTTGTCAACCTCTATATCCTATGAAAGTGTTTTGGCTGTGGATGTGCCTTCATTGGATTTATGTCTGCGTATGCTGTCTTTCAGTATTAACATATGAGATATTTCACTTTAATACCAACACAAATTCCTTGGCACTTTGATAAAGTCGGGTTAATCTGGATTTTACTTGCATATAATCCGCAGTGTTAAATATTCTAGATTTCTGCGAGCATCAGGAAATATCTCACAGTTTATATCATGACAGAGTTAATAAGGTATTGCGGTTCTATCTCTCCTGGAATTAATTTATTGCAGTAGCTGAAATATTCAATAACATTAATGTTATAGCAACAGTTCTCATGAGCCCAACACACAAAAGTATATTCCAAAAACATTTTGCCAAAGTTCCCATTAAGTTATGAAAACATTATTTCTTATTCAAAACACCAGATTAAGGGAACATTAGGTGAACATTCCATTTTATGGGAATGTTACTTTTGAATTTTCTCTGAACATTCTCAGACAAGTATAATATCACAGTTATTTTCAGCTGCTTTCACACATTTTCAAAACTTTGCCTCTTTTTTTCAAAACTTTACACACAAATCCAAGAATTACACACAAAATACAAAACACCTCACATCTCTTGCAAAATGAAGCACTGCATTCAAAATATCACAAACACAAAGAAAACATTTGCAAACACCTTTGCCTTAATATTAATTCCTGTTAGATGTGTTACATAGAGAATTGTGTTTTGCAAAAAGTGTTTTATGAAATTGAAAACTGAGTCAAAGGCTGAGAATTAGTGTCTGGTTTTGCAGATTTGGTGTGTGCTTCTGCTGTTTGAGTGACAGCTTTCAGAAACTGTGTGACAAGGAAAGACTTTGTGTGGAAGCAGCTGAAAAAACAAAAAATGTCAGCCGAATGCTTGAGGAAAGAAGTTTCATGAAAGATGTATAAAAATGTTTTTGTGCTATAATATTTTGAGACTAGATAACTCTGAAACGTTCTATAAATGTTACTGCCAGAACGTTCTGAGAATATTGCGTTTTATCTGGGATGAATGAGTTCTCAGACAGAGTTTGTTTAGGGTCGAGGGTGTTTGGGACGTCCTGTGTGTCATGAGTCCGTCACACCGCAGGACTCCAGCTCTGGACAGATGCTGTAACAAAGGTGTTGTTTACCTGCGTGTTTTATCCGAGCGCATTCTGCTGCTGTTGCACTCCTGCTGCGTCCGAGCCCTCAGTGTGTGTGTGTGTGTGTGAGGCCACGGGTCAGAGCCCAACAAGCTGTGCCGGCCGAGGGCTCACACCTGCTCACTGACTCATGACACACACACACACACACAAACTTCAGGCAGGACATGCCTTTAAAACGTCTTTGAGGACTTCTGAAGCACGTCTGCTTATGAATAAACATCCAGCGCAGTAAACGTGATCTACTCGCATCTTGTTCTTCAGAAGATAATCATTCAAGGTGAACATAATATGCTCTTTCATCATATTTACAGTGCAGTCCCAGTCCTCTCAGGTGTTTATTGATGCTTTTTTAAAACACATTTATCAGATTTCTCATGTACAGCCATTATATGCGGATTAGAGCTGTGATTATGAAGCAAATATGCTGAATGCAGTATTTCAGAAAATTCTTTCATTCAACTCAGTTCAATGTGTAATGCTAAATAACAAAGTATAAAACATTAAAAGTTTGTTTCTACAGAGATTATATATGGAAATTAAAATGCTTTCAAATCATATGTATTTTCTGAAAATACAGTATTTTCAAACATAGAAATGATGATTATTGTTTCTGAAAGACTAACATCATAATAGTCTTTTTGACCACATGGTCTAAACTGTAGTACTCTGTAAAAAAACAAATGCAATGTAAAATGGTAAGATCTAAGTTAACTTGTTCCATTGAAGTAAAACATATGAATATCACTTAATCAACCAAAACACATTACTTTATATCAACAAAACTAGTTGTTTATGGGTTCAATCGGGTAGAAGTGTCTCTTTAAGTTAAGGATTGCAGGTTGCCTCTTTTTACAGTGTACATATGAGTTCATATTTCATTATGTTTACATTCATATTAACATCAAGCACAAAGAAATGTAGTTCCAGGCACAAAG
The DNA here is from genome assembly GCF_936440315.1 of Barbus barbus. Classification (NCBI taxonomy): domain Eukaryota; kingdom Metazoa; phylum Chordata; class Actinopteri; order Cypriniformes; family Cyprinidae; genus Barbus; species Barbus barbus. The sequence continues at coordinate 957,033 of NC_136748.1, forward strand.
CAGAAGAACACTGACTATGAATATTGTGGTGTTATGATCATTCCTGGCTGTTACTGGACATTTTGGCTGATCTTCGACAACTCTTTTTGAATGTAACAGGGCTGAAACATGCAAATGTCATTAGTTGACCATATTTGTTCTCTGTTATAATGTTTGATTTATTACAAGACACACTAAGCCTGAGAGACACTAGCAGAATTTAGTTATACATTTAAATTATTAGTAAATGAATTTTAACTTACTGTGTTGTTGAAATAAAGTATAAAGACTTACCTTTTGAATAATAAGAAATTATACAAAACCATTTTAGACACAAATGGCACTTTTCACGAGACTGATCTTTCCAAGCATCTAGAAGATGTTTTTTGTTTTTATAAACAGCCTGAAGACAAGCAATTGGCATGTTATTGCACACAAGTCAACATTTCTTTCTTGTCTTCTGTGACAGACAGGAATCCAGCGGTTATGCGGGTCAGGGTCTCGGTTTTCATGTCTTGAGAAGCAAAACTGATTCTTGACTGTCAGTTTTAGACTCATTCTGTCACTAGTCTCCAGTTCATCAGCTACTAAAATATTATTGTGTGTAAGCCAACCCTGCAGGCTCATTGGAAATACGTGAAAAACTGCAAAAACATAACTATACATGCATTTTTCCAGCTGAAATGAACACTATTAACAGTAAAACACCAACAGCCTGTGGTTCCTGTTCACACAAATGATGATTACAGGGGCAGATTATTAATAAAATGTGCCTGAGTTAATAAAAACATGAATCCACCCTTCTGTAAAATCAACCCAATAATGAAACTCTCCAGAAATGAGCAACTGAATATATTTTGCTCATTTCAAATACGCTAACAAAGGTTAAGTCAGATTTATTTCTATAGCACTTTATACAATAAAGATTGTTTCAAAGCAGCTTCACATTAAACAGGAAAATGTTGCAAAATTCATAAAGTATGAAAAGAAGATAATAGAGTCATTATTCAGATCAATACAGTGCAGTGTTGATTCAGTTCAGTTGAATAATAGTGCCAATGTTGGATAAATCATCATTTATGAAATTATTAAAATTTCAGCTGTAAAACTGCTCTACAGAAGATAATAGAGTCATTTTTCAGATCAGTTCAGTTCAGTGTTGGTTCAGTTCAATTCAGTAACTGTGCCAGTGTAGCAAACACAATTCAACTATTTCAGTTCATCTGCACAGTGACCTGCAATTGTTTCCTTAACCCTTTATGGTACGCAATATGATATCAATGAGGAAAAAAATGTTTGTAATGTTTTTCTTGCTTAAAATTGGACACTATAACAATATCAATAAACATTTTCATAATTTTAAATTGATTTATTTATTAAAAGTTTGTTGCCTCAAGGCAACACTGTACCACAACGGACACATTAAAACATTTGACATTTTCATGCAGAAAAAAGAAATATATTTATTGAAAACATACATTTCTTTAATCAAACACTTGAACAACCAGATTTATCTCGTTTTTAATGTATTACACATATTTATTAAAAAGTAACATTTCATATCCAGCTGTTGCTCTCAGGCAACATTGTACCATCATGGATAACAAATATAACCAATCCATCATATCAAGTTATTGTATCAAAACATTATAAATCACCATAACCTTGTCCTAATATGCACCTTATCCTTGCAAGCATGCACATAAACACACAAGGACCTGTATGTGCACAAACACATGGCACCTCACTGCTTGTGAACGTTCAGAAAGCAATTCCTCTCAACAGACAAATCATAATGTGTGAAGATATAATACGTGAATTACTATTCTTATAAATGCATTACAAAATCAAGCAAAAATACACATACATTTAGATAATTAACTCTTTTTCTTACAAATATCATACACTTGTATTATAACCTAGTATGCCTGCATGGCCTTATGCAATTCCATTATGGTACAATGTTGCCTTGAGGTAACATGCAGTATTTTTTTTGCATTTTCATTGATTAGTATTTGAGTTATCCTACCCTGTGATAGCATTTATCAATTAAATGGGCGTCTCATTTTATTTAATTGGTTATTGGTTATTTTGTCTGACAGTTGGATTGTGTGTGTGTTGGAGTGAGCTGGTACTGATCTGTTGGTTCTAGCTATAGTATCATTTTTAAGCGGATGTTACTTTTTTTAGGGATAGTGTAAATTTTATATGTATTTTGGAGAATGTATGTATTATGCATTGATTAATTGTTTTATATTTTTAGGGTGACAATTTTACCATCAGTCCAGGGACTGGCTAATTCTGGCACATCGTACATTTACTGTATATATTATTGATGTGCATTTTCCCTGTCAACTAAACCTGAAATAAATAAATAATAAAATAAATAGACTGTGACCCTAAGGAGCTATTTTGGACATAAATTAATGTATTTAAGTAGGAATTGTCACTTTAGTAAAGACAGATAATGTAGGAAGTGATATTTTAGGTCAGCTTTAAAGTAGTTGTACAAAAGACAATAGTGTTTTAATTCAGCTTGATTTAATTCAAGTTTTGTATTCATCTGATAGTTTCAGTGGAGTTAAATCCATATTACTGAATTTTAACGGCATTTTAAGCCCCAAAAGTACCAGGGTTTTAACCTTTTTCACATGGTATCGTGGTGACAGCTTGTTTGGGGGACATATAGTAGTATCAGAGTGTATTTCTGCTGAAGCTGGGCTGTATCTCTCGCTACAGTGAGAGTTTGTCCTCATTGTTGGAGGGCAACTCTAGATGGACGACAGACCGGCCTGCTCCCTAAGAGGTCAGCGATCCTGCTCGTGTGGGCAGAGGGAATAAACAGCAGGGGTCCGAGGAAGCGGGAGTTTGTCTGTCTCCCCCACCTTCACAATGCATCTCCTGTATTTATGCTTGGCCGCAGCTGATAGTTTTGGGTCAAGCATGACGGGTTACTCTAAATAAACACACAGCACTAGTCAGGAGGAGCGGGTGCGTGTGATTAATCAGCGGGCAGATGCAGGGTGACTGTTTGTGTGCGTTCTCAGGTCCCTGCACAGGGGACAGAATGAGGCCAGCGAGGATGGCGGTAACGCCGAGGTTTTGACCGGACCAAGCCAGAGCGCCGCCGGCCAGACGTGGCCATCCAAGTATGTAATGTACACATGTACTGTGTGTTGTTTTCTATTTTTGGCCAAAGGACAAAAGAGCCGCTGTTAATCATGCAAACAATCTTTGTTTCTGTCCATGTCATACATCAACGTGACACCGCTGGCATATTAGCGTGTGCTGATAACAGTGTGTTTCTTAGATTCCATCAGCCCTGCTCCATGAACCGTAGAGTGGAGAAAATAACATCCTCGCAATCCTCCGATCACAGATTAAAGGAATATTTCAACCTAACATGACAATTCACTCTTCATTCGGTCTCATTTCTGCCATCGTTCATCATGGAGACTCTGGCTAGATACAGGCTGTTTTGAGCCAATCACCTGAGCCGCGAATGTCACGTGACCAATGAGGAGAATGATGTCATGGTGACATCACAACAACACGCTTCACTAGTGACGTCACAGATTGAAGACTGGACCAATGGACTATTCACAGACTGATTATTCATATGATATATTCCCACAGCTATTAAAGGGATAGCTCAGCCAGAAATGAAAATACTGTCATCATTTACGCAAACAGCTGGTGGTAGCCATTGGCTTCCACTGTATTTTTTTTCCAATACTATTAAAGTCAGTGGTTACCATGATTCTTCAAAATATCTTCCTTTATGTTCAACAGCAAAAAAGAAACTGATACAAGTTTTGTACAATATGAGGGTGAGTAAATGATGAAAATTAAAACAATTTTCATATTTGGGTGAACTATCCCTCTAACATTGTAAATCTTATATTTTCATTTATACAAAATGTAATGTACATTTATAACACTATATGTTGCATATATTTCAGAAAAATGTGTTAACTGCTGCCATGTGAGTATTTCTAATACTGTTTTCCTCTTTTGTAAGGTAATAGATGCACTATTATGGATTATTATGGAGACACTCTGACCTCCATGGAACACAAAATAAGAAATAGAAGTCTGGTTGGCTTGAGAAGCAGAATGAAAATAAGCCATTTTTCATTAATAACATCATACACAACTGATCGATGGCTAAATTCAAACGCACCTGTGCATATTTATATGAGCACTCTGTGAAGAGCATTTTGAGAATGTTTTCATGTTGAGCATTATAGCCAGTCATAGACATGTCTGTTGAGCATGTGAACGCAACAGCCAATCAAATGTGTTTAAGTTAGCTAGACTGCACCATCAAAATGCTGGAGTTCACAGAATTATCCATGCTCGTGGATTTCTTTGTTATATCCAACAAAGTCTAAACACAAGATATGTTCAGAGATATATGCATTGTTCAGAGTAAAAAGTTGTTTTTTAAATTAGAACAGGAGTTTTTGCAAGACTGCAGAACTCAGTGAGTTTGCTAAACTCAAATGATTGACATCTTCAGTGATCGGAAAGGGAGTGCATTTTGCTCCTGCTCTGTTTATAATCCATTCACAATTTGAATGAAAGTTTTATTTTTCATGCTGCTAACTACACACTGCAAAGTTTCAGGAGTGACAACCGTATTCAAATGTAGTGTTGTATCTGAAATCAGAATGATTGACACAATAACCACAATGCAAAATGTCAAAATTGATGCAGTATTAATGCAATAGACCTCCCACCTCTTCTATAACATGTAATGTCTTTCTTTGATTTCATTTGCTCTTCAATGTTTACATAAGTGAAACGAGCTTTTTTAAGGCTACATGCTAACATTTAATGCATTATTTACTTAACTATTTTTTTCTATTTTCAAATAGAAACAATTAAAATAAACTAGTTCCAATAGCTTTTGCAATGGCAGTGAAATTGTTACCAGGAACTGTTAAATTATTCCGGTATTGGCACAGACTACAGAAACTTGGTTACACTTTGTTATTATTACAGTATAAGTACACTGTAATTAGTACTGAGTAATACTAATGAACTACATATGCTGACAATAGTTTTAAGGTTAGTTGCTTTCAATTATGCATACTCTACTGTTAGCACTGGAATAAGTAACATGCGTAATTACATCACCTTAAAATAAAGCGTTACCTGAAGTTTTGGTAATGTGACAACACTAATTGCACATATTCAAACCTCACATGATTTATGAGCAGCAAAGAGGGTTATTTTTACATCCGTTGATGACAGAACTATCCCATGACTGCAGAAGATGATTTTGAAGCCTGAGTTTGTCTTTAACGCGTTTTTTTGTGGCTCAGTTTTCCGCTCTTCTTCGCTCTCCTGGTCTCGAGTCTATAGCATATGAAGGGCAGCATCCTTCACCCAGTGACCCGATCACCATGATTTATAGATCTGACTCTGGGTCTGGTTGGCGTCTGCCGCACACCCTGCCCCACAGCAGCATCATCTCACCTGTCAGATCCACTCCGGCGCTGGACTCGGGGAAGGCTCTTCTGGAAGACGGCCCTGGGCAACGCTGCCCTTATCCTCAGGCAAGGTGCTGGCCTGCGTCTGCCAAAAAGCTTATCTGTTCTGATCGCGGCAATAGGCTTCAACCTGAATGCCTAGAGGATCAGAGAGAGAGAATAAAGCGGAGCTGGCCAGCAAGTAAAGGGCTTCTGGGAGCGACTGCAGAGACGGCCGAGTTTTGCCTTGAGCGAGGGTTCAGGCAAAAACCAGACCATCCAAACCCTGCTGGCGTGAGAGACCACCGCAGGCGCAGCTTACCTGCGTGCAAGTGTCAAAATCGCAGCTTCACGGCTCTGTGTTAGATCTGCAGACTGACCTCAGATCAGCCTCACAGTTACAGGTCAAAGCACAGCCCAGCGCCTCTCAGACTCAAACTCACACACCTTCACTCAGATCAGATCCAGTTCTTGGTTATGAGCACACACTGAGAGAAGTCAAACAGCAGTGGCTTTCATTTCAAGTTTACATTGTTCCAATCAAAAATCATGGTTTACTTTTTAAACCAGTGTTGTTAAAAGCAAATAACACTCCCAATAGAAAATAAATAAATAAATTGGTAACACTTTATTTTAAGGTGCCCTTGTTACACGTTGTACTTACTGTTATAATAACAATAATTTATGCATCATACATGCAAGTAACCCTAATCTGAACCCAAAGCATATAGTAAGTAGATGTACGTATTTAGTTAGTTATTAATTTTTTCCCCAGATATGATAATATCCAAATTATGTGTCATTAGTGACAAAAATTGTGTTATGATCCGATATGGTCGGTCACAATTGTGACTGGTGGGATAATGTGTATACTGAATTAACATATTTCTGCAATCATAGAAATTGTTTTATGTCTTAGCACAACTATTGTTTGATCACATTCTAGGGTTACTATTATGCATTAAAATCCCTTATACAACACAAAACAATAAACACAAGCACAAGCAAGCGACTTCGGTAAAAGCGTAAAAAAACAGGATGTCCTGGTTTACAAACGAGGCCAACTTGTTCGTTACGGATACTTTTAAGTGTGCTAAGCTTCTAAACGCTGTACTGCGGACGAGATCACAGAGAGTTCAGCTCTATCTTGTGTTTGTTAAGTGTTGTTGTCACGAATTCAGCCTCTGTGGCTCCCTCCGCTCACCACCAGAGGGCACCGTCACCTGAGTACTAACCATCATCGGACTTAATTTCCCACATGCCCCATACCTGTGGCTGATTTCACTCACAGGTGTTTCCCATTGACTCTCAACTACTTAAACTGTTCTGCCAGCTTACTCATTGCGAAGTGTTGTCATGCAAACATTTCTGAGTGTTTATGCCGTGTGTGATTCCCCGTGTATGACCTGGACTGTTTACTGGACTCTGATTCTCTGCTGCCTGCCTATTCTGATTCAATCTGCCTTGTCATTTTATTATCCTGTGTGTTTGCCGCCTGCCCTGATCTCTAGCATGAACTCTGACTTTGATTCTACCTTATCAACATTGTTTTTGAAGCCCGTGATTGAGCTCTGCCTGTTTGACTTGCATTCTGTTTTAATAAAGCTGCACATGGATCCTAACGTCACTGACTCCTCGTTACAGAAGACTTCGCCAGATCTCGATGCAGCAGCATTCTACCACTTCACCACCGAGGTCTCTGCTCAAGCATCGGTCCTGGCCACACACCAGCAGCAGGTCAACCGATTGACCTCGATTACCGAAGAACTGGTAAAGGCTTTACAGACGCTTCGTCTCCAAGCACCCAACAATCCTGCTCCACCCCCCAATCCACCTCAGACACATGCTATTCCCAACACCTCCAGCCCTCGTCTCGCCTTCCCAGAGAAATTTGATGGATTTGATTACAAATGTAAGGGCTTCTTACTTCAATGTTCTATGTTTGTCAATCATCAACCCATGTTGTACCCTGCAGACGAGAGCCGCATAGCATTCGTGTGTTCACTTCTCACGGGGAGAGTGCTGGATTGCGCTACTGCAGTATGGAGTGAGGATAGACCAACCTTCCCTTCGTTCAGAGCATTTATTCAACGCTTCAAGGAGGAAAGGAAGTGGGTGAGCAACTGCTATCTCTCCGGAAAGGAAGGGGTTCGGCGGCAGATTATGCTCTATCATTCCGCACTCTCGCAGCTCAGACGGGGTGGCCAGACGATCTTCAAGCTCCACTACCGCAAAGACTTGTCTATGGAGTTGCAGTCCGAACTCGCCTGTCGCGACGAGGGAAAATCACTGGAACAATTCATCGAGCTGTTCATCAAAATCGACAATCTCTTTCGATCTTGTCGCACCAACCGTCTGCCCACTTCTCCCATGACCCTTTCAGCAGCTAACTCAGACATAGAACCCATGCAAATTGGCTTGACGCGCATCAGTGAGGAGGAGAGAGAGAGATGCATTCGACAGTGCTTATGTTTGTACTGTGGATTACCGGGACATCTACGTGCAGCCTGTCCCACTCGTCCATCTTACAATCGCGCTGCGGTGTGTTCAATTTCCAAATCTACTACCAGTTTAGAGATTGCAGTCACTCTGGAGGGTCATTGAGACAGTAGCATTGATCGACTCAGGGGCTGCAGGAAACTTCATGGACGTATCATTCGCTAAGGATAATAATATTCCCCTTGTTCCCTATGATTCTCTCACTTGGCAGTCGCAGCGCTAGATGGCCGACCTCTGGGCTCCGGTTGCATTAAATTCACCACTGAAGATCTGCAGTTGAGCACCGGAGTCCTCCACACGGAAACCATCCGCCTGTTTGTCTTCCAATTACCCCACAAAATCCCGTCATCCTCGGCCTTCCATGGCTGGAGCAGCATAACCCCTCTATCTCATGGACTAAGAGACAAATCATTCAATGGTCAGACTTCTGTCTTCATAACTGTCTTCACAGCATGCCCGTCAAGAGGAGGAGCGAGACTTCTTTAAAAGACCCACTTCCCAGTGTCTATCAGGATCTAGTCGAGGCCTTCAGCAAGGTGTAAGCATCACACTTACCCCCTCACCAAGCCAGCGACTGTGCCATAGATCTCCTCCCAGGATCGCAACCTCCCAAGGGCAGTGTCTTTCCGCTGTCACAACCTGAAGCAGAGGCTATGAAATCCTACATTCAGGAGGAGCTCACCAAAGGTTCCATCATTCCATCCACTATCATTCTCGTACCCGTGCAGTGGGACATCATGACCGAAATCACCGAAGCCCAGGTCACCGAGCCACCACCAGCTGAAACTCCGCCCAACCTCACGTACGTTCCACAGGCCCTAAGACAGAGTAATGTAACTGGTACACACGAATCCTAGTTCAGGCCATCCAGGTATAGCGGCCACATTACAACTCCTCAACAATAAGTTCTGGTGGCCCTCTCTTCGAACTGACACCATCACGTTCATTCAAAACTGCACCATTTGCAATACATCCAAATCCCCGTGTCAATTACCAGCCAGCCTTCTTCATCCATTACCCATCCCACAAAGGCCATGGTCACACATCGCCATTGACTTTGTGACCGACTTACCATCCTCTCAGGGCCACACTACCATTCTCACAGTAATTGATCGTTTCTCCAAAGCCAGCAGGCTGATACCACTTCCCAAGCTCCCCACTGCCCTTGAAACTGCTGAAGTTCTCAGCAATAATGTATTTAGGTTCTATGGTCTCCCAGAGGATGTAGTCTCTGATCGGGGTCCGCAGTTCACTTCCCGCGTCTGGTCCGCCTTCTGTCAACAACTGAACATTAATGTCAGCCTCACCTCCGGATACCATCCTCAAGCCGGTCAAGTGGAAAGATTGAACTAAGAACTCACCCGCTTCCTTCGCTCATACTGCCAGAAAAATCAGTCTGTTAAAAATCAGCTATCTGCTATGGGCCGAGTATGCTCAATTCACTCCGCAAGCCATCTACAGGTCTCACCCCCTTCCAATGCATCCTAGGCTTCCAACCCCCATTGTTCCCGTGGTCTGGGGAACACTTTGACTTACCTGCAGTGAACTCATGGTTACAGCGCAGTGAGGAGACGTGGAACAATGCTCATGTTCATCTACAAAGAGCAGTTTGTCTTACCAGAGAAAAAGCCAATCGTCATCGACGAGCCAATCCCAACTACCAACCAGGGAAATGGGGTTGTCCATCCGTGACATACGGCTCTGGTTACCCTGCAAGAAGCTCAGTCCCAGGTATGTGGGTCCTTTCAAAATCATTAGACAAATCACTCCAGTTTCTTTTAGATTAGCCTTACCTGCCCATGATCGTATCTCACCCACTTTTCATGTCTCCTTGCTCAAGCCCGCTGGTGGTCCAAGAGGAGAGGAGGTCCTAGAGGAGGATGGTGACCAGAGAGCTCCTCCCATCATCATTGACGGCCAGGAGGCTTACCAGGTCCATGAAATCCTGGACTCTCGTCGTCGGGGCAGGTTCCTCCAGTATCTCGTGGACTGGGAGGGATACGGTCCAGAGGAGCGGTCCTGGATCAATGCTGATGATATTCTTAAACCTTCACTCACTACTGATTTCCATAGAGACCACCCGGACAGGCCTGCCCCAAGACCTCGAGGAAGACCCCGGCGTCGTTTGCCTCCTCGCATCAGGAGCCTCTGCTCACCACCAGAGGGCACCGTCACCTGAGTACTAACCATCATCAGACTTCATTTCCCACATGCCCCATACCTGTGGCTGATTTCACTCACAGGTGTTTCCCATTGACTCTCGACTACTTAAACTGTTCCCCCAGCTTCCTCATTGTGAAGTCTTGTCTTCCCATGCAAACATTTCCGAGCGTTTATTGCGTGTGTGATTTTCCCCGTGTATGACCTGGACTGTTTACTGGACTCTGATTCTCTGCCGCCTGCCTATTCTGATTCAATCTGCCTTGCCATTTAATTATCCTGTGTTTGCCGCCTGCCCTGATCTCTAGCCTGAACTCTGACTTTGATTCTACCTTATCTACGTTGTGTTTGAAGCCCTTGATTGAACTCTGCCTGTTTGACTTGCATTCTGTTTTCATAAAGCTGCACATGGATCCTAACGTCACTGACTCCTCGTTACAGTTGTGGGGACCCCGGGAAGGCTAGCAATACTTGAGAACATAGCTAATGGGGATCCAAATAAATAAACGATAGCAACACTGACAGGAATACTGAGATAAGACAAATACAACCATCAACATATTTCAAAATTGTTTCTTTTTAGTGCTACCAGTATTACAACATCAATATTGTAACTTATTTATAACATTTGAACTTTTAATTTGCAATACTTTGTCATTGCAAAATTTTAGTGCAATCTTCACTAACAACTGCAACTGGATTTATATTTTATACCTAAGTTCACTGTTATCACACTATTGGGACCATCAAGATGTTTACTGATTCTATGACCACACTCAACAAAACTGAATATGTGAATGCATATATTAATACTAGACACCTTAAGGATAATTTGTACCAAAAATCTTTGTCATATCTTTGTTAACATACTTTACTAGCCTTTTGTTTTGGAGCTTTGATGCAGTTATCTGCTCAAGGTGCAAATAGTAAATAAACTGCTCTGGTCATGTGACAATTTGCACTAACCATGTGAAACTGCACATATTTCATTGAGACCCCAGTCAGTGAGGTTTTAGAGCTTTAAATGAAAACCTTTTTTATTCTGGGTTTGGTACAATGTAAAAACATGTATGTACACAATAAGAGAATTGTATCAAATAAGGTCACCCTTGGGGACCCTGGGTTTTATTTATTTACTTTTTAATTTTTTAATTTAAGGTTGTCTTTTTAGTATGCATGCTGTATTTTTAAAAAGACATCACAAAAAAAAAGAACATTAAGGTTTAAGGAGCTAATATACCTGTCTTTATATTAATTAAACTAAATTAAACATTGACTAAAATCAAAAAATAAATAAATAAATAAATGTATTATTATTATTATTATTTATTTATTTTTATTATTTTATCGTAAGAGAACATTTGGTTATATTTTATTTTAAGGTGTCCTTGTTACAGTGTAAATAAACATTAAAGTTCTGAGTAATATTAATTAACTACATGTACTTACTATTGTCACATGTGTGTTCCCGTTGTGTTCCTATTATGTTCTTGTTTGGTAGTTCCTGTTCTTATTAGTTCATTATTGGCTAATTCGTGTCCAGCTGTGTTTAGTTATCTTGTTTAGTTAGATTATTATTTAAGCTCTGTGTGTCCCTTATTCTTGGTTCCGGTATTGCTCGTCAAACCCCTTGCTATGTGTGTTCCTGCCTGTCTTGTATCTATATGTAAGAAGATTAAAGTATGTGTATCGCTATTCTCCTGCGTGCTCTGCGTTCCTTGCTCCTTGCTCCAGCACAGTAGCGTAAGCGTGAAAGAATACCGGAACCCAAGAGTAGAAGTGAGCGGCTCCCTTTCTCCCCGTGTTTTTGTTTTGATTTAAAGAAGTTTTTGTTTTCCCTGTTTTTCCTCCTGCGGCATGAAAACCGTAGCATGATTCATCGCCATAGCCCATCGAGATCTCCCCTTCAAGTACGCTGAGGAATTTTGCAGGCTCGCTGCAGCGACGGAATTGCAGGTCGCCATCATCAACACTCTGTTCTGGTTCAGGGCCAACCACCATCGCCCCGTGGATCTCTCAGACACCCGGTGTGTCCGGGCCTGATCCAGAACCAGCCCGCCATCAGTCCCGCCTACTGTTCGTCAGTCAAGTCTGTCAGCTGTTCGTCAGTCAAGTTTGCCGACCGTTCAGCCCGCCAGCTGTGGATATCCCAAGCCCGCCATCCGCTCATCAGTCAAGTTCGCTGGCCATTCGTCTGTCTAGCCCGCCGGCTGTGGCTAACCCAAGCCTGCTGGCTGCTCGTCAGCCGGCCGCTATGAAGTCAAGTCTGTCAGCCGCGGCTCACTCAAGCCCTCCGTCCACCTCACATGTGCCCCTAGGAATGCTGGTGGAGTATGAGGGGATGTCATGGGCTCCAGCTCCAGAGCGCCCTCTAGTGACTGCTCCTCGAGAGCTCGCTCCACTGCAGGCTCTAGCCACAGACCGGAGTCAAGTCATGTCCCCAGAAATATTGTCCACAGGAACCATTCTTGTTGGTCTTGTCGGTCCTGTTGGGGTTCCTGAGAAGCGGACTGCCTTTCTTGTCAGGGCCACGGAGGCCATTCCCAAGCCGCCTGCTTCTCCGGTTGCCTCGATGTTCCTGAGTGCACCCCTGAAAAGGTCCCTGTCACCCTGTTCAGCCCAAGGAGGGCTGTGGGTCTCATGTTTGGCCTAGAGGAGGTCTCAGATTCCGTGCCCAGCCCAGTGAGGGCTCCAGTTCCTGTGGATAACCCTGAGAGGGCTCATGTTCCTGATTTTAGTGCACATAGGGCTCCTGACCCCGTAGGTTTCCCCAAGGATTTTTTGGAGAGGTGTAGTAGGGTTCCGGCTGTAGTGGCCAGGCCAAGGGGCAAGGCCAAGGCCACGGAGGCCGTCCAGCCATGGCCTCCTGAGTTTCCTGCACCGCCATGGCCTCCTGAGTTTCCTGCACCGCCATGGCCTCCTGAGTTTCCTGCCTGACCTGCCATGGCCGCCCGAGTCTGCCTGATCCGCCCTGGAGGCCTCCTCTGTGTTCACGTCCCTCCCCGGTGGTACTGTTACGGTGCGAGACGCGCCGTCCGGGAGTGGGGCGATCTGTCACATGTGTGTTCCCTTTGTGTTCCTGTTATGTCCTTATTTGGTATTTCCTGTTGTTATTAGTTCATTATTGGTCACTTTGTGTCCTGCCTGTCCTGTATCTATATGTAAGAAGATTAAAGTCTGTTTATCACTATTCTCCTGCATGCTCTGCGTTCCTTGCTCCTTGCTCCAGCACAGTAGCTTAAGCGTGACAACTATATGGTTAGGGTTTGTCTTAGGGTTACTTGCATGTAATTATGTATAATTAATTGTTATTATAATAGTAAGTATATGTAATGTGTAGCAAGGGCACCTTAAAATAAAGTGTTTCCGAAAATTCTACTTTCATATTAGAGCTATTTGGCTTTTCTCTGTGGTGGAAATTAGGTTGTAAAAAGCCCAAATATTAAATATTATATTAACGTTAAGTTAATAAGTGTCCTTTTCACCCTGTTTAATAACTGCTACATGGTTTGTCACTAACTTTGTCACTGGTCTGGTTGTACTGTGTCTGTTCTTAATGCAAGCTCATATGCTTTCCATACAGATGCATGATTACATGGATCCAACATGCTGCATTTCAGGAAGTAGTGTTGAACAGCTGTATTTTAACTTGAATCTCATTTCACATTTTTGTTGTTATTGTACTGTTTGTGTTTGTGGAATAGAAAATATATATATATATAATGCAACATAGAAAATATAATAAATAATTAAGTGTAATAAATACAGTGTTTCAATACGTTAATGATAAATATTCAGGCCCTGTTTGCAATATTAATAAGGGAAAATACATGAATACTTAAACTGTGTAATTTAATGTATTTAAATGGCTTTATTTGGTATGTTTTTAATAGACGTATAGTAACACAGAGCTGCTGTACACATTTGGATTTGAGAGCAAATGACAAAATAAGAACACGACACACTCAGGGAGGTTGGAGAAAGTAACTTACGTAACTAATGTAAATATCATCATGTGTAAAGGATGAAGACGTCACATAAATGATGTTAACAGTCTCAGTGTTCATTATTATAATAGCTGTAATCTTGGCAAGGCTTCCTGATTAGTTTCTATGTGGCGTTACGTTTGAAGTCAGAGCTCACTTCCACACAGCGTGCCTTTGGCTACAAAAACACAAATGTTAGCCAATACTGTATTTAACAATAACAAAATCACCTTATCAGTACAATATCAGCATGTCATGTGGTTGGTCTGAATATTTGAGACACTTGTCCAATCAAATGAGAACAACTGCAAATGAAAACTACAGAAGCACCTTGTTATTATTCTCATTGTATTCAATCATGTTTTTTAACTTTATTATATGCAATTTTCATGGTATTAAACTACTGGTGTTATTTTCAGCCATAGATCAGCATCTTTGGACCTGATGGCTCCCGTAATGATAAAACTGTAATATCACCATAAAAACAGAAAAACATGCATTTTCCCAAACATACCAAGTAAAAATATTATTTACTAGACCATGCTTAATCAATATATTTTCTTTAAACACAAACCAAAATGTTACTAACTGTAGTTCAATATAATCAATTTTATTGTTTGTTTAATTTATTATTATTTTTTTTAATTACTATATTTATTTTTTATTTACTATTTATTTATTTATTTATACAGCTCAATTTCACCATAAACAAAACAGTACTGTCAACCCCAGTGAAAAATAAATACACTAAAATGTATTTGAAATACATTTATTTCATGCTAAGTATACTACAAATAAATGTGCATATGTGTGTACTTAATAAAAATACCCTGCAATTGTACTTTTGATATACTAACTGGTATACATAAAGTCTGCTAAATTGGAACAACTAATTTTGTACTTAATTCACTTTAATTGTGTGGAATTAGTGCTGAAGTCCAACTAAAGATATGCTGAAGTACATTTGATTGTGCTAAAGTGGAGCTATTGCAAGTATACTGTACTACAGTCAGGGCTCTGCACTGGCAGCTTTGTGTTGTCTTTGTTTAATGTTTCTTTGTTTGTCTTGTGTCGTAACACATTGCTTTGTCTTTGTTCGTATCTACCATGTGTTCCTGTGGTCCCACCTCCTTGTTTAGCCCTTGTCTTGTCCTCGTTTCTTTTAACTGTGCTCACCTGGCCCTCGTGTACTTTCCTCCCTTTATATTGTGCTGTTTTTCCTCTTGTGGGTGTGGGTTTGTCTTGTGCCTTAGAGACAGTTACTGGCTTATTGCTCTATTTTCCAGTCTTGCCCTGTTATTGCGTATCATTGCTGCAGCATTTGCGCTTGATTTTGCTGTCTTCTGATTTTTGGTTTTGTTCCTCTGTAATCTTGCTTATATTTACTTGTAATATCATCTTTAGTTGTTCATCAGTCTTGTTTCTAGTCTTGAACTACTTGGATTTTATACTTTAGTTTTTCATTAGTCTACATTTAGTTATTTTCTTTACTTTCTGTTTGTTTTGTTTTACTTTATTTTCTTGGTTGTAGCATATCTCTTTATTTTTTTTACAGGAAGTCACAATAACTGATCTTGCAGTGTTGCTTCAACACTTGTTGACATGTAACAACTTGTATTGGTCTGAGTTTAAGGCGGGCAGGACAGTGTTATATGAAGCTTCTCAGGGAAATTGTAAGGTAAGTGAGCCTGACATAGAAAATTTGATTCATCACTAATAAGGCTAGTAAAGCAATTATAAGTAAGCTTACCAACAAAGCAAAGGTTTATGAACAATGTTTTGATATGCGCTTTAAAATAAGTTTAAAAATCTTAGATTTTTGTGAAAAAAGGTCATTTTAGGTAGAAATGGCTGGTTAAGGTAAAATGGGCTGCATACACACACACACACTTTTGGACCGATATTGAGGGTGAAAATGGGTTTATAGGCCTAGATCTGTATCCGTAGAAAATCTTAAATCTTTAATAAAATACAAGCATACACCCATACATGCACATAAAAGACACCAATGCACAGAAACGCTCACCTAACATGATCAGTTCATTTTTAATTGCGTTGTTTAAATTTTCATTTAACTTTCTTTTTAATGAAATGCATTTATGGTGTTGCTATGGCACACTAAAGACCATAGTGTAAATTTACTGTTAAAAATAAAATGATTTAAGCTGAAATTACCTGTGGTGTTCTCTTTTTATATTGGCCCTTTTTAAATGAATGTTGTGCCGTGGCTCAAGAAGGTACCTGCTAATACTCTAACTCTCATAACTTTTATACTTTTTTTCCCATTTAAAAAATATCAATATATTTAAGAGGCCCATGCTAATTTATAAGAATATCATTAGATCTCATGCACAGCTTATTTGATGGTATTATAAATCTTTTACCAAAACATGGCCCCTTTTAGCTGACTTCACCCTAAGTCTCAAGTGATATGTTAATATATCATTTGAACTATACTTAGTATGAAAAATGTATTTTTAATGTATTACACTCTGAAAAGTGCTGGGTTATTTCTGTAAACACACAGTTGGGTTGTTCATGATGGGTCAAATGGACTACAAGAGGTTCTTTCACCACTGAACACCTGGGTTGGGTTATTTTGACCCAACCAGTTTGTTTATTTTTCCTCTTCATCAAATTTTCTGGATTCTTCACTCGTCTCGTCGTCAGACGGTCAAGCAACTCGCAGCAAGCAGGATTATAAGGTAAATTAATATGATATGATTATTTGCCTCTATTTTTAATAAGCACACTGATTTCACGGTTAGTGTGATTATTTGATCTGTCGCTGTGCAGGTAAACGTTACCGTTATTCTGTGAATGAAGCCGCATACAATTATTTATTTATTTTTTTTGTTGACAAAGGCCTCAATCTCTTATATAAAAGAGGTGTGTGTGTATGTGTATGTGTGTCGTGCGTGTGTAAAATTATACTTATTTTAACACCTCATGGAAAAGGTATGAACTATCGTTAGGTCAGAAATATAGGGGTAAGTTCAGTTAACTTACTGCCTGTGTAACGTTTCTGTATGACTTTGAAAAAAAAAAAAGACCTTTAAAAGATAAATTTTAGTACGAAATGATCTAATTCTGACAAAACATTACAATTAAATGTCTACAACGTGCTGAATCCAACAACTTATTTGAGTGCTCCTTTTTTTTTGTTCCTCAAGTAACGTTAGCTGCATTAGCTACCCTTAATGTTTAACCATGATATTACTGGTATGTAATATTATTTCTTAAATATTGTTAAATGCAATGTCTACATAAAGTTAGACTTAATCTCTCATGGTGTTTGAGGTCCTTTTACTCTTCCTCTTTTAGTGAATGCTTGTTATTTTAATCAGAACACAAGAGGTTTATCCAGGTTAGCAGTCAGTTAGAGAGGCCATGTAAAGTGTTTTTTGTTAGTGTTAGATGTAATAAATTGTATTTGAGATTGATGAATAACAGGCAGATCACTGGATTTCAAGGCTGGCATACTGTATGGTTTTGCTATCTTTTAACCCAGTTTTTCATCCTTATTTTACAGAATCTGTTTTGCCTCCCAAAAAAATTCAAGAAATGGTGGTTTCGCAGCAATGGGTCTACAAGCATCCCAGAAATCTTGGAGTTCCCCAGGCTTCTAGAAGACTTGGCATGCTAAGAAATAATCTTGATTTTATGGTTTCGTTTACAGAAATTTGAAATGGTTAAATTGTTAGTGGGTTTGTGCAGATAGACGATATAGTGTATTGACCATAGTCAGAGATATCGCTGAGAGCTGATGTCTTTGTCGTTAGTCAAGGTGATATTACAGGAGCTGCCCCACATCTTTAAAATTTGAGCACATTGTGTTCTGTGAGTGTACACCGCAGCAGGACCTCTGCCAGAACGCCACTAACATCTACATATTCCTAATAAATTACATTATGTTTGTCTCAGGAAGTCATTCATGTAGGCTGACTAAGTCACACTTCAGCCATGCCATTGTCACATGGTCTGCCTGTGTCATTTGTTTCTGATCCAATCTATTTAAATACAATCCGAGCTATTTTATGTGTTGTTTTGATTGTGAGATCAGTTTCACAGCTCGCAGTGTATTATTCTTATGGTTTAGATGCTAAAAGGGAGCGTGCTTTCAAAGTCCTGCCCACTCTGCTTCCCCGATCAATATTCAAGAACGGAGGAAAGGTCTTCAGACCCACAACCACAGAATCGGTGAAGTCATTCATTTGACGTACAACCTGTTTTTGTTTTTTTTTACTTTCTCTATACACAGTAATGTGCAGAACGTTTAGGCCTCTAGTATTTTCAACAAGTCAGATATTTGACTTGTGTATATCTTTTTCTGTAGTGTGTCAGTAGGAAATATCAGTTTACATTTCCAAACATTCACTTTGCCTTTAATTGTAGTAATCCAGTGAGATGTTTGTGCTCCACACAGAGATCTGATCTGATCATCATCAGTCTGTCTGGAATGACATGAAGAGACAGAACAAACTGAGACTAAATCCAGAAGAACTGTGTCTCTGCTTCAAGAAACCTCCTGCAAAGCTACAGTGCTGTTAAAAGTTTTACACACTTGTGAAAAAATGCTGTAAAATGAGGATGCTGTCAAAAATAATGTCATAAATAGATTTTATTTATCAATTAACTTCTATTAACTAAATTAAATCAACATTTGGTGTGAGGATCCTTTACATTTTAAAGCAGCTTTTGCCCTCAGTGCACTTGAGCAGAGTTTCTCATGAGCTTTGCAGGGAGGTGTCTTGAAGCGTCTTGGAGACATTGCCACAGTTCTTCAGGATTGAGTCTGTCTCAGTTTGCTCTGTTTCTTCATGTCATTCTAGACAGACTGGATGATGATCAGATCACATCTCTGTGTGGAGCATTAGCTATTTTTGGACTCTTTGTGCAAACAAAAGTCTCTCTGGATTATTACAATTAATAATTATTGATTATGATTATTAAAATTAATGTTTGGAAATGTAAAGTGATATGTCCTACAGATACATTACAGCAAAAGATCGAAATGACTGACTTAACCATTATTTTTCTAAAATACTAGTGGCCTAAAACCTTTGTACAGTACTGTGTGTGTGTGTGTGTGTGTGTATATATATATATATATATATATATATATATATATATATATATATATATATATAACATACACACACATATATACAGCCCCCTCCATAAGTATTGGACCAGTACAGACAAAATTGCTCTGTTGGCTGTGGAGTCAAGACATTTGCAAATATGATTAAAAGATGAATATGAGACAAAACTACAGAATGTCACATTTTATTATTAGCCGTTTCAACACATACATATTTTACCAGATAAAAAGAACAGCACTTTTAGAGTTCATCCCACTCATTGATGTGAGCATAAGTATTGGAGCAGTTGAACATAAGGCAGATATAAAAGATTAAAAGCTATTATTTAGTTACAGATCCCTTGCACACAATCACAGCAGTGAGTCTGTGACCCATAGACATCACCAGACTCTTGCTCTCATCCTTTGAAAGACTTTTCCCAGCCTTTAATGCAGACAATCCCAATTGTTGCTTGTTTTGGGGAGTTTCTGCCTTTACTCTCCTCTCCAGCTGCTGAAATACATGTTCAATCAGATTTAAATCTGGAGATTGACTTGGGCAATCTAACACTTTCCATTTCTTTGCTCTTAGAAACTCCTTGACTGAACTGGCAGGGTGTTTTGGGTCATTGTCCTGATGCAATATGAAGCACATCCCAATGAATCTGGTGGCATTTTCTTGAATATTGGTAGGCAAGATGGTTTTGTCCCCTTCCAAATTCATTCTGCTGCTGTCATCATACATTAAGTCATCAGTAAAGTTGAGAGGGCCTGTTCCAGAGACAGCCATGCACGCCCATGCCATGACACCACCTCCACCATGCTTTACAGATGAGGCTGGATGCTTGGGATCATTGCAGTTCCCTTTCTTTCTCCACATTAGTGCTTTCCCATCACTTAGATAAAGGTTCATCTTTGTCTCATCGGTCCATAAACACAGTTCCAAAACTCTTCTGGCTCACCTTTGTGCTTTTTTGCAAACTCTAATCTTGTCTTTCTATGTTTGGTGCTGGTCAGAGGTCATCTTGCTGTGTAGCATCTGTAATTCTGTGTCAAAGTCTCCTGAGGACAGTAGATTGTCAGAGCATCACCCCAGCTTTCTGGAAGTTGTTGGTGATTTTACAGACACGTCTTTTAGGGTTCATTTTCACAGCTTTTGATTTGTCTGTCATCATACTGTTGTTTTCTCAGCCGATCAGGTCGTTTGTTGGTTGCTGGTGGTTTCCAAACTCTTGATTTCTCCATGCTCTTTGTTTTTGCTAGAGCTCTAACTGACTTCCTCTTTTCTTTTAGCATCCAAATTGCTTGCTTTTCTCTCAAAGTCAGCTCCCTCGTCTTCATCCTGGTTTGTGTGTGTCATCACTGAATGCAGAATAGAGAAGTAATGTATATAACTGATACGACACATTCCCTGCTTTTAATATCTGAAGAATTAATGCAACAGGACACAGCTGATCACTTAGAAAGACCTGTGAGGCAACTGCTCCAATACTTATGCTCACATCAGATAGAGGGATGAAACTCTAAAAGTGCTGAACTTCTTAGCTCGTAAAACATCTATATGTTGGTTCGCCCAAAAATAAAATGTGACGACATGTACACTGTAAAAAAAAAAAAAAAAAAAAAAAGCCAACTTAAAGTTAAGGCAACCAGCTTCAGCAGATTTGAATTCTCTCAACTTATTTTTGTAGGAGATTCTCAACTTTTTGTTGCATAAACTCTGAACTCTGAGAACTCTGAAGCTGGTTGCCTTAATTTTAATTTGGCTTAATTTTAAGTTGTTTTCTCATTCATCTTTTAATCATATGTAAATGTCTTGACTCCACAGCCAACAGAGCAATTTTGTCTTTACTGTTCCTGTGTGCGTATGTGCGCGCGCGTCTTTAAATACCCCATAATTTATGCCATGTTGGTTGGATGAAATTTAGGTAGACAACCAAGAAGTGCCAGTAAGCAGAAAGAAACCTAAATAAGTAACGCAATAAATATTTTGTTTGTGAGCAACCTTTACCAGACCCAGTTCACAGGAAAACCCTGGCTGATTTTCATACAATACACTTAAACGTTATTTGTCAACGTAAACGTTACAACTTGTTATGTTGCAAGACTAAGTGTCATGTAATTAACAGCTGGGGACCAACATGGTGATGCATGCCTGCACATTTTGTGCCTTGGTGACGAGACGACGACATCCCACACCTTCGCCATGCCATTGAAACGGACTTGTTGCTTGAGGCTGTTTATCTTGGAAGTCCTTTTTTGTGCTTTGTTAGCTAAACTAACATCTTCCTTCCTGGGAATTTCTCCAGCATGCAGTATATCATATTGATGGACATAAGTCTTCATGTGTGAAGTATTTGAGGGCAACGTTTTTTTTTTTTTTTTTTTTTGGCCAATTTTTTTTGTCACATGTATTGTCTGTTGTAGGTCTCTTTGTTTGGCTCAGTTTTAATGGCACAATGTTTGGACTGATTCTCATGTGGCAATAAGTTTCATAGTGTTATGATGCTGCAATGTTGACAGAATGGGAATACCTAGTTTACAAAGTTTTGTGTTTTAAGGAAACCGATCTACAAAAAACGTTGTTTTTGTAACCCAGCGGCTGGGTTAAGGTTGGGTTATTTCTTTTTTTTAACCCAGCATTTTTAGTATATTTTTACTAGGGAAGGGAGCGAAAGAACAGTGTTTTAGCAAAGCTTACACTATAAAAAGTTGAGCCTGTCTCCGATGAATAACCGTGGCTGAGTTCCAGTCAGAGCATGGGCTTATTGAGTCCTCTTCAGGAGAGAGCAGTTCTCAGCACCGCGGCTGATTTGGTGAACTACTTCAGAGAAAGAAAGGTTTATATAACTTATTAAAGTCGTTACTGTGCTATAAATTATTTTAGGCAATGCAACATAGCAGCCCTTCACCGGCTCAGATTTCAGAGACACACCGGCACGAGAATTAGCACTATTTCGGTGAAAAGCGATTACAGGGTTAATCAAATTAAAATGCTACTTTTAAATGTTACACTTATTTATAAAATGCTTGTTAAATTAGTTTAAATGTAATATTGTTAACTCTGCTGTTTTCACCCAAATAAATTAAATTTGTCTTATATTTTGTCCATGGCTGTCCAATATTTACCCAGCGCTGGGTTGCCAAATAACCCAAATTGGGATGTTTTTAACGCAGCAATTTTTTTTAGAGTGTAGATTTTAGGCTAAAAAGTGGTGACCTGCAAATATTGCCTTAAAGAACTATTTCTACCAGATTTAACTAACTTAATATCAATTTATGTACTTGGGCTGATTGAGTTTGTTTTTTTTTTTTTTCAGTGTAGCTTGCAGTGGCACGAACATTGTAAATATAAAAGTGTCTCAGAATTAAATACTTTCATAATATCATTGCTGCTGTGATTTTAAAGTGCATTTGAAAAATAATATTCAGAACACGTGAATTTGAAAATGAGCGCTTGCATTATTCCTTAATTTGCGTGCATGAGCTCAGTTCGCTGGTAATCGTTAGGATGTTCTAGTCGCCATCACGCTGAACACAGCACCATATGCCACCGATTGTAGCAAACGGCTCCGTATGGTGGTCAATATAAAAAAGCCACGAGTGTTTGGAACGCCATTTAATTTCTCCTCGCAGTTTTCTTTTTTCCTCATGCGCTGAAATGGCTTGGCACGCCGTCGGCTTCTTATCGTCATCACAGACACGGCAATCAGCTTCCATAATCACAGTTTTGCGTGGTGGAATGGAGCGGGGCCGCGGCCAGCAGCTGCTAATGCGGGCCTCTACGGGCTGGAGAGCAGCAGATGGGCGACCGCCGCTGCTGTCAATTACTGCAGGAATGCGCAGCGCTAATGAGAAGTACGGAAAAACGGCAAACAAGATTGCGATCTGCGATTGATTGCTCCCCACTGCTCGTTAAAGCGCTCCTGGGAAACTCCTGCTTCAGCGCCAAACAACACAGAGCACACAGATCACTCCAAACCTACAGATCTGTGTTCTGCATCATCTACAGTAGCCTACTACTCAGGCATGTCATTCACATGATTGTAAAGCGCATTGGGTGTACAGCAATACACAGTCAAATCTGCTTTATTGTCAATTCTTCCACATGTACAGCACATACAGAGAATTGCGTTACGCTCAGACCCTTGGTGCATACAGTTAACATTAAACACTGACAGTAGACGTTCAAATACAGATAAATAGTTTAAACATATGTACATACAACTATACAGATATACAGATGAGGACATTGTAGAAAAATAAAGAAAGAGATAAAGTGGCATAAGGCACATGGCAGATAGAGTGCAAACCAGTTAAATAAAACACAACTGTGCAGATATAGGTGTATAGAGTGTATATATGTATATAGTGCAAGAGGAGCTTATCAGTCTGAGGACATTGTAGAAAAATAAAAAATAGTGGCATAAGGCACATGGAAGAATAGTGCAAACCAGTTAAATAAAACAAAACTGTGCAGATGTGTAGTGCAAGAAGAGCTTATCAGTCTGTTAAAGTGACGAAAACAATCTTATATCAGACTATCTGAAGAGGTAGTTTGTAGTCAATGCTGGATGAGGTAGTGGTCAGTCCCATGCTGCACAAGTGACAGGTGCTGGTCACAGTTTTTAAGTGGGTAGGGGGGGTCGCAGTATCAATGTTCAGTGTTGCATGGGGTAAAAGAGGGGAGGGGGGGCAGCTTTCTGACAGCCTGATGTATGAAGCTGTCCTTCAGTCTGCTGGTCCTCGCCTGGAGACTCCGCAGTCTCCTCCCTGATGGCAGCAGACTGAAGAAGCTGTGTGTCGGGTGGGTGGGATCACCTGCAATGCAGAGGACTTTGCGGGTGAGACGGGTGCTGTAGATGTCCTGGAGGGAGGGGAGAGAGACACCAACGATCTTCTCAGCTGCCCTCACTATGTGTTGAAGTGACTTGCGGCAGGATGCGTTGCAAGCGCCATACCACACAGTGATGCAGCTAGTCAGGATGCTCTCGATGGTGCCTCTGTAGAAGGTGCACATGATGGGGGTCCGGGGACAGCGTCATCACCTGGTCGCCGGGAGGAGGTGGAGTCTTCTGTGCAGTGGTGCTGTTTTGTGCCTCAAAGTGAGCAAAGAAGGCATTCAGCTCGTTCAGCAGGGGGATGGTGCTGTCACAGGTCTGTGGTGGGGGCTTGTAGTCCGTAATGGTCTGTATCCCCTGCCACAGGCTCCGAGTGTCTCTGCTGTCACTGAAACGATGGGCTATCCTCCTGGAGTACTGTCTCTTGGCCTCTCTGATGCCGCGGGAAAGGTTGGCCCTAGCTGTCTTCAGGCCCTCCTCATCTCCAGCTCTAAAGGCAGCGTTCCAAGCCTTCAGAAGTCTGTAGACCTCCCCTGTCAGCCACGGCTTCTGGTTGGCCCTGACAGTGATGGTCTTTGTGATTGTTACATCATCAATGCACTTGGAGATGTAGGCAGTAACAGTCTCTGAGTACTCTTGGAGGTCTGTAGTGTTGTTGTATGTGGCAGCCTGTTTAAACATATTCCAGTCAGTGGTGTCAAAACACTCGAAAAGTCTCGAAGTGCCTCTGACGACCCTTCTGGCCACACTTGAATCTGTTTGTGTATTGGTTTGATGACTTTGACGAGCGGTCTGTATGCAGGCATTAGCATGACAGTGATGTGGTCTGAGGCTCCGAGGTGGAGGAGGGGGAGGGCCTTGTAAGCTCCTCTCTGGGTGGTGTAAACAAAGTCCAGAGTGTTTTTTCCCCTTGTTGGAAAGTCTATGTGTTGGTGTATTTTTGGGAACACACTCTTTAAGTCTGTGTGGTTGAAATCCCCAGCCAAGATAAGAAAAGCATCTGGGTGGGCTGTCTGCTGCTCACTGGTGTGCTAGTACAGATCATTTAGTGCCTCACTCCTGTTGTTGCTGGAGCTGGGAGGGATGTATACAGCAACGAGCAGTATGGCTGTATATTCCCTCGGTAGATAGAACGGCCGGCACTTAATAATCATAAACTCCACCAGGGGTGAGCAGTGTTTGCAGACCACAACAGCGTCGCGACACCATGCATCATTGATGTAAACACAAAGCCCGCTGCCGCGGGTCTTACCTCCCTCGACGAGAGCTCTGTCAGCTCGATAGCATGTTAGCTGGTCGAGCTGTATGGTGCAGTCCGGTACGTTGTTGTTAAGCCATGTTTCCGTAAACACAAAAACACAACAGTCTCTTACAGTCCTAGAGCGAAGTAGTCCAGTTTATTGTCCAAAGAGCGTACGTTCGCCAGTACGATGGTGGGGATAGCTGGCTTGTGTGGGTTGGCCGCTAGCCTAGCTCGGATACCTCTGTGCTTACCCCTCTTCTGCTTCCTCTCACGCCGCTTGTAGCGCCTCCGCTGTGAGTGAGATGCAGTAGTGGGGGTCGGTGATGGTGTAGGCTTTCGGAGCAGACCGAGGTCCCGCAGCTCTTCGGCGTGCGCTGAGTTTAACTCTAAAAACGTGATTCTGCTGACATCGAGCAGAAACTCACGACTGTATGCGCGCTTAAAGACAGGTAGACTTGACAAAGATGTACAAAAACATTGCGACTTACAAGACAAAAAACACGAAAACACCGTTCTGTCGGGAGAGAGAGAAGCCGCTGCGCCTGTGCGCGCCGCCATGTTTTCCAGATTATATAAATGCACTATATAAATGCTTCATTCATTAATTTCATAGAAACTAGACTGCAGAAATGTTGCCCACTTTACGCCAAAGTCAAAGAAAATCACTCAAACACACATTTAAACACCATTTGTGAATGTGAAAGCTCTCACCGCTGTCTTATAACTTCGGAAGATGTGGAATATGATGCACAAATCATAAACAAACTCCGGTAAAACTTTATTTTAAGGTGTCCATAATACACAGTAATTACCTAGTTAAATACTTAGTAGTAGCCGTTGTACTTGCATGCAATAATGTACTTACCATGTAACTAAGTTATGGAACAGCATGTACTTATCACTGTAAAAAATTATTTGTTGACACAACTGTTGTCAAGTCATTTTGTTGCTTTGACTCAGTTAAGTTTAGCAAACACTGTGTTAAGTTCACTCAACTTGTATGTAGTTGTTGAAATAACTTGCGTTAAATTGAGCCAGCGTACTGTATCAATTAATGAGCATTTATGTTTTTTATTTAAGTCAACTAAAAAACATATTGGTTGAACAGAATTTTTCATGTTTTCACAACCATGAAGCAAGTCTAATCGACATAAAATAGTAATTTTTCCTCATCATAACTTAACTATTTGTGTTTACTGGACCTAATTGCTTTGACGAGAAGTTCTGGATATATCTCTGGAACCAGATTTTTTATGAAATCAACAACTGCAAAATTGAAACTCTCTGCATTTATTTTTTAAACCGATACATTGCATCCAAAAACACAGACACAAAGAATTAATTCAAAGAATTCACAATTTACACAAACGTGCAAAATTCACTAGTATGCACACACCCATCTTAGTCCCAAAATAGTACAGATAACTCTCCTTGTCATTTTTAGATATTGTCATTGCAGGAACAAGTGTACATGAAGAATTCACAATAAGCGGTGTTAAAACACTTCACATTAAACTGTTCAAAAACTGTCTTCAATTCCCAATCGTAGAAACATGAAAAGGAAATAGGAAGCAGTGCAAGGTAACAACAAAACAGTTATTTAAAACAAACAAAAAAATAATACAATTAAGAATACCAATGTTCCACTTCAAACAATGAGATCTAAAACAACAATGCTCTTAAATGAGTTAGAGTTATATTCGCTGTTAGACAAACTGAAGGAAATTACGGTTTAAACGGGAAACCATCATTTTTGATTAGACCAATATAAAAATGCACTTTAATTAAATGGAATGGTAATTTTGCTTTTTGTGATGTGAGAGTGAATCGGGTTTAAAATAGAGCCCTCCATGCATTCATAAATCTGTCTGTGTGTTCTTGGCTCCTGTCTTTCCTTTTCTCTGATTGTTCTTTGTCCGGCTATTGTAGATCTCTGGACTGATCTCAGATCATCAGATCAGCTGTTTCCTCAGGGACAAACCCAGACTCCTCAAGGGCTTGAGCGATATTTCTGCAGCCCTGATGCCAAAAGTTCAGTCTGAATAGAGTTCAGAACAAATGTACATTTAAAATGAACACAATTCTTATTAAAAAATATATATATATATATATAAACTGACCTCAAGATGAAGTAGAAGAAAAAGGCTTGAGTAGGAGCATGACTGATCAAAAAAACTTTTTTTTGATTTTTTTGGTCCAATCTTTGGCACTTATTCACTCAGATGTGCTTTTTACTTACAAATCAGGAACATCTCAAGCAATTTGCATTAAGAGCTAACTATTTTCATGCGTCACAATTACAAGTTCAATTATAAACCAGCAACAGGAGAGCTTTAACTTAAAAAGTTACACAGAAGGTCTTTAGATGACAAATGTGTCAGTGTGAAAAATAGGTTTCACTAACTTTTTTTTTTTCAAATCAACATCAGTCCTGATCATAACTACCAAAAAAATATTTTAACCCTTTAAAGGCCAGTTTGTTTACATAATGCCACTGTTGTTCTTATGCCAAAAAAAGAATAGTTAATAATTAGAAATAGCATTAATCTTGATGCATTTTTTTCCCGCAGTGCCTGATTACAAACAAAGCAAAACAAAAATAAATACCATTCGGTCTCAAATTTCTCCGTACACACATATAAACCATGCTCTGATAATCATAATCAGAAGAAAACCGAAGAAAAGAGAGTGTTTGATCCAGAGGTCAAACCTGAGAAAATAGTGCAATCAGGTGGAAAACAGTAAAAATTGTAAAAACAAACATCTAAATAAATGTTAAAGCCTTACTTTACTTACTTACTTACTTTTGTCATTTAGCAGACACTTTTGTCCAAAGCGACTTACAAATAAGAAAAAGTAACTAAAACTAACAACTCTATCAATACTATATACCCACATATTTAAGAAAATAAAGAAATTAAATAAAATTGACACATGCATATATCAACATTTCAATAATAAACATATAAATGAAAAAAACTCAAATAAAAAGCGATACTTCTATCCCTTGCCGGTGTCCCTGCCCGGTGGAGTCGCACGGTAGAGTTGATGGTCTTTACACTCTTTACTTCTTACTTTTGTCATTTAGCAGACTTGTCATTTAAAGCCTTGCCAACAAAATGAAGGCCTATTAATAAATAATGCATTATTGTATGGTAAATATTGCCGTTTTAATGGGTTTCATTGGGGAAATTTTTGTCCTTAAGATCCTACAATAGATTTCTGAAAGGAAAGGAATTCCATTAACATGACAAATTATGCTTTTTGCATTAACATAGCCAAAATGATCAATCAGTCTATCAATCAATAATGAAAAATACCAAAAACAAGTTGCACAAGGCCTGTTTCTTGCCTAATCATTTATTTGGCAAATGTCCCTGTTTCTTGATTGATTTGTCCACATATGAAGCATTAGTGGAGTGGTTTCAGTCATTTTTATCTGACAGAAAATTCTTTGTCAAACTAGGTAACTTCTCTTTTTCTGATGCTCATCTCACCTGTGGCCTCCCCCAAGGCTCGATATTGGCACCCTTTCTTTTTTCCCTGTACATGCTTCCTCTGGGTTCCACTCTAAGAAGGCATGGGGTGTCTTTTCATTTCTATGCTGACGATACCCAGATTTGTTTACTTATTAAGAAAAAAATATTCTTCAGCACTTAGTACTTTACTTAGGGGCCTAGACGAGGTCAAAATCTGTCTAGCTCAACATTTTTTAACGTTAAATGAAGATAAAACAGAGGTGATTGTTTTCAGTCCAGCTGATCATTCCCTGGCTACCAGCCTAGATCTGGGCAGCTTATCGGCCTCCAGATCTTCTCATGTGCGAAATCTGGGTGTCCATTTTTTGATGAAATTGGATAAACACATTTCTTCTGTAAATGGTTCCAGTTTTTGACAACTATGCTTGCTGTCTAAAATCAAACACTTTTTAAATATTACGACATTGGAGATGGCTGTCCACACTTGTATTACTTCACTGCAACTTACTATATTGCAGTATTTCAAAGTCACAAATTACTTGCCTACAATTGGTCCAAAACGCTGCTGCTAGATTTTTTAAAAATAGTCGCAAATGTGACCACATCACCCCTATATTGAGGGCCCTCCAATGGCTGCCTACTCAATTTAGAATAGATTTTAAAGTTCCCTTGCTGGTGTACAAATCTTGACATAACCAAGCCCCTAGTTATCTCTGAGAGCTATTGCATTTGTATACTCCCTCTAGAAGTCTAAGATCCAGTGATCAGAATCTCCTTTTAGTTCCTCAGTCCAGACTTAAACACAGAGGGGATGGAGCTTTTTCTGTGGTTGGGCCTCGGTTATGGAACAGTCTGCTGCTTGAGATTAGAGTAGCACCTTCCCTATCCAAAACTCACTTGTTCGATCTGGCTTACTAATATCCCATTCTTATTACATTGTACTATGGTCTTGATTATTACTCTGTCTTCAGAATGTTTATCTGTCATTCCTTTTGGTTTTTAAATTCATATGTTTTATTATTTCTGTTTTATGTGTTTATGGTTTGATTTTAATGTACAGCACTTTGGTCAGTATTGTGGCTGTTTTTAAATGTGCTCTATAAATAAATGAACTTGAAGCGTCCCGGATTAAATGCATGATGAAGTCGACACAGAATCTTTTGGACGAGTCCTGAATCATTTCTATTAACACTAACAGCAGTTAAACTGGTTTCCCCAAACCACTCACTTTCATCAAGTGCTTTCAGTCGGCGTTGAGAGAGTGATCACGTCATTAATATCACAATTATCTTGAGCTGCTTCACACCAGGCCTTTAGTAAGTGTATATTTAATGTACCTTATTAACAAATGAATCATCTTTGTGCAGAGAGCAGAGCTGCAAATGACCAGAACCACTTCATTAAATAGAAAGGAATTAAATGTTCTTTAAAGAAGAGTTTTTAGTAGGAGGTGAAATGAGCTGCTGCACTGATTGTTAAACTTCACTGCTGTATTATTGAGTTAATGGCACAGATAATTGACAGACACTCATAAGTGCTTAATAATGGCTATTTAATGCACCTCCATCCATTCGTTACACTAAAGCATCTCTGCTGCTCCTGATTTTGTTACTTTAAGAGCTATTTCTACTTGATTTAACCCCGTTTTGTTTGCATGAATTCATGTAGCTTGATTCAGCAATATTAAAGAATATTTTTGTTGAAATGTTACCATTTTAGGTTAGGGTTAGATGGTAGTAATGCACAATTTAGTCATAATGTGCAACTGCATTACTTTAAAATTAAGTGTTTCTTTTTTTTTTTTGAGTCAAGACTTTGAGGTTTGCAAATATAAATCGGCTCTGTCAGTAAAAATATTGCTCGACAATCAACACAGAAAACGTTGGGGTTTATATAAGTAGGCACAAATGAGCAAACAAGACACAACTGCATTCGATGACAGGATAGTCAAGAGAAAAACTACAACTAGACTACAAATACACAGGAAACAGGAACTGAATGGATTTAAAAATAAAAGACATGAGCCAGAACACAGAAAACAGACTAAAACTATAACACATAAACTGGAAAAACTTTAAAACAATTTTCACTCAGAAATTGCTAGTAAATTTGGCAATTAATAACAAAGAAAAGGCATGTAACACATTGAATTAAAGTGACATTTTGAAGTAGAAAGACTGAAATAGTATTTTCTTGTAAAAGGTACTCCAGTAATCTTGGTTTTATTTACAGCCTCATTTTTTGTATAGAGCTGAAATGGAGACTTGGCTGATATCTATAAAGCAGGTCTGGATTCATTCTAATCCGACTCTATTGGCTGGACATTTACAGTATTTCCCTCCATCACATTTGTGCATTCATATCCCAGAGGTGAGAGTTTATTTTGTTTGACGGCACTCGACTGCTTCCCATCCTCTTCATCTGCCGTCTGGACGGATCACATTAACTACAAGTGACATGAAGCCTCTTTCTGGAAAAGTTCAGACTGCTGCATGATTTTGCTAATTCACTCTGTGTTCCACAAATCTTTAAGCAGAGACTAGGGACATGGCAGGTTATCAAGTAAATAAATACATGTTAATACTGATTAGAGTGTGCATGATTTTATTATATGTGAAGAAAAGGAGCATGGAGTGATACGAGAGACATGAAACTAGCACAGCGATTGAAAAAGTCACTCAACTGTGTCATTAAACACAAATAAATGTAGCACATAACAGAACAGGGACAGGGGTCATTTCTTAACTCAACTTACTGTCTTAAAATGCAATGCTGATGCATTTACTCACGCTCATGTTGATGCTTTTGCTGAACACAGAAAAGGTTATAGTGCAGAGTGTTGTAACCAAAGAGTTGACGGTAGCCATTGATTTCCATAGTACAGGAAAACATACCATGCAAGTCACTGGCTGGGTTGAATATATTTGGGTGAATGATCCCTTTAAGACTGTAACTATAATTCACTTGTAAGTGACTTTGGGCTTTCTTTCAGTGAGGCTTGTCCAAAAGTCCAACAGTACACTGAAAATAATGGTAAACATCTAAATTAACTGTTTTACAGGTGTCAAAAACGTAATTTAATATCACTGTTTCAACCAAAATACATTCATTTATACCAAGAAAACTAGTTTTTATGAGTTAAACCAGGCAGAAAAAACTCTTAATTTTTTATTTAATTTTCTTGAAATTTACTGTTGAAGGTGGTGAATTTGCTGCTTTGATATATGAGTCATTTAGACACCTTTTATGATAAGATATTTCAATGCTATTTTCATGGTCCTTTATTTGGAGTTCACTATCATTGCTCAGCCAAATAATGACGATGTTGAGGGTGAACTTTCTCTGCTCGTCTATTCTTGCTCGGAAACAAATATGCAGACGCGAGACATCTGCATCATGTCTGAAATATCCCTGGTCTTGTTGAGTTTGAATAAACAGCGTGTGGAAGCTTGTGAGAGCGATCTTTACTGGCATGCGTCCATGAACTGGCCGTGAACCAGGGTGAGCCAGAGGCTAATGGCAGAGGTGTGGTGTTTATATACAGTATATGAGTGTGTGAGCGTTAGAGGTAACACTTTACAATACTGTTCCACCATTAATGAATAACAAGAACACATGAATAACGCAGTACAGGCACTCAAACTACTAGTGTCTATCAAGGAGCTATGATTAATGCATTAGTAAGTAATAGTGCTTAGTGGAATGTGGTAGTTCACTATTAGCTAATGATCAGTAACTACTATTTTTTCATACCTCCCCAAGAACTACTAAGAACTGTATACAGGTGCATAATAAATATGAATAATGCATAATGTATAATTACTTCTAAAGTGAAGGTCATGGTAACCCACTAGTAATGACTCAAATATTACCAAGTTCTTCAGAATGAATTACTAATTATTTGGATCAGTGTTCTAAAGTGAATAACATGATTAATGCTCTAGTAATGATTGAACTCATTGTACACTTTTGAGGGTTTTGTAAAGTATTGGATAATAATTATTCAGGTGTTACATCCTTCTAAGGGAATTACACATTTTTGGGATCAGTTTTCTGAAGTGAAGATCGTGTTACCGCTCTAGTAATTATTGAAATCATTGTAAACCTTTGAGGGTTTTATAAGTTTCTGGTTAGTAATTCATTTTGCTAGATTTGGTAACACTTAAATCATTACTAGTGGGTTACCGTGATCTTCACTTTAGAATACTGATCCAAATAATTAGTCATTTCTTCAGAAGAATGCAGTAACGCTTGAGTCATTACTATCCAAAACCTTACAGATATCTCAAACGCTTACAATGACGTCAGCCACTTTTAAGTTATCATGCTTTTCACTTTAGAATACTGATCCAAGTAATTAGTAGTTCCTTTAGAAGGATTTGGTAATACTTGAGTCATTACTAGTGGGTTACCATGATCTTCATTTTAGAATTAATTACACATTATCCACAATTCACATTAATTATGAAACTGTATACAGTAGTTCTCCAGGATATATGAAAACAAATAGAAGTTATTGATTAGCTAATAGTGAACCACCAGTCCGAGCACTATTACTTACTAAATCGTTAATCAGAGTTTCTTGTCTGTAACTGTAAACTTAAAAGTTTAAGGCAATCAGCTTCGGGAAATTTTTGAGTTTTCTCAACTTGTTGTTTTCAGTTCATACAACAAAAAGTTGAGAAAACTCAAAAATCTCCTGAAGCTGATTGCCGTAAACTTTTAAGTTTTCTCAGCTTTTGATTTTTTAGCGTGTAGTAGTTACTAGAATGTTAAAAGTGCATTAGGCAATTATTCCTTTGAAGTTATTAATTACTGATGGAACAGTATTCTAAAGAGTTACCAGACAGATGTCTGTAAACGAATGGATGGTGCATCATGGGCTCAGGTGTGAACCGGTCATCGGAGAGCCGTCGTTCACTCAGCACACACATGGCCTTGTGCGCTCCCTCCTCCTTCTTTCATTTTCATTAGTTCTCCAGCGCGGCCTGAAAGCCCGGTTGGCCTGCGCGGAGGTGACAGCTGCTTAAATCACGCCGGTTTAGTGGAGCACCCTGCTTTTTATACACTTTAATCACAGAACTCCTACGGCAGGGGAGATTGGACCAGTGAATAGAATCCACCAATAAAATGAGCAGGCTGAGGATCTGCCGACGGGCTTCTCAGGGCAGAAAGGCATCACCTTCTTCCTGACATACTGCTGGGACGGAGCGCTGCTGTTTTCTCTGCCCACAATCAATCGCCGTGGAGCAACAGGTCTGGGTCGTAAACTCTAGGTCACGTCCTGAGCGGTATACAGTTTCTCATATGAAGCGTAGCCATTAACGCATCGGCCAGAATTCACAGCGAGGCCTTGGGTTGTGTGTTTTTATGGTTCGTCACAGGTTGAGGTCTGCTTGAAATGACACACAGTATTTTTAAACGGTCACCACTTTAATCAAGTGCAGAGAGGAGTTGAGATAGACACCGTCTGAAAGTATTGCATGGGTCTTTCTCTGCCATTTATGACAGCCAGATTTAGGAATGCTTATTTTTAATGTTTTTCAATGTCATGCTAATTATGATTTTTCAAAAACATATTTTCCTAACTCATGCACCCAAAATGCCAGGGACAAAACCTAATGATAATGTGAAACTACTGCTATTTCATGTAATAATAATAATAATAATAATGTTATTGCACTTTATTTTACAGTACGTGCACTTACATGTACTTACAGTGTTATTACAGTGTACCTACCTACGAAAGTACTGGTAATATAAAATAACTACATGGGGTAGGGTTAAGTTAAGCGGTAGGTTCAGAGTTAGTACCTAGATATTAACCAGTTGTTGTAATCACTAAGTACATAGTATATACATGAGGAACAGGACTGTAAAATAAAGTGCTACCATGTTAATAATAATATTCCAAATGTTGAAGAATAGACCTGAGCAAAAAATAATATCACAGAGAAATTGCAGTTGCAGTAATAAGGATGTAGGATGTACAGTAGTTCAATAAACAAGATTTTAGTACATAGTAACATTTTAGACAATATTGTCAGTCTGCATTTGCTCTGAAGATGAAAATAGTTCTAAATCCACAGCAAAACATCAGCAATATACAGTATTTCTGTTTCATTCATGATCAGCTTTCTTAAACAAATCGGTTGAATTAATGATTCAGTGACTCAATAAGTGTTTTTGAACATATGGGTTGAGTATGAATTATGCAATAGCTCAATCATAAAGACAGTCATTTGTTTCATTCATAAATGAATATGAGCTTTTGAACTAATGGGTTGAATGAATGATTCAATGACCCATCATAAAGATCATGAAGGTCATTTTTCTTTGTAAGGCTGCAACCTGCCATAAAGAGTCACTATAACTCCCTAACTAAAGCACAGAATGACCAACAATGGCCTTAATTAACAAATGTTGTTGTGTCAAACATAAATTTAAAATAAATAAATAAAAGCTACACACACACACACACACATAAGCTTCCATAAAAGTTAAATTTAAGTAGAACAATTCTATATAACCCATTAAAATGTAATGATAATGAATGAGAGACAATGAGTATTGTTAATATATATATATATACTATATATTTTTTTAGTAAACTAAAATGAATGTTGTATTTGAATTAACGCTCCTTTGCATCAAACATTGAGCAGCTTTCATTCTCAGTATGGATTCATTAAGCTGTTGGGACACTGATCACAATGGCTCTGTTTGCTGGCTGTGTGCCAGATACAGTACATGTTTATGCACATGTGTGTAAATGCATAGAGTTCAGTTTTTGGACAGTCCTCTGTTGGATCATTCCTCTGTTTTGAATTAAGTCTCGTACTCCAAAAGTAATGTTGATGAGAAATTGAGTGACCTGTTTGCTCTGATGACCCTGGATCACATCTGAACTGAAAAAGAGAAGCATGTGTGAGTTTTCATGCAAAAGACACGATAGAGAGGAGACAAGCACGGTGAAAACACAGCGGAAAATTACAATTGTCAAAGGTACTGAGATTTTAGACAAGACAATGGGAAAGTGGAAATAACTGTCGTCTTTTCAACACTCACATCTGGGCCGTGTTAGATCTTCAAGGCCAGAGCTTTGGATTCAAAAACATTAAAAGTTCAAATAAACAGTCACATCCAGTATTTTAAGTGCTATTATAGCATTTAAGAGAGCGTTGTCTTTGTCTAGCACATCTTTTCAAAGGGTGCTGGCTCAGATAATAACTCTGATTGGGGGAAATAATGTTTCCCATGTGGCAGCTGCTTTCTGAAGCAGTTCATGTATGCTTCATGTATTCCTCATTTCTGAGAAAGACCCGGATGTGTGCGAGAAGTCAGTCATCATGTTCTGCTCTGGAATCGCTCTTCTCTTCATTGCCTTTGTGTTCTCTCTCTTCATGGTTTTAACAGATTTGTCTCATCCCCTGAGGAGGGAGTTTATCGAGTCTCTGTTGACTTGTGTGGAGAAGCGGCCGTGGTTATAAACTACAGGACCACAATGGTTTCAGGAAACTACTTTTAAACTCTAGTTTGACAAGATACAAGCTACTGTTATGGAGTTGCATTTTAAGATGATAAACTACAGTTGCACTACTCTATATATACTGTATTAGTGTGTGTGTGTGTGTGTGTGTGTGTGTGTGTATGTGTGTGTGTGTGTGTGTGTGTGTGTGTGTGTGTGTGTGTGTGCACCTGGTATTTATCACGTCCTGGGGACCAAATGTCCCCACAAGGATAGTAATACCAGTAAATCTTAATCTTGTGGGGACATTTTTTGGTCCCCATGAGGAAACAAGCTTATAAATCATACAGCATAAAGTTTTTTGAAAATCTAAAAATGCAGCATGTTTCCTGTGAGGGCTAAGTTTAGGTGTAGGGTTGGTGTAGGGCAATAGCACATACAGATTGTACAGTATAAAAACCATTACGCCTATGGAGAGTCCCCATAAAACATGGAAACCCAACATGTGTGTGTGTGTGTGTGTGTGTGAAACCCACAACAAATTTAATATGTTAAAGAAAAGACCAGAGCATAAATTAAGCAATATTACAGAGAGGTTGCTGGTAGGGCATGCAATGGTTTAATAAACAAGAATTAAGGATATATTTTTGTTTGAATATTGTCACAGTGGTGTTAGTCTGGGTTTGATCTGGTTCCAAACAAAGCCACAGCAGAACCACTGCAACACACAGCAGTTCAGTTTCATTCCCAAATGAAAATCAAAAATGTGAGTATTTAGACAGGCCCAGTGTTTTAAAGCAAACAGGTTCAGTGATTGATTCAATGACTCACTCACTCATTTAGTTCTGAATGAAACAGCATTTTAGAACAAATAGGTATAGTGATTAATTCAATGACTCATTCATGAAGGCAGTTAATTTGGGCCAGGTGCATAAACTTAGAAAGTGTCTTAAGTATGAGTTTGACCAACTAGCAGTTAGCCAAAGGCTAATCAGTCTTATTTTTGGATTCAACTTTGGATCAGACTAATCTACACTTTTATATAACTGAATTAAAAAATATATATATGACCAGTCTTAAAGAAGAAAATTAGATGATAAACCTTCTATGCAACTGGCCCTTTATTTAAATTTGGCAGATGCTTTTATTTAAAGTGACTTACATTGTTTTATCAGTTCATACATTCCCTGGAAATCAAACCCACAATTATGGCATCGTTAATACCATGCTGTATTGTTGAGCTACAAGAATATGGTCATTTGTTTCACTCACAAATAAATCAGCGTTTTTGGTTAAATGCACGATTCACTGACTCGCTCATTAAAGCCACCTATTGGTGTAAAGTTGTAACAACAGCCTCTAGACTCTAATTAAACTAAAGTCACACTACATTGCAAAAGTACAGTAGTGGCTTTAGCCATGTTCTTAAATCTTCTATACGATTCATAAACCAAAAACAAATGTGGTTCATATATCCACCAGCCGAACATTTCTCCATTTCACTGGAGAAGGTGTAACTGTAATCCTTCTGTTTCTCCAGTGTAATCTCATTCAGATTTCTTAAGAAGATTAAATCATGAGCAAATACCCGAGATCACTGGGATATGAGCGAAGGCTTGATTGCAGCCAAAGGCAGCTGGGACGGAGCCGCGCTAGTAGTCACGGGCCCCGACAGACGCATATGGGGCCCCGAACGCAGAACAGGTGCCTGTGATTAGAGCGTTCGATTACATCATCCCAGTCCATCCAGACGTACACAAACACGCTGACAACACACAAGCTGACTTGGCATCGAGTGGACAGGGGGATCCAAGAAAAACAAAGCGGGCACACGAGAGGGCCGGGGCTTTTGTGTTTGCAGAGTGTCATACTTGATCACAGGAGAAACCTCTAACAGGCCCCGCCGCAGCTTTGAAGCTCGGGAAAGACCGCCTCTGTGGCTACCTCTGATGTCAGATCCAATATTCTGATTGCGAGCTATTTCCTGGATTAAGATTGTGTTTGTCGGGCAAGAAAGCATCCGTCCTCGGATTGTATATCAGAGAGCAGACATCCTAATTACAGCATCCCACTTCGCTTAGCGGCCTTGAAATGGATGGAGCTTTCTTATCCAGCGGCTGGATAAAATGAGTATTACGGTAACACAAACACAGGATCACTGCAGGAAAGCGATGCCGGTTATTTCTGGA
This sequence comes from Barbus barbus, assembly GCF_936440315.1. Lineage (NCBI taxonomy): Eukaryota > Metazoa > Chordata > Actinopteri > Cypriniformes > Cyprinidae > Barbus > Barbus barbus. The sequence continues at coordinate 995,437 of NC_136748.1, forward strand.
TGGTACAAGGTCAAGGCTGATTTTAAACTGGGTTTAATGTCTCTAAATGTATTTGTGACACATTACATAACACTGATCCGCAACCTTTAAGGGGTTGATTCACCTGAACCTGTCAACATTTACTAACTGGGATTTATAAAGGCAAAAACTGATGTTCTTGTGTATACGCCAGCTGAAGAGCATGCGTACACAATCACAATATGCATTGCAACTACTATGTGATAATTACTGTTTCACTGAAATGTATTAATTATTATATGATTTCCTGAAAAAAACAAATAAAAACAAATATGGAGTTGATGCACTTGTTCACATTGCACTTTTAAGATGAACTGCAATTTAGGATCATCATCATTTAGCATAATTCTATGGACATCTTTACAAAAGAAGCCACAAGTCTTCATTTGAGGTGTAGTTTGAAGAAATAGACCTAATTGCAGATGTTATTCACTCATAATCTTCCCAGCTGCCTTCAAAAGTCAAACAATGCACTACATCCCTTTGGCTGAAACTTCACAACTTCATTGTGATTCCAGCACAACCAAAGACATCAAATCAGGAGATATCTAGAGAATAGCTGGCAAGTCCTTATAGAAGAACCTCATCATGCACCATTGCAATACATGCATGTTCGCATGTTGATGAGACCGATGCAGTACATACATATAATTGGTAGAGTGTTTACCCAGAATTTAAAATTATGTCATCATTTCTTCCCTCTCATGTCATTCTCCTATGATTTTATTTCTTCAGCACAGCGTAAAATGATTAATATACTGTATGTTGTAAACAGCGAGGCTCTATAAAAAGTAAAATGTTTCTTGCCCCTGAAATTGTGTTATTGTAAAGTTCCTTGCTGATTTTTATTCAAATGTGACATATGTGAATGTACATTCTTGAACTGAAATATACACTCACCGGCCACTTTATTAGGTACACCTTGCTAGTACCGGGTTGGACCCCCTTTTGCCTTCAGAACTGCCTTAATTCTTCGTGGCATAGATTCAACAAGGTGTTGGAAACATTCCTCAGAGATTTTGGTCCATATTGACATGATAGCATCACGCAGTTGCTGCAGATTTGTCGGCTGCACATCCATGATGAGAATCTCCCGTTCCACCACATCCCAAAGATGCTCTATTGGATTGAGATCTGGTGACTGTGGAGGCCATTTGAGTAAAGTGAGCTCATTGTCATGTTCAAGAAACCAGTCTGAGATGATTTGAGCTTTGTGACATGGTGCATTATCCTGCTGGAAGTATCCATCAGAAGATGGGTACACTGTATTCATAAAGGGATGGACATGGTCAGCAACAATACTCAGGTAGGCTGTGGCGTTTAAACGATGCTCAATTGGTACTAAGGGGCCCAAAGTGTGCCAAGAAAATATCCTCCACACCATTACACCACCACCACCAGCCTGAACCATTGAGACAAGGCAGGATGGATCCATGCTTTCATGTTCTTTACGCCAAATTCTGACTCTACATCTGAATGTTGCAGCAGAAATCAAGACTCATCAGACCAGGCAACGTGTTTCCAATCTTCAATTGTCCAATTTGGGTGAGCCTGTGTGAATTGTAGCCTCTGTTTCCTGTTGTTAGCTGACAGGAGCAGCACCCGGTGTGGTCTTCTGCTGCTGTAGCCCATCTGCTTCAGGGTTTGATGTGTTGTGTGTTCAGAGATGGTCTTCTGCATACCTTGGTTGTAACGAGTGGTTATTTGAGTTATTGTTGCCTTTCTATCTTCTCTAACCAGTCTGCCCATTCTCCTCTGACCTCTGACATCAACAAGGCGTTTTCGTCACACAACTGCCGCTCACTGGATATTTTCTCTTTTTCAGACCCTTCTCTGTAAACCCTAGAGATGGTTGTTTGTGAAAATCCCAGTAGATCAGCAGTTTTTGAAATACTCAGACCAGCCCGTCTGGCACCAACAACCATTCCACGTTCAAAGTCACTTAAATCCCCTTTCTTCCCCATTCTGATGCTCGGTTTGAACTTCAGCTAGTCGTCTTCACCACATCTAGATGCATAAATGCATTGAGTTGCTGCCATGTGATTGGCTGATTAGCAATTTATGTTACCAAGCAATTGAACAGGTGTACCTAATAAAGTGGCCAGTGAGTGTATATGTTACAGGGCTGATGAGACGTGAGACGTACGGATCCATTTGCAAAGCTTTATTGTAAAACGTGGTCATACAGGCAGGGTCGGGAGACAGCAAACAGGTATGGCAGAGGCAAGACAGAGCAATCCGTGGAACAAGCGAGGGTCGACGATCGGCATACAATATCCAGACAGGGCAAGGCAGAGAGAATAATCCAGGAACACGAGCAGGAATCAAGACACAGGCAGACTAACTAAGAAAACAGGGAAACGCTTTATAAGGTAGACGGGCTAACAATACTCGGCGGTGTGCAAGAGCAAGTCCCAGGCTTAGGTAGTGAGTGGTGGTGATTGTGAAATGGTGATCAGGTGTGGGTGTGATAATTGAGAACAGCTGTGCGTGATTAGGGAGTGCAATGGATGGTGGGAAATGGAGTCCAATGTGCTTGTGAGTGAAAATAGTCACTGTGGTGAACGGGTGACCTCTAGTGGTGGTTAACCGGGAGAGCATGGCCAGGATTCGTAACAGTATATATGGAGGGCAAAATATATTTTTAAATGTTTTTAAAAATTGTATTTTTATTTTTAGATTAATACCTATGTTTTGATATATGTTTTTAATGTATTAATGTGTTTTCAAAAATATACAAAAATGGCCAAAAATATCTAAAAAATATATATATATATAAAAATAAAGGTTCTTTACTGGCATTGATGGTTCCATGAAGAACCTTTAACATCCATAGAACCTTTCCATTAGACAAAAAGGTTCTTTCTAGAAGAAATAAGGTTCTTTAGATTAATAAAATCTGCTTCAAATTTATACAATAATGTTTGTTTGTTTTCTGAGTATTGTTCACTGAGAGATTCTTTGAGGAACCCGAAGTAGTTCTTCACTCTTAGAAATAAAGGCTCAAAAAGTGGGGTTTTGCAGCAATAAGAACCATTTTTGGTTCCCCAAAGAACCTTTGAGTGATTCGTCCTTTAAAAACATTATCCCCCAGTTTCACAGACAAGGCTTAAGTCTAGTCCTAGACTAAAATGTAAGTCTGAGCTGTTTCAACTGAAATAAACTTGCACTGACTGATCTTAAAATATATCAGTGCCTTTGCTTTGTCTCAAGATACACACCAGGAATTATTATTATTTTTTCTAAGCATGTTTATAAAAATGACTTAAATGTCCTAATTGAACTATGTCGTAATCCTGGCTTAGTCTAAACCCTGTCTGTGAAACCGGCCTAACTTATTAGTGTGAAGAACATTTTATTGATCTAAAGAACCTTTTGTCCAATGGAAATGTTCTATGGATGTAGAGGTTTGATGCCAGTAAAGAACCTTTATTTTTAACTGTGTATTTTTACATGAATATATTTGGAAATATTTTAGCAAATCCATTTTTGTATATTTTAAACTATATTTAACAATACATTAGCAGTCATCAGTAGCACAGGTATATTTGTAGCAATAGCCATACATTGTTTGGGTCCAAATTATTGATTTTTCTTTTATCTCAAAAATCATTAGGATATTAAGTATGAAGTATCTTCCATGAAGATATTGTGTAAATTTCCTACCGTAAATATATCAAAACTTAAGTAATATGCATTGCTAAGAACTTCATTTGAACAACTTTAAAGGAGATTTTCTCAATATTTAGATTTTTTTGCTCCCTCAGATTCCAGATTTTCTAATAGTTGTATCTCAGACAAATATTGTCCGATCCTAACAAACCATACATCAATGGAAAGATTATTTATTCATGATGTATATATCTCAGTAAAAAAAAAACGAAAAAAAGAAAAAAACCTTATGACTGGTTTTGTGGTCCAGGGTCAGATACGTGTGAGTTGATCAGTGATTTGATTTGCATACTGAACAGTTTTGTATAGCACTCTGTGGAGATGTTGCACAGTAAAGAGATGAATTTGCATTAGGTAACAATTCTAAACATTGCAGATTATTGTTTATTGAGAAACATTTCAACGGGTGAATGCATTAAAAACTAACAGCTGCTTTTCCAGTAAAGATGCAAAGTAATTGCAGTGTATTGTGAATATGCAGCGTCCTGCCTAGTGTTTGAGGCTCGATCGTGAAAGAAAGCATGGAGAACACGGCCTGCCATACGCTCAGGCTTTACTGCACCACGAGGATCTGTAAAGCAGAAGATGTATGACATCTGAACAGACAGATCTGCTGCGTTTGCGGCTGCAGTAAGAATTATGAGCTGAACTGATTCCTTCTGAAAGTCACAATCTGGATTTTGTGGTACTTTTGAGGCTGGGCAGACATCTGCCTTAAGTGCGGCTACAAATGCGCTCCCATTGCAGAGGAAATACTTGTCAGATGATGTAAATAGACTCGCAGTTATGACTCAATCATACTGTAAATCTGCAGGAAGCTGAAGTTATTCTTGGGAGAGTTCGGTCCGTCCTGGAGCTTGGAATGTGCTGCCATCAGGACGCCACGCTTTTCCTCACAGAACAGCCTAAACCAGGCCGTAATTCACAGCAGACACGCTTTTAGGCATCTGTCATGAGATGTAAAGAAGTGAATTGAAAAAAAGGCTAATAATAACTTTGTCAGGTCAGCGTGTGTGATGGTGAAAATACTTCTATAAAACTGCGAAATTGCTCAAAGTGTAATTTAAGGAGCAATTTGTCCCTGCAACAAGATGAGCATGTCACCGCGAACAGAAGCTGTTTTGTTGATCTCTTAAAAGAAGATGAATAGATGTGGAGCTGTGTGCTAAACCTTGACTGCCGCGACTCTCTGGACGTCTGTGTCATAATTTCACGGCTTCTTATTAAGTGCAAAGTTTTTGTGTCCTTGTGCGACTAAGATGAGTTTGTGTGTGTGTAAATCAGCTTTGAGATGCCCACAGTCTTTATAGAAGAGACCAAAGACGTCATTCAGTGCTTCTGCGCTCCTATACACAGTGTTATTGTGGAATCATTGACATGTAGTTTTTATTAAAGGAAAAATTCAGCCAAAAATGAAAATTTGCGGAGAATGTGCTCACCCTCAGTTCATCTGAGATCAGGATGAGTTTGTTTCTTCATCAGGTTTGTATAAATGTGTCTCTGCATCAGTGTCTCAGCAATGGATGCTCTTCAGTGAATGGGTGCCGTCAGAATGAGAGTCCAAACAGCTGATAAAAACATCACAATAATCCACACCACTCCAGTCCATCAGTGAACATCTGGAGAAGACTAAAGCTGAAACACATCCAGCATTAAGACGTTTTTAACTAAAAGCCATAATCTATAACAGGGTTCCTCAAATCTTTCCCTGGAGGTCCAATCTGCTGCAGAGTTTATCCAACCCTGATCAAACTCACCTACCTGTGATTTTCTAATGATCTTGAAGACTCTGATTAGCAGCTCAGGTGTGTTTGATTAGGGTTAGAGCTAAACTCTGCAGGAATGGGTCAGATTTGAGGATCCCTGATCTATAATAACGCTTCCTCCAGTGAAAAAGTGGTCTGGTCTGAATCAGGAGAGAAATCTGCACAGATCAAGCAGCGTTTACAAGACAAAACAGATCTAAACTAATATGTGTCTGGATTTTGATGAGAGAGACAACAGGAGATGCACTTTTTAAAAAAAGTCTTAATGATGGATTACCTGCTTATCCATTACTTGTGGATTATTGTGATGTTTTTATCAGCTGTTTGGACTCTCATTCTGACGGCACCCATTCACTGCAGAGCATCCATTGCTGAGACACTGATGCAGAGACACATTTCTACAAACCTGATGAAGAAACAAACTCATCCTGATCTATATCTTGGATGGTTTGAGGCTGAGCACATTTTTCAGCAGATTGTCATTTTTTGGTGAACTGTTCCTTTAAAAACTGAAAAACATTCTAGCTTTTGGATACTAAATACACTAGATATAATGTTTCCAGAACAGGAACCATATGGAAACATGAAGAGAACATTCTCTGTCTGCTGGGATCATTCCTTCAGCAAACTTCTGCTGTAGAATATTTTCTAAATGTGCTTTTGGACAAACCCAGTCTCGTTTTAATTGTGCCGGATGGGTTTCACAAGGCACATAGTGAAATAAACAACTATAGCAGACGTGAGGAAGCAGAGGGCTGGGAAGATGTCTCTGTCAGTTGTGTAAACTCAGAGGGAAGGCGTTGCCTTTGGCCAGCTCAGGGGCACGAGGTGAGGAGAGCAGCACAACCCCAACATCAACACACAGCAAACACAGCATGAAAGGTGTCTGAGTCTCCCTCAGAGGAAAACATCACCAGACTCCAGCATCATCATGGTCAGAGATCTCATGCTGTGAGAGCTCACTCATTTCAAACTAGCTACTTTATTCTCATATGAATAGCCCAATGGTCTCTTTTGACCTCTGCTTTGATTATGTGCATCTGCATCATTTCCCACATGAAGAAATACTATAGTAATCTATAGTACATATTATAGTGTTTCTGAACCATGCTAAAGCAAAGTGTATTGTACTGTAGCTATATTACAACACGTTGTTAATGAATGCCACTGTTACGAGTTAGTTGCCCTTATTTGGTTTGTTTCCTGTTCTTAATTATCATTCAGTCTGTTCACCTGAGTTTAGTAATCATCTCGTTTGCTCCTTTTCTAGAATTTCTTTGTCCTGTTTTAACGTTGTTTAAAGTGGTTGTGTTTTCCTTTGTGGATATATTAAAGACTCAGTTTGTTAAAGACTCCTGGCCTCTGCGACCCGTGACAGCCACAGCATACTGCAGTATTAACTATAGAGAACTGATCAACTGTACTGTATTCTACTATAATATACCCTATAGTTGCAGAAAACAGTCCAGTATTGGTAAAGTCATTTGTTTATATTATTAATTCAAGTACTTTACTAGAGTATGGTTCAAAAACACTGTTTATAAATGACTATTAGTCTATTTGTTCATGTGGGTTAGGCTCATCGTTACAGTCTGATTATTACATCCCAAACAGATCAATCAATCGTTTATTATGCACACGTGACACACTTTCCTTTAATATCTTATATGCAACTTATTTTTATTGAGAACTTAAGTCCAAAAATGCATAAAAACACATTTTACTCACAAACTAAATCAGTGTATTTACATGAACTGAATCAATCCAATACAATGAATGAATAATGGCACACATTATGTCAAAATAACTAAGCAGAGACACGGTCTCAATGGTTCTCTTGTTTGTTTGTAATTTGACAAAATCTAAATAGTTGACAAAAATGGCTTGTATGAACACTGGAAGACGATTTTTCTTTCAAAAAACAAAGATTAGCTATCAGTCTTTCTACTTCAAAAATTTGCATTTAATTCAATGTGTTGCTGTTTATTTGTGTAATTTACAAGCAATTACTGAGTGATAATTGTTTCAAAGCCATTTTTCAGTGAATGAATAAAGCTCTTCATTCAGTATGCAGCAGTGTGCTTGACTTTAGTTTACTGCATTCATATAACAGCATGTGCTGCACTACAACAGATATTTAAGCAGAGTAACCTGTGTGATGTTTAACAGGAGGGCTTTGTTTAGCAGTCAGCCAGAGCATTTCGCGCAGGCGGATTATCAGGCAGCCTCCTGTAGGGGTCCTTCGGAACCCGGAAGCGCGCCAGTGTTTACAGCAGAGTGTAAGAAGCACGTGTGTGATGATCAGCAGCGCAGACTGCAGTTACTGCATCTGAGTGTGTGTGTGTGTGTGTGTGTGAGCAGCTGTTTAATAAACATCATGAGAGTTGTTGCGCTGATCAGGTAACGTGATGCGACTGTGTTTGTAACGCCTCCAGAGATTGGAGCTGGTCAGTGATTGTTGTGTGTTTCAGTGGCGGTAAGGACAGCTGCTATAACATGCTGCAGTGTGTGTCTGCTGGTCACTCTATCGTGGCTCTGGCGAACCTCATGCCTCACACACATGGTGAGATCATCGTTAACACATAATAACAACACATGATCTGTTATTTATCTTATTTACCAGTGGAAGTGAGTGTCCTGCAGTATGACTTGCCATAACTTCATCAAAAACGAGTTTTTAATCTCCTCAGGTGAAAACTGACCAGTTATTGACCCCAAAACCTTTGAATGGTTGTGTATAATGTTACAGCAGATTTCTGTTTCAAATAAATGCTGTTCTTTTGAACTTTCTATTCATCTGTGAATCCTGAAAAATAAAGTATATCACAGTTTCTACAGAAATATTGTGCAGCACAACTGTGTTCAACATTGATAATAATCAGAAATGTTTGTTGATCAGTAAATCAGTATATTATTATGATTTCTGAAGATCATGTGACACTGAAGACTGGAGTAATGATGCTGGAAATACAGCTGCAGATCACAGAAATACATTACAGTTTAACACATATTCACATAGAAAACAGCTGTTTTACATTAGAATAATATTTCACAACTGTTTTTACTTCATACCACAACTTTTTATCCCACAATTCAGACTTTTTTTTTTCAGAATTTGATTATTTTTGTACACATTAATATGTTTAAAAATGAATATCCATGTGGCTTGTGTGAAGTCAATGATTGTTCTGATGTTTTTCCAGTTCCAGATGAGCTGGACAGTTACATGTATCAGACGGTGGGTCATCAGGCCGTCGAGCTGTACGCCGAGGCCATGGATGTTCCCCTGTACAGGCGCACTATTGAGGGCTCCAGTCTGCACACGGGAAGAGAATACAGCCAGACTGAAGGAGATGAGGTGGAGGATCTCTACCAGCTGCTCAAGCTCGTCAAGGTACCCCAGTGTGTCGCTCTATCAGACATCACTAGTGCTAGCACTCATACTGATCACACCTCCAGTGCTAAACCCCACATAACCAGAGAACAGACTGCTGTGATGTCCAGCACTGATCATTAAACCCCCTGCAGTGGGTGGAATATGTGACCCTGGACCACAAAACCAGTCTTAAGTGTCAGTTTTTCTAAATTGAGATTTATACATCATCTGACAGCAGAATAAATCATCTCTCCATTGATGTATGGTTTGTTATGATAGGACAATATTTGTCTGAGATACAACTATTAGAAAATCTGGAATCTGAGGGAGCAAAAAAATCTAAATATTGAGAAAATCTCCTTTAAAGTTGTTCAAATGAAGTTCTTAGCAATGCATATTACTAATCAAAAATGAAGTTTTGATATATTTACGGTAGGAAATGTACAAAATATCTTCATGGAACATGATCTTAATATCCTAATGATTTTTGTCATAAAAGAGAAATGTATAATTTTGATCCATACAATGTATTGTTGTCTATTGCTACAGATATATCTGTGTTACTGATGACTGCTTCTGTGCTCCAGGGTCACAAATATGTGAATGTCCTGTTGAAGGATGTTTTGTGGCACATTTGGCTGGAGAATTTCCATTTGTCCAAATAATGGACTGTGTTATGATTAACTAAAGGAATAATTCACCCAAAAATGAAAATGTACTGTTAATTTGCTCACAATTAAGGGCATCCAAGATGTGAATGAGTTTTCTTCTTCAGCAGAACGGTAAAAGTGTTTTTAGCTGAAGCTGCCTTGGTGATTCATAACGTGGCTACTGTCACTTTGAGAGTCAAAAAAGCATTTCAGGCAACACAGAATGATGATATATTGAGGTCTTATGAAGCAAAACGATCAGTCTGTGCAAGAAACTGAACATTATTTACAGCATTATTACTGTAATCCAGAGCTTCAGGCAAAAAAATGCAAATTAGATTCAGATTAATTACAGAAATTCAAACTGGTTCTTTTGGGCTGGTTCAGTTCAGTAGTTCGTTTACGTAATCTAGGGCTTGGGCGATATGGCAAAAAATTAAAATCTCTACATTTTTCTGAACGTTTGACCGATTTTTTTTAACTAGTCAACTTGACAATTTAACTACAACATGATTCAAGTAACTTGTTCTTTATTAACCCAGTAGTTAAAGAAAATAGTTTTCCAAGTGCAGCACACATGAAGCTGTCAACATGATGTAAATGATAAACAAATCACTTGTTAAATATCTTTGCAGAAAAGATGCATGAACTACAACTACATCTTTTACAAACTTGTCCTACACGTATGTTCAGAAATAATACGAGGAAAATGCTTTAACAAATCTAAATGACTGAAGATATAACACCAGTAGACTATTAGCCTAACTATAAATGTTCTGTAAAAATAACAGCAGCTTTCAGTCCGTCACCGTGATGCAAACATCAAATATCAGACATACAGTAGTTGTTCCCTACAGATTTTTTTATTCAATTGCGCTGCTTTTCCAATGTTTGTTCTGAGTAAACATGAATGCGCTCGCGGATCCTGTGCGTGATTAACGGTTAATCACATGCGCCGACATGTGGCTGGATCATTCTTTTCTCTTTACTGTTATCACCGGCATATTGTCAAAGTGTCTAATTCTAACGTTTGGTAATATTTCTATGCAAAATCACGATTCCTCGAGTTCTAAAAAATAAAATCGTGGCAAAACATTACATCTCCCAGCCCTAACGTAATCTCGCAATGACGTAACATATACACAATTATATTATTAAAGCACCCAATAATGATGTGAAACGTGGATGTTTTACAGACTAAAGCGTATAAAGTGAGTAAACTAGTCTTCATCAGCTCAGCTTGAAACCATGAAAACTTAAATTTCTTCCCTTCATTCAAGCTCTCGGTTCACACAGGCACATATCAGCAGCTCATTGGTCTTCGGTCCGAGTCGAGCTGTTTTCTCAGTTCAGTGACTGTTTGAGGAATTCATCACAGGCGTCTTAAAGTGAGTTTTGAGCAAACTGTTTCAGATGCTTCAGTCTGATTTGATGAACTGGTTCAACTACTTCAATAAAAAGAACCAGTTCATAAGAATGATTCGAATGTGATCCTGACATCACTCCAGACTAAGGATGCACAATATTATCGGAACGATATCGGAATTGGCCGACAATGGCTTAAAATGTAAATATCAGCATCGGCCCGATATAAACAAATTATGCCAATATGTCTTGCCGATAAAACAAATAACTGACATGTGCTCAGGGTGTGCTAGCAATAAGATCAAGTCAGCAGTGCTGTTGGCCTACTTCTATTAAAATAAAAGTATAATACACAAACAACATTAAGCTCATGTTTCTGATTAAATAAAGCAGTAAGCAGTCTGTTTTTGATTTAAAGGTCAGAAGAAATATCTTGCATGAATAAAAATCACAAACATGACACTTGTAAATTTAATAATTTTATATATATATATAGATTTGTTTATTAATGTGTAATGTTTTATTTTTAAAAGGATTATGAAAAGTGAAATACAAGGAGCTCTAAAAGGCTTTTAGGAATTTTTTACAACTCTTTTGCTTTAGACCATCCACACATATTAAATCTTCAAATAAAATGTTAAGGTTGCCACTGCATCTGTGATTGATTTATAGTTGATTTATAGTTATTTTCAAAGCTTTCAAGGTACTCCAATTATAAAAGAACTTCATTGTTATTTATTTAATGAAGTAACTAACTAAAACTAACCAAAATTAAAAATACATTTTTATAATCTCTGCACAGGAGAGACTTGGTGTTGTTTCCAAACAAAAGGAAATATATCGGTATCTGCAAAAATGAGTTGAAATTATTATGCATCCCTCCTCCAGACCACTTGCCTGAGGCGCTGGATTACAGATAATAATGCTGTAAATAACCGATCGCTTCACAAAACCTCAATATATCGTCAGAAGACACGGGGATTCATTTTGTCTTTTTTTGCCTGATGTGCTTTTTGACTCTCAAAGTGCTGGTAGCCATTGACTCCTGTGTCTGTCTGTCAGCTGCTGAGATGAGACGCCTGATGCCGCTCGCATCACTTCCTGTTGCTGAGGGGAAATGAGCAGAACGGCTTCAGTAGAGAGATTTCAGAGTCCCACATGTGTGTGTGAAGCCAGACAGCAGCATTTCCCCTCATTTTCACACAAGAGTGCTGTCAAACATAAAGGGTTTGTTGTTTTGGGCTGGAGAATGTTAGACTGGGAATTACAGGGAATTTAACGATTCTGGTTCTGATTTCAGACTCCTTTAGTTGTTCTGAGGCAGCAGAACTCAGTCATTGATCCTGACTATATAGCGCACTAAACAACACGCATCTTAAAGCGCTCATATTATGAGGAATCACAGTGTGAACATTCAGCAACATCAGTCTCTTCATAGACTTTTAAATTCCACTGCAAACACATAAAACTCCGTCATCTTTTACTAAATCTGTGAGAAATGTTTTAGTCCATACAATGGAAATCGGTGCTCACTAAAACTGATTGATTATTAGTGTTATTGGAAATGTCTTCCACTGAAGGTCATATAGGACCTTCTGTTTTTCTGTATTTATTTTTTCAGTTTGAATTTTTCTTAATTCCTGAATTCAAACAACCAAAAAGCATGTGTAGTTGAAATCATGAAACTATATATTTTAACAAAAATATAGTGAAAGTTTAACATAAAAAATACAATTTTTAGGGATCTATTAAATTCCTTAATTTTCCCCAAATTCCATTTTAATGGTTAAAATCATTTTAATAATCAAAACGCATGTCTAATCAATTGAATTAATACAATTATAACAACTTAATAATTTATTAATTTACACAGAAAAGTCTATATTGTCAGTTGTAATTATTCTGAATTTATGATTTAATACAAATTTATTATTAAAACGGTAATCAAACAAGAACAAAACACATTAACAATTTAATTACATTAATTACATTGAACATTTATTTAATTAAATGAAAATTAAAATTAATCAAATAATTTTTTTTTATTCCTTTTATTTTTTGGGGAAAAGTACTGCACAACAGAGGTTTACAATTAAAATATGGAAGAACAATTGTATGATAGTCCTTAAAGTATGAGTAATAATAATAATTATTATTATTACTACTTTGAGAAGTAGATTCTACTGTACAATAGTAATATGTTTCTGTCACAGTTTCTTCAATGAAACTTTTATTTTGATTTTTAAACAGCTGAACAGCTACTTAAACTCAAATGGATACCTGGACAATTTTCAATCTGGTTTCCGAGCACATCACAGCACAGAGACAGCACTCATTAAGATAATAAATGATATTCGCTTCAATTCTGATTCTGGCAAAATCTCAGTGCTGGTACTACTAGATCTTAGTGCTGCGTTTGACACTGTCGATCATAACATACTTCTAGAGAGACTGGAAAACTGGGTCGGGCTTTCTGGGATGGCACTCAAATGGTTCAGGTCATACTTAGAAGGGAGAGGTTATTATGTGAGTATAGGAGAGCATAAGTCTAAGTGGACGGCCATGACATGTGGAGTCCCACAAGGCTCAATTCTTGCACCGCTCTTGTTTAACCTGTATATGCTCCCACTAAGTCAGATAATGAGGAAGAACCAAATTGCCTATCACAGCTATGCTGATGATACCCAGATTTACCTAGCCTTATCTCCAAATGACTACAGCCCCATTGACTCCCTCTGCCAATGCATTGATGAAATTAACAGTTGGATGTGCCAGAACTTTCTTCAGTTAAACAAGGAGAAAACTGAAGTCACTGCATTTGGAAAAAAATGGCGCTTTTCCACTGCGTGGTACGACTCGGCTCAGTTCGGCTCGGTTTGTGTTTCCACTGCAGTTTAGTACCGCTTTAGAGTGGGCGTGATTATTCACGTGTCGTTATAGTCGCGCCCCCTCTACTGCCGTGACTCCTGAAAAACTTTTTAATTCCGCGTCGCTCCATCCTGCTCTCGCTAGATCCGCTCCTTGGCTATCAACGAGAGGAACGTCTGTACTTCCTCTACAGACAACGAAACAGAAATTTTTTGGTTGTTAAAAGAAAGGTGCGCTCATTCAGAATAGTTGCGTTTGATCCTTCGCTGGCTGTGCTGATTTAAATCTGGCGGGTCTGTTGTGTCTCGTGCCGCAAGTTCAATGACGCAGGCAGTGACGATTTTCTCCGGCCAATCAGTGATCAGCAGAGTTTACATGTCACGTTTTGGTAACGGTACGGTTCGCTTGGAACCTCATCTGAGGTGGTACTAAAAAAAAGTACCAGGTACTGTACCCAGTGGAAAACCCCCCAAAAGTGAGCTGTACTGAACCGTACCATGCAGTGGAAAAGTGCCAAAAGATGAAGTTCTCAAGGTGAATGCATACCTTGACTCTAGGGGTCAAACAACTAAAAATCAAGTCAAGAATCTTTGTGTGATTCTGGAGACAGACCTTAGTTTCAGTAGTCATGTCAAAGCAGTAACTAAATCAGCATACTATCATCTCAAAAACATTAGATGTTTTATTTCCTGTCGAGACTTGGAGAAACTTGTTCATGCCTTTATCACCAGCAGGGTGTATTACTGTAATGGTCTCCTCACCGGCCTTCCCAAGATGACCATTACTGTGCGTTCACACCGCCGCCAGCGAGAGCGTCAAAATTCGCTCCGGCCGCCCTGCCAACGACGCTGTAGAAAGATTCGTTGACGCTCTGACGATCGAGCGCTTGGGCTTGGATTTAAAGGAGCCGCAAAGGAAACAAGCAGGTTGATCTTGTGTAGACTGACCACAAGTAGGGTATAAGTTAACCTCATCAAATATTTTAATTGTGAAAGCAAGACATTGATGGATAGAAAGAACTTATAGTTACATGTTTGCTAACGAAATAAACCAATAAAAGCCATTTGTGGTGTGTTTTTGTGGTAACGCATTCTCTAAGGCACTAAGAGCCGTAGCGGCACATTTGAAGGTATAGGACATACCGAGAGAATGTGAGACGCTAGAAGGGGGTTCTAGTCGTGAATCGCTCTACCGACTCTGAACTCTTACCGTTACAGACAGGGCCACGCTCTAGTTTCAGCGAATAGCTCAGATATGATGGTCAAAGTAAGTAGGGGGAGAAGTAGTGGAATAGTTAGGTGTTTTGGAAGGGTTTTTTTCACTTTGTGTGGAAGAGTTTGAACAAAGCTTGAGAATATTTGTTTTTATTATTATTATTATTAATTTTTTTTAAATTTCTTATTTTTATGGTTGAGATTATTACAATTTTCTAATGACTATTTGACTTCCTTTTATTGTAAAACACTTTGAATTACCACTGTGTATGAAATGTGCTATATAAATAAACTTGCCTTGTCTTGCCTTGTACAGTAGTAATATGTTTCTGTCACAGTTTCTTCAATTAAACTTTTATTTTGATGGGTTTTAGTGAAGAGCTTTGAGTTTTTATCAGATGAAAGGGTGAGAGTTTGTGAAGTGACTCTCAGAGAAGCCTGTTATGCTGTAAATGATGACAGAATGAGGATCTCATCCTCCACCCTTCAGTCCCGCCTGTCTCTAAACATCCCCGGGGTCAGAGGTCAGTAGGTCACAGGTTGTTGTATTGTGAACTCCTGATGGTCTCAGTGCTCTGTAGAAGATCTGCATACGCATGATGAAGATGCCTCGTGTTGAAGGCTGATGTTTTAGAGTGGGTTATGATGACAGACGTCACGTTTGCATGTTGCTCGCCACAGAAAACACTTTGAGCTCCTCGATCCGTGCAGGAGGAGGGTTATTTGAGCTGTTGGACTGCTGTAGCTGTAGGCAGATGAATCTGGGCTTGGATTGTTGTCAGTGTAAAGAGCTTGTTTCCACCTCGTAATGCTTACTAACAACATGACTTTATACACACTGCTGCTCAAAAGACTGGGATTGGTAAAAACTAAAAAAATAATAATTATGCATTCAATTAATCAAAAGTGCTAATAAAGACATTTATAATGTTACAGCAGATTTCTATATCAGATACATGATGTTCTTTTGAACTTTCTATTCATCTGTGAATCCTGAAAAATAAAATGTATCTCAGTTTCCACAAAAATATTTGATAATAATCAGAATGTTGTATTTGGTAATACAACATTGATAATAATCAGAAATGTTTGTTGAGCAGTAAATCAGTATATTATTATGATTTCTGAAGATCATGTGACACTGAAGACTGGAGTAATGATGCTGGAAATACAGCTGCAGATCACAGAAATACATTACAGTTTAACACATATTCACAGAGAAAACAGCTGTTTTACGTTAGAATAATATTTCACTGTTTTACTGTATTTTGATCAAATAAATGCAGCTTCGGTGAGCAGAAGAGACTTAAAAATCTTAATTATTCCATCTTTTAACCAGTTAGTGTATTGGTGTATGAACAGAAGTGTGATGATGTGTTGTCAGTCATTTAAATGATCTGTAGACTTTTTTAAATATCATATTGTTAGTTTTGCATCACATTCATATACCATTAATCAAAGACATAAATGCTAATGTAAAATTATTTTTGCACAACCTAATTAATAATCAAAAGGCTTCACATTTTAAACCTTTTGATATCAGTGAGGCTTGTTGATGTAATTTTTGCTCAAACAAGGTTTCACACTAGTCTTGTGTTAACACACGTATTTGTTGTGCTTGTGCTTTTGCATCAGCGTTTTTGTCCTTTTCCATTGTTAATGTGATTTTTATTGTCGTATTATCAACGTTATTAGACATATAGCATCGATGCATCTGGTAAAGCTTTAAGCTTCTCAAGTGTTTTCTTTTTACAATCATCACAGCCCGTTTCCAGCATCAGATCATAGAGAATGATGATAAAAAAAGAGAAATCTTCATTTTGATGATGACAAAATTAGCAAATAGAAAGTTTCTTTGTCTGGCCGAATGATTTCAGGATATCAGAAAGTTATTTTTCTTGTGTTTTGCTGTAAAGGAGTGCATGTCAGAAGACTGCGGTTTGATTTGGGTGTCAGGAATGGTGTGATAATGAGCTGTTAAATCTCTCGTAGTGCGGCGAGAGTGCTTTAGCATCAGAAGTGTGTTCTGTTTGGGAAGTGTGATGTTTTAAAAGATTCATCCAGCACTTTGACTTAATTAGATGTTATCTTTTGAGCAAATGACACTTGAACATAAAGGAGCGTGTGTGTGTGTGTGTGTGTGTGTGTGTGTGAGTGTGTGTGTGTGTGTGATGGTGCAATAGTGCCATCTATAGCTGTACCTGCATGCAGCACATGTGAAGTTTCTCCTCTTCAGACACCAGGAGAATGTTGTTTTCTTCAGTATTATTGTCAGTAGAAAGGCTGTGTGTATGTATTGTGAGGATGTGCTGTAATTGTCTCTGGCTTTCTTGTGTGTACACCACAAAAAAATGCTTATCTTACTAGTCAAAATATAAAAAAATTCTAAAACTAAAAAGATATTTAGTCTTGTTCCTGGGGGGAAAAACTAAATAAAGTGCATTTTGCTTAAAACAAGTCAAATTGGGTCATTGTTTTACTGAAATCTCTTAGAGTCTGTGTTCAGTGTAGCTTTTTAATTCAAATATAAGTTTTCCTAAGATGCTTTCTGTCTCTCTCTCTAAGATGTTTTTGTTTATCGATATTTCATAGGAGTGTAGTAATGCATCATCTCTCAATATATTTCAGCACAAAATCAAAACAATGTGTTGTGCATAGTGACATTATCATTTAAAGGTCACCCAAAAATGAAAGTTTAGTTTGAATTTAGCTTCAAATACGGTGAACCCACAAGGTCACATAATTGAGCTTTGATGTTTAGTAATTATAATTAATAAGTGCAAAATAAAATACATTATAAAATTAAACCTTTTAAATGTATGGGGAGTATTTAGCTCTAATCTATATATATATATTATATAGCAATAACCCAGAAACATTTGAGATGTAATCGATTAGCACAAATCTTGTTTTATAGCACATCTCTGTATAATGGACCTTCAATATTTGTGATATGGCTGCTTTTAAGCTGAGGTGGGAAAATATCATTTCTAAAAGTTCAGCCTTTTCAAATGAAAATAAAAAAATAATACTGAAAATCTCATTAAATTTACTTTCAAACATGGCAGTGTTTATTAATGGCCTAAATGTATGAAAATTAATCAACTGCTTCTTTAAAAAAAAAAAAGTGAAATCCTTTAGTTTAGTTTGGTTACAGTGATCAGCAGATATAATTGTGAGGGGTTTTGAGAATAATAGAACAGATGAAATCTTCACACATCAGAAACACAGCTTGTGTGCCAAAGATCTGTGAAGAAAACAGTGAAGTTTAATGGCAGACAGCAGAAGACAAATATCGACGGCTGTGTTTGCAGCTCTGCTGTGAGACTGTGTGAAATATAATGATCTGTGAGCAACAAAACATCGCTCTCTTCTCTTCTGCCTGTACTGTATGTGCACTATTCGTTACAGCAGGACTTCAGACAGTAGTTTCACAAAACAATAATTACAGTCTTCTAATCTTAGTTGATTCATCTAAATATAATTATATATACGTGCCAAAAATACTCTTCTTTCTCTTACTACTATATAGTTTTTTAACCAAATTTAGAATGTTTTAATTTTTATATTTTCCATTTTCATTGCAATTTTAAAGTTATAGTGCTTCTCTTGTGTATTTTTGTTATTTGTTGTTATAAGTTAAATATCTACATAGTTTTTGTTCTACATTTCTTTTTGGTCTAGCTTGTCTTCTAATATAGCTTTCTAATAAACGTTTTTATCTCACAATTGTGAGTTATAAACTTGTAATTCTGGGTTTACATATCGCAATTTTGATTTCTTTTTTTTCAGAATTCTAAGTTTACACTTAATTTTGTTTTCTGCCATAGAATTAAAAAAAATCTCAATTATTTTTTTTTTTGTGAGTTCATATTTCACCTTTAATAAATGGCAAAAAAAGTGCTTTTTTCAGAAATGCAAGTTTACACAATTTTATTTTATTTTTTAGAGTCTATTCCTTGCATTTCTGATTTTTTTTCTTATTGTAGTGGAATTAAGTTTCCTTTATTAAATGTTAAATGTTTCATGTTGAAATTAACATTAACTATAATAATGAAAGCTTAACTGATGTTGATACTGTAAAGCATTACGTTCTACAAGCATTAAGCATATATTATATTATAATATAATATATTATATGGTCTGTCCTGCTTTAAATACAAGTAGACATCATTTTTATTCAGGATCTTCACTTAAGAACTGGTTTAGTAAGAATTTACTAGAAAGAGGTTTAGAATTTTTTGTCATATGTGACCCTGGAGCACAAAGGGGTCAATGAGGGTAAATGTTTTTAAATAATCTTTCCATTGATGTATGGTTTGTTATGATTGGACAATATTTGTCTGAGATACAACTATTTGAAAATCTGGAATCTGAGGGAGCAAAAAAATCTAAATATTGAGAAAATCTCCTTTAAAGTTGTTCAAATGAAGTTCTTAGCAATGCATATTATAAGTTTTGATATATTTATAATAGGACGTTTACTAAATATCTTCATATAGCGTGATCTTTACTTAATATCCTAATGATTTTTGTCATAAAAGAGAAATGTATAATTTTGATCCATACAATGTATTGTTGGCTATTGCTACAAATATACCTGTGTTACTGATGACTGCTTTTGTGCTGCAGGGTCACATATGTGAATGTAAAATATTTTAACTGCTTAACTGCTGTGTTTTTCTATTTGTTTGGCTTTATTTTCCTGTAACTATTATACTACTGCTGTGAATAATTATTGAATTAAGAGTTTGAGACTGGAAGTGTGCATGAATAGTCATTGTGTTTGTGCAGGATGGTTATTTTCTCCTGTCCTGAGATCCACCGAGCGCTCGATCACCTTCAGATGTTCAAACGCTTGCTTCCGCCGGCGCGTGTAAGAAACACACACCAATCAGAGGCGGAGCTAAGCTGCTCTTTAAGGATCCCCGCGGGCCCGTGCTCCAGTATCGACAGCAGCAGACGAGCGTCCCGCGAGAGCGGGGTCCGACAGGCCCTCCAAACACACCTTTGTTTTCTCTCCTCCGCTCCAACTTTTATCCGGCGGCTTCAGAAGGCCGTGTCCGGCGAGCCGTGGGCGTCCATGTGGATTTCTCCCGCCGCGAGGAATGGGGCAAAAATCAAACCGTCTCTGATTACTTCCACATTACTGCTGCAAAAGAACATAAAAAGAAATGGACACCTTTAAACCTGCTTAATACATAAATGATGACCTCTCGGGTCACTCCCAGGATGGCGGCGATCAATAGCGCAGCTAATAGAAGAGTGCTTTACCTGAGCGGGTTTGCAGCTGGAGAACGTCCTCATTAAATAACTCCAGCTCAGGCCACTGCCGCCACATTTATTTGATTACTGTCGACATGACATTTATATCACAGTGTCCTGCCGCAGGCTTCAAGAGTCAGCCTCGATCCGTTCTGAATCAAACATTTGTTCTGCTTTTAATATTTCCCTATTGAAAAATAAATATACTAAAATGTATTTGAAAGACATTTATTTCATGCTAAGTGTGTTACAAATACACGTGCATATTTATGTACTTAATAAAAACATTTTCTTTTGGTGTACTAAACTGGTATACTTAAAGTCTGCTGAATTGGAACAACTAATTTTGTTCTTGATACACTTTAATTGTGCTAAAGTCCAACTAAAGATATACTGAAGTATATTTGATTGTGCTAAAGTGGAACTACTGCAAGTATACTTCAGGTACACTTTAAATATCTTACATTTAAAGACAAGATCATACAATTGTAACGTAATAAAAATGTAATATTAATATTAATATGTAATTTAAAGAAATAGTTTAATTTAGCTCAAAGGGAATAATTTATGATTTTATAGGGATTTGAACAGAATCAGTGTTACGGCGATTCACTGAACGAGCCGTATAACAAACTCTGTACAGGATATTAAAATCCAAAATATAGTGAAAACACCATTAAATAGCACAGTAACTAGATCGGCAGATTAGGACATTAACTTGTGAGCACAAAACACAAGATACTTATCTTTTCAATGTAAATAAGATTTTATTTATATAAACCTAAGACATAAACTAATCTAACACATGAACACAAGCATTCACACATTCACACGTTGCAGAAAGAGAGAAAGTAAGGAAAGGATGAGTTTAAGAGAATGGAAATGTGAAATCCCAAGTTTACAGCAATATGTTCAATTGCATCGACCTGAACAACCATCAATCACTTATTTAACCCTCGCTTTGAGTTTCTCAATGAGGCTAAGATTGATATTAACTGTACCTGATTCAGTTAGACCCTGGAGGTGTTACTTGCTTGCTTTGCCTGTGTTAAGGGGTTTCCTTTGTGTCGTCGTTGCAGACAGGGGGTTCCCCGAAGTGTCTGATTGGTTGAGAGTTCAGTAGTCGTGAAGTGACGTCTTGGGAAGCCAATGGAGTTGTGGCTGGTAGAAGTTTTGAGGCGGTCACAGACTCCAGTTGAACTCGGAGACGAGGCGTGGCGGCAAAATTCAACGAAGTACACGAAACCCAAAACGGAAAATAAAGTAAAAGAATAAAAGGATGTAAAGACTAGGTTGGTTTTCTTCTCATTATGGTAGCAGCTGGCACGTGGGCCAGAGCACACTCAAAGAGCAGCGTCAAAACGCGGTGGCAAAAGAGAAGAAGATGAGAGAGAGTGACTAAGAGGACCAAGAGCATTTTTAAGAAGAAGAGGACCAAGAGGTTGTAAGAGAGCATTTTTTAAGAAGAATAGAGAGTTTGATGGTGTCCTGAGTTTTTTAACTCGGCTTTCAGACTGTCCCATCTGGGCGTCTTGACCAATTAGATACTGTCCTTGCTTGGGGTATTGCTTTGTTTCTCCACCCCACTAATAAATCAACGTTATCTGTTCAGTCAGAGGTCCGAACTTTACAGGCTCTTGCAAAGTATACTTTTGAACATGATTTCTATAACAAGACTGATGATACATTTGACAAATAATTGATTGGAAGAAACATTTAAAGCATGATTATTCACACTCATACATACCAAACACGCTTATGAATCCTTCAGCTATTCAATAATGATTAAAAAGACATGTATAATATTTGATTAAAACATGATAGTCTAATATATGGGTTACAAACATAATATGGGTTCTGCATAGAAATGTCCTTTTATGATGATTTTATGTGGATATGAAAAAGAAAGTGTGGTCCCACTTTATATTAGGTGGCCTTAACTACTATGTACTTACATCAAAAAATAAGTACAATGTACTTATTGTGGTCATATTGTATTGCAAAACACATTTGCTGCTATTGAGGTGGGATACGGGTAAGGTTAGGGGCAGGTTTGGTGGTATGGGTAGGTTTAAGGGTGGGTTACGGTGTAAGGGATTGGTCAACAGTGTAAATATAAATGTAATTACAGAAATTAATTACAGATGTAATTACATATAGGTATTTTAAAAAATATAAGTACAATGTAAAAACATGTATGTACACAATAAGTGCATTGTACCAAATGATTAATTGAAATGTAAGTACATAGTAGTTAAGGCCACCTAATATAAAGTGGGACCGAAAGTGTTTGTATAGTTCTATGGAGAACAAAGGCATGTTCTTTAGACAAAGGAATTTTGGTTTGGTTCTATGTGGGGGAGAAGTCAGTCTAAGGAAGCTTGTGAATTCAATCGTGGAACACGTCATGGCCATCTCTTTGACCATCAGTCTTGATTATTTGCAACAAATTTGACAGTCTCCTTCCTGAATTGGAATTATCAATAAGTGTTCTTTTGTCTCAAGGTTGTAAGCTATTTTGTGAAAAAGGCTTGCTGGTTAGTTTGCTTGCTTCAGACTAGTTGGAGCTAGGAATCTGATTTACGACGTTGTCCTGTCTGTGGGATTCCAGCTCCTCATGTTTCAATGTTCTGATCGCATCTTAAATTTGTCTGATTCAGTCTCTGATATTCTACACAATCCTCATCAATATTAATAATATTATGAAATGTGCATTTTGCACATGTAGTACTCCAAATAAAGTTTAATTATAATTTTTATATCAGTAAGTCTCGAGCAATATGTCAGTAAACATGTTAATAGATTTGAACTATGCTTAGTATGAAGTAAATCTATTTTATTTATTTCATTATTTATTTAGTCATTTAGCAGACGCTTTTATCTAAAGCGACTTACAAATGAGGACATAAGAAGCAATCAAAACCAACAAAAGAGCAACAACGTACAAGTGCTATTACAAGTCTTGGTTAGCTTAACGCAGTACAGATTATTATTATTATTATTATATATTTAAAAAAAAATAAAAAGACATATAGATAAAATAAAATTAGAATAGAGAGTGCTAGAGTTAGAGGGTCAAGTAAAGATGGAACAGATGAGTTTTTAGCTGTTTCTTGAAGATGGGTAAGGATTCGGCTGCTTGTATTGAGTTGGGCAGGTCATTCCACCAGAATCAGAATGAGAATCAGAATGAGCTTTATTGGCCAAGTATGTTTACACATACAAGGAATTTGTTGTAGTGACAGAAGCTCCACAGTGCAACAGAAAGACAGAAACAGGACAGGACACAGGTAATAAAAACAAAATAACAAGAAATAGCCAATAACCAATGTACAAAGCAGCAAAAAAAAAAAAAATACACAATATATAATATAGACAACTATGTATGTACAGGTCAAGTATGTGCAAATTAGAAATGAGAAAATAAAAATAAAATAAGTGAGTGTGGTGAATGGATAATGTATTATAGTTGTGTGTTCCACGTTTATTGTTGAGTGTTCATGAGATGTATTGCCTGAGGGAAGAAACTGTTCCTGTGTCTGGTCGTTCTGGTGCTCAGAGCTCTGTAGCGTCGACCAGACGGTAACAGTTCAAAGAGGTTGTGTGCTGGATGTGAGGGGTCCAGAGTGATTTTACCAGCCCTTTTGCTCACTCTGGATAAGTACAGTTCTTGGAGAGTGGGGAGGGTTGTACCAATGATTCGCTCAGCAGTCCGGACTACCCTCCGTAGTCTTCTGAGGTCAGATTTGGTAGCTGAGCTGAACCAGACAGTTATTGAGGTGCAGAGGATGGATTCGATGATGACGGAGTAGAACTGTTTTAGTAAGTCCTGTGGCAGGTTGAACTTCCTCAGCTGGCGAAGAAAGTACAACCTCTGCTGGGCCTTCCTGACAATGGAGTCAATGTGAATGTCCCACTTCAGGTCCTGAGAGATGGTGGTGCCCAGGAATCTGAATGACTCCACTGCAGTCACAGTGCTGTTCATGATGGTGAGTGGGGGGAGAGCAGGGGGGTTTCTCCTGAAGTCCACAATAATCTCCACAGTTTTGAGCGTGTTCAGCTCCAGGTTGTTGAGACTGCACCAGACAGCCAGCTCCACCAGATGGGAACAGTTAATGAAAAAGTCTGTGAAAGTGTTTTTGTGTGTCTTTGGGATGGTACAATAATGTGTCGTTCGCTTGAAGAACGCAAGCTTCTAGAGGGCATATAAGTCTGAAGTAATGAATTTAGGTAAAGGGGTGCAGAGCCAGAGGTGGTTCTGTAAGCAAACATTAATGCTTTGAATTTAATGCGAGCAGCTATTGGTAGCCAGTACAAATTGATGAACAGAGGCGTGACGTGCGTTCTTTTCGGCTCATTAAAGATTAATCTTGCAGCGGCATTTTGGATTAATTGTAGAGGTTTTATAGAATTGGCTGGAAGACCTGCCAAGAGAGCATTGCAATAGTCAAGTCTGGACAGAACAAGAGCCTGAACAAGGAGTTGTGTTGCATGTTCCGAGAGAAAGGGCCTGATCTTCTTAATATTGTATAATGCAAATCTGCAGGACCGGGCAGTTTTAGCAATGTGGTCTGAGAAATTCAGCATATCATCAATCACAACTCCAAGGTTTCTGGCTGTTTTTGAAGGAGTTATGGTAGATGTGCCTAACTGGAAGGTGAGATTGTGATGAAGGGATGGGTTAGCTGAAACTACAAGCAGTTCTGTCTTAGCTAGGTTGAGTTGAAGGTGATGGTCCATCATCCAGCAAGAAATGTCTGTTAGACACGCTGAGATGCGAGCAGCTATCGTCGGATCATCAGGATGGAATGAGAGGTAGAGTTGAGTGTCATCAGCATAGCAGTGATATGAAAAGCCATGTTTCTGAATGACAGAACCTAGTGATGCCATGTAGACAGAAAAGAGAAGTGGTCCAAGAACTGAGCCCTGAGGCACCCCAGTAGCTAGATGTTGCGACTTGGATATCTCACCTCTCCAAGATACTTTGAAAGACCTATCAGAGAGGTAAGACTCAAACCACTGGAGTGCGGTTCCTGAGATGTCCTTTCTCAATAGGGTTGACAAGAGGATCTGATGGTTGACTGTATCAAAAGCAGCAGACAGATCCAGCAAGATAAGTAATGAAGATTTGGAAGCCGCTCTTGCAAGTCTTAGGGCTTCAACAACAGAAAGCAAGGCAGTTTCGGTCGAATGTCCACTTCTGAAGCCAGATTGGTTACTGTCCAGGAGGTTGGTCTGTGTGAGAAAGACAGAGACTTGGTTGAACACAACTCGTTCAAGTGTTTTTGCAATGACAGGAAGATGGCTCATTAAAAGGCTCGAGAGTTAGGTGAATTGTTAATTTTGTCATGATAGTATGTCCTTTTAGCAGTGGAAACATTAGCAGAGAAGTCAGAGAGGAGTGATCGATATAAATTAAGGTCAGTAGGATTTTGTGATTTGCGCCATACCCTTTCCGCAGCCCTGAGTTTAGAACGATGTTTTTGGAGAACAGATAGCCAAGGGGCAGAAGGGGTGGTATGGGCTGGCTTGGAAGATAAGGGGCAGAAAGTATCTAAACAAGACGTTAGAGTGGAACAGAAAGTATCAGTAGCACTGTTAGCATCAAGAGAGGATAACTGTTTAGGGGGAGGAAACGAAGATGAAACCATAGCAGATAGCCGGGAGGGTGAGAGTGAATGCAAGTTACGTCGAAAAGTGGTATGTGATGTATCAGGAATCATGTTGAGGTTAAGAGTGAGGAGGAAGTGATCTGAGGTGTGTAGTGGCGTAACCAGCACATGATCAGTGGAGCAGTGTCGTGTGTAAATAAGGTCCAGTTGGTTGCATGATTTGTGAGTAGCCGTAGTTAGCACTCTCTTGAGATCAAAAGACGCAAGCAGAGTGTGGAAGTCTGCAGCCTGAGGTTTATCTAGGTGGATGTTGAAGTCTCCAAGACAAAGAGAGTACCATCCTCAGGAAAGGTTGAGAGCAATAAATCTAATTCTTCCACAAAGTTACCTAGTAATCCTGGAGGACGATAAGTGCTGCAGGTCTAACATTGTCTTCTGGTTTGATCCAGGTCTCTGTCAGGGCCATGAGGTTTAACCTTGAATGACTAGTAATGGAAGTAATGAAATCAGCTTTGATGACAGCAGACTGACAATTCCAGAGACCAATAGAAAAAGAAAGTAATGTATTAGCAGACACAGGCAAAGTGCGCAGGTTGATAGGATTGCGCTGTCTACAGTGTGTGATGGGTGGTTTGCGAGTGGTAGTGAGAGTATTGATCTGGAAACACATAGTAAGTATAGGTTATATAAACTAAAACAGAAGTGAAACAAGTAGTAGGAATGAGGATAATTAAAAGTCGATACTTATGTCCTCTGCCTGTGTCCCTGTCCGGTGGAGTCGTACGGTAGAGTCAATGGTCTTCACACTAGGAGGGCTTTACACGAGGGCTGCCGCGACCGCTGCTGCGGTATAATAACCTTTTTTTATACCAGTCTAACAAATCACTATTACAATTCAGCTGAACCCACTTTCCTGTTTATCACTAAAAATGGCCAAGCAAGTGCAGACACTGACAAGATACGCGATACAGTATGAGACCAAACGCGATTTTAAATATATTACATAGGTTTTAAAGCTAAATGAAAAAAAAATCTGTCATCATTTACATCATTAAAAAAATTATTTGATCAACGGCTGATTTAGTTTGCTTGCCCACTGACAAAGAAATTATCAGTATATAATTGTAATGGTAAGTTTATTTGAACAGCGAGAGACAGAATAACAACAAAAAAATCCAGAAAAAACGCATTTCAAAAAAGCTATAAATTGATTTGCAATTTAATGAGTGAAATAAGTATTTGACCCCTTCGCAAAACATGATTAGTACTTGGTGGCAAAACCCTTGTTGGCAATCACAGAGGTCAGACGTTTCTTGTAGTTGGCCACCAGGTTTGCACACATCTCAGGAGGAATTTTGTCTCGCTCCTCTTTTCAGATCCTCTCCAAGTCATTAAGGTTTCGAGGCTGACGTTTGGCAACTCGAACCTTCAGCTCCCTCCATAGATTTTCTATGGGATGAAGGTCTGGAGACTGACTAGGCCACTCCAGGACCTTAATGTGCTTCTTCTTGAGCCACTCCTTTGTTGCCTTGGCTGGCTTCAATACCCTGGCCCTGACCAATACCCTCAATACCCTGGCCCTGACGGTACATGGCCCCGTCCATCGTTCCTTTGATGTGGGGCAGTTGTCCTGTCCTTTTAGCAGAAAAACACCCCCAAAGCATAATGTTTCCACCTCTATGCTTGACGGTGGGGATGGGGTTCTTGGGGTCATAGGCAGCATTCCTCCTCCTCCAAACACGGAGAGTTGAGTTGATGCCAAAGAGCTGGATTTTGGTCTCATCTGACCACAACACTTTCACCCAGTTCTACTCTGAATCATTGGCAAACTTCTGACGGGCTGTGCATGTGCTTTCTTGAGCAGGGGGAGCTTTCAGGCGCTGCAGGATTTCAGTCCTTCACGGCATAGTGTGTTACCATTTGTTTTCTTCGTGACTATGGTCCCAGCTGCCTTGAGATCATTGACAAGATCCTCCCGTGTAGTTCTGGGCTGATTCCTCACCGTTCTCATGATCATTGTGACTCCACGAGGTGAGATCTTGCATGGAGCCCCACTCCGAGGGAGATTGACAGTTATTTTGTGTTTCTTCCATTTGTGAATAATCACACCAGCTGTTGTCACCTTCTCATCAAGCTGCTTGGCGATGGTCTTGTAGCCCATTCCAGCCTTGTGTAGGTCCACACAGCTCTTTGGTTTTGGTCGTGGTGGAGAGTTTAGAATCTGATTGATTGATTGCTTCTGTGCACAGGTGTCTTTTATTCAGGTAACAAGCTCCCTTTAAGAGAGCGCTCTTAATCTCAGCTCCTTACCTGTATAAAAGACACATGGGAGCCAGAAATCTTGACGATTGATAGCGGATCAAATATTTATTTTACTCATTAAAATGCAAATCAATTTATAACTTTTTTGAAATTAATTTTTCTGGATTTATTTGTTGTTATTCTGTCTCTCACTGTTCAAATATACCTACCATTAAAATTATAGACTGATACTTTCTTTGTCAGCGGGCAAATGTACAAAATCAGCAAGAGATCAAACAAATGTTTCCCCCATTTTACCATTGAACTGTCATTGATATTTTAAATTAGTTTTTATTTTACAATTTTTCATTCTCATTGTAATATTACAGTTATAGTAATTGTAGTGTTTTTAGTTATTTCTGTTATTTTTTTGTAAATATATTTATATAGTTTTTATGAATTATAGTTTTTAAGTTATTTTAGTACTTCAACTTAACTAAAACTGATAAATGTTGCATTTATGATATGATAAAAATAAAATGTTTAAGTTTTAATTTTATATCAATTTATGTTTATTTTATTTTTATGGTTTTATTTTTAGTTTAATAGTTCCAAACCCGTATGTTGTCATTGTCACAGAATCATCGTTCGGCTCTTTTATGTCTGTATGGTTCATAGTGACCGTGAATGTCATGCTCCAAATAAAACAAACCATCATATAATTCTGTGTGTGAGGAACAGAAGTGTGACACAGTACAGCCAGAGTATCACACCAGCCAATCCCAGCGCACTCCCTCACCAGAGTTCTAATCACATGCACCTGTCTCTCATCAGCACACATTAGATTGGCTTTATAAGCAGTTCCATCACCTCACGTCAACGTCCGGTCTCGTTCACACATATTGGACTCTTCTCTACGCAAGTCTACCTAGTTATCGTCAAGTGTTATTTCCTGTACTTGCCTCCTGTGTTTCTCCAGCGTGTATTCCTCGTCCTCCAAGTCGCCGATTAAGTTCCTGTTGTGGATTCTCATGCCAGTTCAACTCTCCACGATCTTCTGGTTCAGTAAGCCACGGATACCATCACCCATATCCTCCAGTTATCTGAAGTTACATACTCTGAATACTCACCTGAACCACCTGCTCATTCTGCTGTGCTGCTTTAATAAACTATCTAACATTCCTCTCTTCATCCTGGCTATACTTCTGAAACAAAGCGCTGATTATTCCCTGATAATCTGAAGCCCTCAGGTCTTATTTTTCATTCTTCAGACTCAGATTCTCCTGTTCAGTTATAATGTCTGTGAGATCCAGTGAACACGAACGGAAATCATATCATTTTTACACCGTTTTACATGTAGTCATGGTGCAGCAACCACTGAATTGTGGCTGATATCTCTTTGCCTATATTTGTGGCATTGATGGGTTTCCATCACTTCATCATGCTGTGATCTTTGGATTCTTTTTTTAACACAGAAATCAGAGATTGGTTAAAGCCAGATTCATAATTGTTGTTTGATTTTCTCAACATATTACACTTGACAGTTTTTCCAGAGAGGATTTTGGATTTACTTTTTTTATCACTTCTTCAATCAGAAAACACTTTCAACAGACAGAAAACAAACACATTTTCACCTTGCTTTTAGGAGTAAAATAAGGTGTTTAATTTAGTTTTTAACTGAAATCTACAGACACAAATAGATAAACCGCAATAAAAATAGACACTTACATGTGTACTGTGTATGTTTTCTTTCCACTAGTCTGAAAGAAGAGACATATTATGGAAGCAAAACTGACCAAAAGCTCAAAATGAGAAACCTGTGGTTTTGCCTGAAGTGTCTTGAATTAAGCAACTTTCAGTTCAATGAACACTACAGAATCCCACAGTAAATGCATTTCAATTAATTATTGACTGAATTGTTAATCAGATCAAATTGTTGAGTCAAATTGAATTGTTCTGAATTTGCTCTTTTTTAAAATTGAATCAAAACCCAGTGAATGATGCACAGGCCTAATTGTTAATGAACAGTGACTTAATGTCATTCTCTTCTTGTGATTTCAGAAGAGGCTTGTATGTAATGCACAAGTCAGTTGAGTGTGCAGCGTGAAGATTCATCAGAAGTTCTTCTGTGTTTGTGGAACAAAATAACGGCACACAGGGTTTGATTTCATATTTACACGGCGTGAGGTTGCTGTTTGTTTGCCTCATGAGAACAGACCCAGATCATGTCAGATGTGTGTGTGTGTAAAGGCAGGACGAACACACACACAGTCCCAGTGCCAGATAAAGAGTGTAGCCTAAAGCTCTTGTAATTTGTTTGTATTTTCTGCCTAATGTAGTTTGCTCAATCTTGTTTAGTGCTGATGGAAAGCGATAGGCCTTATCTGGGTTTGCCAAAGGCATGAGTGTCTGACAGAGCTTGAGCGGCGTTCCAGCACTGTGTTCATGTCTGAAGTTTGACCTGAGCTGCACACATGGCTCGGAGGTCCTCCAGATTCAGTGTTTGAGAGGATAATGTGGACATACAGGAGAGATATATACTGGCAATGTACCGATATAGCAGCCAATAATCGGTATTGGCTGATAAAAGCACTGTCTGTCATCAGCCGATGATCAGGGACGATTATATCCTGTCAATCAAAAGTGGGCAGAAAATACTGCAGCTCATACTGTGTGTAAAGAAAATGTCTCTTGTGTAGAATTTAGGGCAGTCGAAGTTAACACAGTACACATTAACATAATTTTGCTTAAAGGGGTCATATGAAGTTGCTAAAAAGAACATTATTTTGTGTATTTGGTGTAATGCAATGTGTTTATGCAGTTTAAGGTAAAAAAAAAAAAAACACATTATTGTCCTCATACTGTACATTATTGCTGCTCCTCTATGCCCCGGCTTTCTGAAACGCAACGATTTTTACAAAGCTCATCGTTCTGAGAAGCGGGGCGTGCTCTGATTGGCCAGCTATCCAGTGCATTGTGATTGGCCAAATACCTCAAGCGTGAGGCGGAAATGTTGTGATGCTGTGTCCCGGCGCAACGAGACTAAAACAATAAAACCTATTATAAACGAGGCATTTGTTGCATCCAGTGGGGACATAATTACTGATTATAATGACTTATACTGTGTT
Source organism: Barbus barbus (assembly GCF_936440315.1). Lineage (NCBI taxonomy): Eukaryota > Metazoa > Chordata > Actinopteri > Cypriniformes > Cyprinidae > Barbus > Barbus barbus. Next base: position 1,026,612 of record NC_136748.1, read on the forward strand.
TTTACACATTGCGTTGCATCGCGCCTCGTAAACATTACCATGTCTGCATTTGTGATCGGAGAAACGACAAACAAAAAGATGCTACTCTACACTGCTCAAACACTGAATCGTCAGTGGCAAATTCTTTAAATATGAAAACATACTTACAGGCTGTGAGCCAGAAGTCTGTCCTTGCAAAGTTGGAATTGACCCACTTTATAGAAACAGCCTTTGTGCACAGCTGGCAGGCTACTCTAAGGTTCAGGAAATAGTCCTCCTTAAAATGTGCTGCACACACTCTAATATTTGGGTTGAACTGTTCTGGAACAGTGTTGCAAATACAACTTAACCACTGATTTCTAGTCGTGTCCTCTTCTGGAAGCCCAAACAAAGTAGTTTCTCTTTCACAACGAAACACAGCGTCTCCAGGACATGGAGCCGGCGGCAGCAACAATACTACAGACAGAATAATAGCTCCGCCTTCTTTCATTGCGTATACATTTGGGCGGTGTTATGCAAATCTTCTCACACCGTGACGTAGACATGGAGGGCGTTTAAATGAGCTGTTTTAGGGGGGCATGGTCGAATCTTAACTTTTATAAAGAATATCTCTTTGGTTTTGAGACTTTAGTCTTTGCAACTTCAGGGAGCTAATCTATACACAAACAGCTTGTGACACTCCAAAGAGAAAGAGAAACCTGAAATTACATCATATGACCCCTTTAAGCAAACAGCGCCATTAACGGTTCTGTTTGACCCAGTGAATCACCCATCCTCCTAAGACCCTGCGTCCTCATATGAGGACATTCTATTTTAGTGAATTTCTCTGAGACGTTGCATGCCAGAGTTTTAAGGTTTTTTGGATGTCCTATAAAGAGCACATTCAGGGCTTTTCAGAGATACCAAATGACTGGATGTTTCACCATGACCACTCCCTCTCCTTGGTCTTCAAGAATGGCTGACATTAGTTTAGTGATCAAATGTAGCACTCCTATGGAAATATGATAATATTTAGTAATTATCATTTAAATCTGACTAATTTTTCAACTGTTTATCATGAATCAACATCTCAGGAAAATGATATGGGGTTTTAAATCAAAATTGGACTTTCTGTTACGAAACAGGATGTTGATTTCATACATGTCCTCAGTTCAGGACACCGGGACTAAAAGCATGTTTATTACACATTTTGGACGACTCAACAAATGAATAGGGAAAGAAAATATATTTCAATATTCCTATGAAAATATCTTGTCAATTATTACTCCCGTTATTACACTTCTTTTTTCATTACATGTTGCCCCAAAAACACATTAATATGTTATTAATATTTGTATATAATGGGAAACCCCGTTTTGGCCATTTTACACACATTTAAAGAAAAATGGTATATCAAATCATTCTGTTTTAACAGTTACGAATCGTCTTTGGTATATAAAAATCCTGAAACCTAAAAATGTATTGGTGATTAAAAAAAAAATCTATTGTTTTTGCCTATGTATGTTCATTCATGTCTTTTGTCGCGTCTGATTTGGTCACGGTGTTAATATGTGTTAGTGTTTATTATTCACCATGTTGTCTGAGGCCAGTGGTATTTGTGTGACACTGACATATCACAGCATCGCTCTCTGCAGTTTGAACCTGCAGCTTCTCATCTATCGTCTCAGACCTTTGATTTGCTTTCCTCTCGTTCTTCAGGAGAAGGAGCGTGTTGAGGCTGTGTCTGTTGGGGCCATTCTGTCTGACTACCAGAGAGTACGTGTGGAAAATGTGTAAGTGGACCCTCTTTCTCTCTTGTTTCTCCTTTCCCTTTCTCACACATAAACGACACTTAATAGACTCCATTATGTCATTGGCACAACAATTAGCCAATTTACCAATGCCTTGTGTCTAGCATGTAGAACTGTGCATCATTTTGGATGAATAAATTAATAAATCAAATTCACAGATGCTAATATGATCAGGAAGTCTTGTATTTTGCCATGAAGCTATCATCAGATGCTGATGTGGCATTAAAATCTGTATTACTACACTACTACTAATGATCAGGCTCGTTTGTCTCGTTTGTTTCAAACTCAACTCACTGACTAAACCCGAAGTGTTTGAAGAGTACCTGTAAAATAAACACATTTATAGAACATTATCAAGGTAAACCCATGTGTGTTTTAAATCTACCTTTGTTCAAAAGCAAAATTTAGGGTCAGAAAGGTTTTCAATGTTTTTGAAAGAAATCTCTTCTGCTCATCTAAGCTGCATTTATTTGATCATAAATACAGTAAAAACAGTAATATAGTGAAATATTATAATAGTTTAAAACAGCTGTTTTCTATGTGAATATGTGTTAAACTGTAATTTATTTCTGTGATCTGCAGCTGTATTTTCAGCATCATTACTCCAGTCTTCAGTGTCACATGATCTTCAGAAATCATTATAATATACTGATTTACTGCTCAACAAACATTTCTGATTATTATCAATGTTGAACACAGTTGTGCTGCACAATATTTTAGTGGAAACCGTCATACATTTTATTTTGAATAGAAAGTTCAAAAGAACAGCATTTGTTTGAAATATAAATCTTTTGTCACATTATAAATGTCTTTACTGTCACTTTTGATCAATTGAATGCATCCTTGATGAATAAAAGTATTAATTAAAAACAGTTGTGTAATTAATGAGATATGTCATGCTTTCATGCTCAAAGAATCTTGTTTTATGAAAGATTTGAATGCATAACTATATAATATTTGTAGAAGTGTCATTGAATCAGATTGCAATCGGCTGTTTCTTGAACACTGCTCTTGTCTTTCGTCGGTCAGTCAAACAAAAAGTGCCGCCCCAAACTCCTTCTGTAGGTTGTTTCAGACATTTGCTCAAACAAATCAATGTTGTCTTCAGGATGTCAAACTTCCAGTGACTCTGAACATTAGACGGACACCACAAACTCTCTGAACATGCTGTGAATGTGTTTTTCACTTCTTGGTCTCTGCAGCAGTTTTTGCTTCAGCTCACTTTAGCTGTCAGTCAGCTATTGTTCCTCCGCTGATACCGCGGGGTAAATGCTGTAACTCCATCTGTATACCTGACAGCCCGTAATGCCGCAGGGCTCGACCGTGTCGTGCTAATCACCCTAATCACCGCAGTGCTCAGTTTGACCTGTGACGCTGGCATTGAGCGGACATCCACCCGTGTCACATGAGCGCGGCGGTGGCGTTCTGCCAAGCCAGAGAGCGAGCGCTAATTTGTCTTTGAAGTGGTGTCGGAGTGCCGCCCTGTTTTCACTTCACATGCATCCATATCCTCTTCCACGCTTGCTTAGTTTGCTTTGTATTTCTCTCAAAGGGCCTAGGTTTGCTTTTGGCGTTGTTGGGAACATAAGAGCAGAGCACAACATATGTGACCATGGACCACAAAACCAGTCATAAGGGTCAAATTTTTAAAATTGTGTTTTATACATCATATGAAAGCTGAATAAATAATATTTCCATTGATGTATGGTTTGTTATGATAGGACAATATTTGTCTGAGATACAACTATTAGAAAATCTGGAATCTGAGGGAGCAAAAAAATCTAAATATTGAGAAAATCTCCTTTAAAGTTGTTCAAATGAAGTTCTTAGCAATGCATATTACTAATCAAAAATGAAGTTTTGATATATTTACAGTAGGAAATGTACTAAATATCTTCATGGAACATGATCTTAATATCCTAATGATTTTTGTCATAAAAGAGAAATGTATAATTTTGATCCATACAATGTATTGTTGGCTATTGCTGCAAATATACCTGTGTTACTCATGACTGCTGTTGTGGTCTAGGGTCACATTTTTATAATTTTGTAATTCATAAACAGCGTATTTTAAGTTTGTAGGCTATGTTTTACAGATAATAATTACTCAAATTAGATTTTATGAACCAGCACCATCACAGCAGCATCAGAGCGCTGGGTGTGTTAATCACGCATAACTTTATTTTAATATTAATCGAATTGGACCCAGGATGATTCTGAAAGAAAACTACTGTTGCTGTAGTAACAAAACTTTCATGTGAATCTGATTGACAGATAAACCGCACACTCTTATTTCATTGTTGTTATTTTGTGGATATTTCACTTAACAGTTTGCTTTAAAGTTAAAGACTGTCTGCGGTGATCCAGACGCTGCTTCAAATCCTGCGCCACTCGCATAGTTTACCATAAAATCACATTATATTTGTCCCAAATTATTGTTAGTGTACATAATGACTTGTTTATTGTGCATCTTTCAGCACAACATTTGTCTTTCTGCCAGTATGCTTTATATAGAGAGCTAATAATAGCTACAGATCACAATTTATTTTTCTGTTTGCTCTGTTTTGTCAAACACCATATTTCAAACTTATCAACACAACTTTAATTCCTGAAGTGATCTTTTATTTGAACTGTTTTGGACTGCTGTCTTCTAAATGCGGCTGCGCTTCTCGTTCTTACTCTGGCCATGTATTAAATGTGCGTCCTTGAAAACGCACAGTTTTCTAACATATTTACTTTAACTTAGATAATATGGATGGTATGACATATTTAGATGCGTCTGAAATTTCAAAAACACACATATATATATATATATCGTTTGATCAAAATTATTGCTAGGGACAATTTGGTAGTCGCTGGATATTGGTTGGGACATGTCCCTAGCGCACCCGACTAATTCTACGCCTTTGATTTCTCCCATTTCTGGGCTTGACGCTGTGGCTCTCTCTGCAGGTGTGTGAGACTGCAGCTCCAGCCGCTGGCGTACCTGTGGCGTCGAGACCAGGCCGAGCTGCTCAGAGAGATCATATCAAGTGGCCTCCAAGCCCTCCTCATCAAAGTGGCAGCGTACGGTGGGTGACGGGCAGGACTTGAGCAGTCCAGCTACCAATGAGGTTTTACAATGATCCTCTTCTTAGGCTTCTGACCTTCAGGTGACGCAGGGCTGAAACTAGTGAGAAGCACAGAACAAATGTGATCTTAAGTGACGTTAAAGGGTTAATTCACCCAAAAATGAAAATTCTGTCATTACTTACTCACCCTCAATCACTGTCACTGTCAATCAACAATCGTGGGAGGGGCCTCCGTCCATGTGACATCACACGGACAGACGGCTCGATTTGAGAAAGGGGTAAACATTTAACGAGATTACAAACAAACCACTGGATGGATCTTTATCATTATAGGGTGCCAACACACATTTCAGTTCAAACACCATGTAAAAGGGCATGTAGCACTTTTTTCCACTAAAACTTTGATGTGCATTATCTCAGTTTAATACGTGAACATAACAAACAAAAGATGTGATCGCAAAACAATCAGAAAAAAAAGGCATTACGTGCCAATTTTTATGTCATTACATGTAGGGGGTGGTGATGGCGCAGTGGATAAGACACATGTCTTTGGTGTGAGAGACCCGGGTTTGAATCCACTGTGAGACACCAATGTGTCCCTGAGCAAGACACTTAACCCCTAGTTGCTCCAGAGGCGTGTGACCTCTGACATATATAGCAATTGTAAGTCACTTTGGATAAAAGCATCAGCTAAATGAATAAATGTAAATGTAAATATATAGTTGCCAGTGGTGACCTCAGCAAGAACGTCACTCACAAATTAATATTTTTGGTTGCAGTTTGGAGCCCTGCATAGACTGTGTCTTCAAACGTGGCTCATCCAGTTAGGATTTAGGGTTGGGAAGTATTCGTTTTTTAATTATGATCTGATAAAACATAAAGCTCTTATGACCTCTGTGTGGGTGAAGATAGTTAACAAAAAACAGCTGTTCTGTCGGTGTCTACTCATAATCAAATGATTCATAAAAAAGAGCAATGTTTCTTTCATCATCATTATTCCTGTATTTCATTCATGGTATTGTGCCATGTCCGGTCCTACATTCTTTCAGCTGCAAAATTGCACTTGAACAATGCTAAATGTGACCCTGTCTTAACACAAATTTATGATTTCCTCTTTTTAAATTAACATCGGAGTGCTGTTTGCCTTCATCGTTTTTAAAACTGAACATGAATGTCAAGACACATGCTGCACTGCCAAAAAAACATCTGCAAATATTGTACCTTTAGGGGTGTAACAGCTTGTCACTGGAGCAACAGCCTTAAAATGACACCTTTGTACCTTATCTACTCCTAAAAGGTGCTTATTAGTACCTTGGAGTAGTAATATGTACCCTTAAAGTACTGCTATGAAGTAAATAATGTGCAAAGACTCCAAATGTGTTTTTTTTTTCTCCTGAAAGCATGTTTATTTAGAAATGATGTATTTGTTTGTGCTTTACACGAATGGGTTGTGTTATAACCCAGTGGCTGTTTTACGTGTAATGTTTATATTCAGTTTTAAAGCTTGAATGATTAGAATATAAATGTGCAGTTGTAAATCTTCTGTCCCTTTCTATTATTTGAAGGGTTTCAGATGAATTGGGATTACCTCTTGTTTTTTTTTTCTATCAAAATCCCTTTTTTCCAAATCCCGTCCCGTGTCTTATCTGCGCTCTTCTAAATGTGTTTTTAAGCAGATAATTCGGTGTGTGAATATGAGCGATCACACGTCTGTGTTTTAAACCCTTCACATGAGCTGCAGGAGACAGAAATACACTCCAGAGGATCTTTGTGTTGTTGTTGTTGTTGTTGTTTGTTTAGACCGGCACACACCGGATCCATGTGTGTATTGAAGGAATGTTAAATATCACCCGACGTGGAAACGCTTGTCCAAATGAGCCCTGAGCGATCCGCCGGCACGGCTTACCTCCAAACCCCAACAGCAGCTCCGGCTCTTGACAGATCTTCCTCTAAAAGCAAATTCCCCACATGTCTGGAAAAGTGTAATTATGTGCGCACACTGAACTGTGTGTTTTTCTGCGTGGCTACAGGTAGAAGAGAAGATGCTATCAGCACTGGCTTTTCACCTTGCCTCAGGCGGCGGTAATTAGAAATTAGAGGGTTGGGATGGACTTACACTGCCGCGGGCCGTCGGGGAGCACTGCAGTAATTGTGGCTTTCATGGGTTTCATGGGTCAGGGCCGCGGGCTGAGCTGCATGTGTGTGTTGGGTGACAGAGGTGTGTTGTACATTCACACACACCACAGGTGGAAATACACGCGCCTCAGAGGGCATGACGCGGGAAACTCGATGATAAAAATAACAGTTACCTTTGTATTTCTACCGAACAGCCACTGTAGATGTATAGATTTAAGATATTTAATGCAGAATTATTTTCTGTGCACTAAACAATACAATGTTTACCTACATTACATTCATACTAAAATGTTATAATATGTGACCATGGACCACAAAACCAGTCATAAGGGTCAATTTTAATTTAGATGTATGTGTAACCCGTTACACGTGATAAATTTGTGTCAACTTTACGAATGGACCAGTGGGCTCAAAAGATTAGGTTCGTCCAGGGAGAGAGAGATGATACAGCAGCAATGAATACTCAAAACAAAAGGATGAGGTAAGAACAAATTTGAATTTACTGAATGTTCTTTTCTTTTACCTTGTTGTTAGAATGAAATTATTGATTAGTTGATTAGTTGAACATGGACCATATAACCTCACACAGGCGTAAGGAAAACAATAGAAAATGAAACAAACAAAACAAAATTTGAAAGTCCAAAAGTTTGATGTTTCTCAATGAACAGATCAGTTTGTAAACTCAGTCCAAAAGTTCGTGAGGCACTTAATTCAGTCGTCCTATTCTGCCCTGGATGGAACAGAATAAATTGATGTGTGGTTCTAATCCTACCGTTCAAAGACGAGAAAGTTCAGTTTCAACAGGGAATTCAAAGGATTCGTTAAACGGGCGGCTCGCCAGTCCAACCCCACCGTTACACACACAGGAAGAGCTGAGACGGTCCACACTTCAGGAATGATTCACACTTCGTTCGATTTCACATGCAGGACGGATCACACTCATCAATTGGACATCACAGCACTCACATGGAAACAAAAGCAGAAGAACACAAAAAAAAAACCTGGCCTTGAAAACACAAGGCCCAAAAAAAAAACAATTAGCATTTGACACTATATACACGAATCAATTCAGATTATACACAACTTCTAATAAAACACAGCAAATAATGTCCATTTATAAGACTCTGTACAATAAATTGTCTTTATGCAATAAATTGTCTGTGCAATAAACACGTTTTTGCATACTTTCTGGTAAGCATCTTATTTAACACCCATACATTGCATTCCATGGCATTAATTTCACATAAATGCCTAATTACATCTTCCATTTTACACTTGGCTGTATTTGCCATTAATACTGCACCAAATAAACAATAATTTGATGTAACACTTAATATGATCCTAAATGAACCTTATTGAACAATACTGAAATTATTGAAACTATTTTAACTCACCAAGGAACTCGTTTACATGTACATCAGAAGAACCAGGGAAGTTCCAGATGATACACGTTCTCAAAATGTCATTCTCGGGCATAAACTGCTTCTCTCTGAATCCTTCGTTAGAGATATATATATACACACACACACTGTATTAGCTTTTAAACTCGCGCTAATATTGCGTCATTGACATGCGGTCAACACATAACGTGAACAATCATATCACTTCACTCATTTTACCACTACTTATTTCTACATCGTCATCATATAAATGATTTAGAGGCATTTATACAACTCTTACATCAATTTCTCGACTCAATCAGAGCTTCAAATCTCCCGGAGCAGCACAAGCATCTGCTCGCGTCAGAGGTTCACAGAGAAAAGAAAGTTCTAGAAGGCGCTGCTCTCTAAAAGTGCCGCGATAGCGGAATTTTCCATGACGTCACTCAAAATGCGATCTCATTGGAGGCTTATGTAAAGGGAGATAACGCTATTGGACATATTTATAACATTCAATATTTATATTTCTCCATTTCTATATAATGAATTATTTTGTTTGCAGTCTTATATTTGATCTGAAAGTATGATCTTTTTATACTTTAACTCTGTTTAATTTGGAGTGCATTTTGTCTCTGTCCACTGGTAACCTGGGTTACACTTTCCCCCTCTGAATTCAGGCACGTCCTCGGGCATGCTTGGGGTTGACTTGTCACCACTATAGGAAAAGCACCAGACATATTCAAGGACTGATCACTGATGGATGTGGATTCTTCCAAGGAAGTGGTAAGTGCAGAGCTCAACCCTTGCAGTAAGGACTGAATGACTAGTGTTAGGGGATTTCCTAGTTTATGATACTGGAATTTGTTAGGAGGCCCACGCTGCCTTTTGGAACGTCTAGTGTCAATAGCTCCAAGGTTATCATCTGTAACGGGCTGGTTACTTGTAACATCCTGGGCAGGTGAGATTGTGTCATTGGACTGTGTTTCCTCCGTCACAGTGTCCGACAGACCTGAAAACTCCAGCACACTTCCATTCATAGGTGCTAACAACTCTGGGGGCTCAGTACTTTCAATGCCGTTGCTTTTGCAGTTCTCCACTTCAACAGTATCTCCATCTTGAACAGGTATACTATTTTCTTCTTCATTTTCTGATTGATTATCTGTGGAGTCCTCTTCTAGTCTGATGTCAGGTAAGGTTTCTTTTACAAGGTCTACGGCAGCCGGAAGGGTTCCAGTGTCGGGTAAGGTTTCGTTCACAGGTTCTACCACAGCAGCAGGGGAATTGAGAAACTCTGTTTCAGGTAAGTTCTCTACGGGCATAGGATGTTCTGGAGGTGAAATAATTTTCGTACTAAACTCCAATTGGCGTCCTGAATTTCCAATATAAGAGTCATCCTCTGATTCAGACTGACTACTCAGATGTTCTTGAGGAACCGCTTCATGTGCAGAGTGGGATCTGGTTCTAGGCTTATGACGAATTTTCAGAGGGTCTGTTCCTTCAATTTCATTCAGGGGTAGAAACCCACAAGGCAGTAGAAGGTCGCGGTGTAATGTGCGGACTGGTCCATCTTTCCCTTCTGGGCAGACTGTATATACTGGCATGTCACCTGCTTTCCGGACTACCACATAGATCTCAGAGGCCCATTTATCTGACAACTTGTGTTTCCCTCTCAATCTGACATTTCGCACAAGGACTCGATCACCCGGTTCAAGTGTAGAAGCAACTACATTTCTGTCAAAACGTCTTTTGTTCCGGTCAGCTATTTTGGATGCATTTTGAGAAGCAACTCTGTAGCTTTCCTCCAATCTACTCTTTAGGGATTTCACATAGTGCGAATGGGACTGTAATGGGAAGTTGGTATGAAGTCCGAAAGCAAGGTCGATCGGCAGTCGAGGCTGCCTCCCAAACATTAGCTCATATGGTGAGTATCCAGTTACATCGCTCCTGGTGCAGTTATAAGCATGCACCAATGGTTTGACGTGATCTTTCCAATGAGCTTTGCTTTTGTTCTCCAGGGTGCCTAGCATCTGTAAGAGAGTCCGATTAAAGCGTTCCACCGGGTTCCCTCTAGGATGATAGGGGGTGGTCCTCACTTTGCGGATGCCAGCAATTCTACATAGCTCTTGGATGGTACGAGATTCAAAATCTGGCCCCTGGTCGCTGAGCAGCTTTTCTGGAAAACCGTAATGGACAAAGAAATTATCCCATAGGCATCTAGCAACTGTTTGTGCTTTTTGGTTACGGGTAGGAATAGCAACAGAGTACTTGGTAAAATGGTCTGTGATGACCAAAATATCCTTGGTGTTACTGCTGTCTGGTTCCAGCGACAGAAAATCCATACAAACTAGTTCTAAAGGCCTATGGGTCTGAATATTCACCAAGGGAGCTGCTTTCTGTGAAGGAGTCTTCCTACGAACACAGCGCTCGCACTTTTTGATTTTTATGTCCACATCGGCTGCCATCTTCGGCCAATAAAATCTGGAACGGAGAAGATCGAGAGTTCGCTCCAGACCCAGATGCCCCATGTCATCATGAAGACTGGTAAGTACAATTCCTCGAAGATCTTCAGGTAAAGCCAGTTGGTTCAACACTTTGTCTCCATCCATCCTCTTCCGATATAACAACCCATTCTTCAGCTCAAGTTTGTTCCATTGTCTCATCCACAAGGTTACTGCAGGTAAGTGGAATTTCAAGTTTGAAGGTTTGTTGTTAGACTCCAAGTACTCAATTACCTCTTTAATTTCAGGGTCAGCTCGCTGCTTCCTGATCAGATCCTCTTCAGACAGACAAGGAATTTCTGGGAGACCATGGCCATCTTCTTCCTGGATTTCTGGAGGTAATACCTTTGCGTTCATGCTCAGAGACTCTACCAAGGTCAACGGGAAAGACTGAGAATCATGGGATTGATTGACGTGATGCTTTTCACAGATGGCCTCCACTACTTCAGGTAAGATTGTCTTGGTGTTGCCTTCAAGATCTCCAAGATGATATAGAGTGAACTGTCTGATTCGTTCTTGCTCTTTTTTAGATTCCCAATCATCTGATGGTTCACCATTGGGACGACGAGACAATCCATCCGCATCTTGATTTTGTGCTCCAGCTCTGTATTGGATCTTAAAATTGTAGGTTGAGAGACTGGATAACCATCTATAACTAGTAGCATCTAGTTTGGCAGACGTAAGGACATAGGTGAGGGGATTGCTATCAGTGACCGCTGTGAAGTCTGCCCCATACAGATAGTCATGGAATTTTGTGGTGATTGCCCATTTGAGAGCCAGAAATTCCAATTTGTGGGCAGGATACTTGGCTTCACACTTTGTTAATCCACGGCTGGCAAATGCTATGACTCTCATGTGTCCCTGCTGTTCTTGATACAAGGCTGCTCCTAGTCCTGTAGCACAAGCATCTGTATGCAATAGGTAAGGCAGACAAGGATTTGCGTACCCTAAGACAGGAGCAGAGGTTAACCTTTCCACGAGGCTTTCAAATGCCTGTTGACACTCGGTAGTCCATCTGTCACCCAGAGACTCTTTTGGATTAAAGTAAGTATGATCTTTATCTTTCTTTTTTCCCTTTCGAACCGGAGGATAGCCAGCTGTAAGATTGTTGAGCGGCTTTGCAATCTTGGAGAAATCTTTAACAAATCTGCGGTAATATCCTGTAAATCCTAAGAAGGATTTTAGTTCCCGAAGGTTCTGGGGCCTTGGCCAGGTTTTAATGGCCTCAATTTTTGATGGGTCAGTTTCTACACCATTCTGGGAGACAATGTGGCCCAAGTAGCGCACAGATGTTTGGAAGAATTTGCATTTTTCGGGTGAGAGCTTCAATCCGTATTCTTTTAGACGATTCAGGACTTGTATCAGGCGGCGCTCATGCTCCTCAAGGGTTTCGGAGAAGATGATAAGATCATCGATGAAAACTAAGACTTCTCTTCTATTTAAGTCACCCATGCAGCGCTCCATGAGCCGCTGGAATGTGCTTGGCGCATTGGTTATCCCTTGCGGCATACGGTTAAACTCCCAGAAACCAAGGGGGCATACGAACGCTGTCTTCTGCTTGTCCGCTTCATCCATCTCAATCTGGTAATACCCGGATTTTAGATCGAGAACAGAAAACCACTTGGAACCAGTTAACATAGAGAACACTTCCTCCAGGTTTGGGAGTGCGTACGCATCTCGTATGGTTTGAGAGTTTAGCTTCCTAAAGTCAATACATAGCCGCACTGAGTTGTCTTTTTTTCGGACCACTACAATGGGGGATGCGAATGGTGACTCAGACTCTCGTATAATACCAGCTGCTAACAACTCCTGTAGATGTTTCCTGACGGCATCAATATCTTGTGGGTGGATGGGACGAGCTCTATGCTTGAAAGGAGTTTCGTCACTCAGTTTAATTCGGTGCTTCACCTTATCAGTGTGTCCATAATCCATTTCCTTCAAAGCAAAAACTTCAGACATAGAGTTTAACAAGGCTGATATACGTTCTTTCCATTCGGAGGGCAGTGGGGAGTCTCCAAAATCGAGAGTTATCTGAGGACTTTCTGATGTTTCAGAAACATCACTTGTTAATGGCTTGTTTATCACCTGCTGGACAGCATGCATTTCTGCAATCACAGACCGGGGAGGGATTACTATGTTAGTCTGGGTTTCATTCTTGACTACCACAGGCAAGGAGAAGAAACGTTTCACAGGTAAGGCGTGCAATGCACTAGCAACTAAAAGACCACTTGGCAGAGAAGATATGGTGGGAGGACTTATAACAGTCAGTGTTTCTGCTGGAAGGTAATTCAGACAGACGGCTCCATCAAGAACAGCAGTGCACCCTGCTGGTACAGTTTCAGGGACTGCCCCTTTTAATGCCACACACCCAAGGGTTTTGGCACATGATTGTCGATACCTCACATCAAGTGTCTTTAGTACAGCTGCATACCCTTTAGAAGCTGATTTGGGGCTCTCTTTTGGTATATAACTGGAGTAAAGTACATCCAAGGTATTTGTACCGATGAGGACTTGTGGTATATTTACCAAATCTGGGACCACCAGTGCTAGTGTGGTAACCTCAGCATCTGTTCCTAGAAACTCTTTGGGAAACATTAAAGTTAACTCCACATACCCAAGGTAAGGCACTGATTGTCCATTGGCTCCCTCCACTTCCAGCAAAGATTCCAGGGGTTTCATGGGGTGATGAGACAAGTTATTTTTGTAAAATGACAAGGGAATTGTAGTCACCTGGGAACCAGTGTCTAAAAGGCAGTTCACTTCAATTGCGTCTACAATGATTTGGGCAGTGCATTTCATTCCAATTAGTCCTTTTGGCAGTTTGCTTTTAGGGCAATGATGCTTCGTCCCAGTCTCCATATGCCCTGCTACAGAGACTGCGTGGTGTTTAACTGAGTAGTAGTGGCTTGGTTCTTTAGGTCCCACTGGGCTTGTTTTTCTCTCAACTGGCGCCTCTTCTCATCTACCTTAGAAGGGTTCGGGTCATTTTCGCAATTGATGGCTAGGTGTCTATCCTCACCACATCTAAAACAGTATCCAGGACGAGGACGAGTGGATGTCACTGAACTACTTCTGAGTTGACTGTTCTCATCTCTCCCGGTTTGCCTATGCTGGAATTTTGCCGTCTTCCCGGACCGATATTGTGGGATTTCAGGGGCTGACAACTGAGCCTTTAACTCTGCCACTTGCTTCTTCAATCCTGCTATTTCCTTAGCTGCTGGGGTTTCTTTTGGCACTTTACCAGAAATGGATGTTCTCATAGCCTCTACTTCTGCTTGTAGTTCTACTAGCTCTTTCTTTAGCAGGATAAATTCAGAATTTTTGGAATAATCAGGCTTGCACTTCTGGTAAGTTGAGGTTTGCATAGAAGCAACTTGAGCATTAATTTCAGATATTTGAGCCCTCATAGTATCCACCTCTTCAGCTGCTCCACCAACTGCATCATGGGAGTATGTTGACATTTGATGAGTAGCAGTTCTCATTTTGGGGGCATTACTCTGTTTGTTCAATCCAAAATGATTTCTCATTCTGTCTTCTTTTGAGGCTTGCCGGTCTTCTTCCGTGCGAATTTCCACTACCATCTCTGCAAAAGAAGGTGGGTTGATCTTTTTCTTCTCTAGCTGTAAGCTGGAAATTAACCCATTATCCCAACATCCACGGCAGAATTGCTTGATCAGACAGCTGTTTTGCTCACTCTCCGCAATGCCTCCTCTCCTTACAGTAGTGCTCAGCATAACTTGCAACCGGTGCAAATAACTGGAGGGCTTCTCTCCTGGGTTCTGTAGCATGGTCATGAATTTTGCTAACAGCTCATCTCCATCCTCCACGGATCCGTAAACTGACTCTAGTAACTCCAAGTAAACTGGAGGTAAGGACCGGGGACTCACATGTTTAATGACATCAGCTGCCGGAGGGAGCAGACTATCAAGTATTCTTCTTGTGCGAGACAAATCCGAAATGGAGGGGTCATCTAATAGAAATTGAACACTTGCCCGCCATGTGTCGAAGTCTGGCTCGTTTACTGGCCTAGGAACTTTACCAGAGAAAGACCTGAGACGGAAAGAGGCAGGTTGTAATGTAGCAGTGTCGTTGGTTCTGACGATGTGTTCAACTACAACTTTTTGCACGCTGGGTGGATCAATCATGTCCATTGTGAGTACTGGATGGGGTAACACATTAGCTGCAGGATGGCTAGTTCTACTGCTGGGTCTTTCCTTGGACAGGTTTTGTGATGTCTCAGATTCAATTGAGGAAAGGGCTACTTGTTCTGTGGTCACTCTCTGTAATTTGGCTGGGGACGACGGTCCATCCAGTGAGCTGGTGGTGCTGCTATCACGAGTTTGAGAGTCTGCAGCATGTGGATACTCAACTCCATCACCTGAAGCATCTATGGGCTCAGCAACAGAACAGCCAGCTTTCATTCTCTTTAACTCCTCCTTGAGCACTTCTTCAATTGACTTTCCACTAGCGCTAGCAATATTTTGTAGTTCTTCCAAATACAACTTAGTGGCTCGGTCACTATCTACATGAGGGTAGACACAGCTTAAGGCACGCACTATGAAAGTGGTATCTGGGTTTGACGTACTGACCATTGTTACGGGCAGAAGGGGCATTAGTGTTTTCATAGCGGAGCTATAAGTAAACTCTATAATGGCATGTTGATGGAATTCGGAGTTTGGGTCATCAATGAGAAGGTTGCGACTAATGCTGCCATATCTCAACAACCATGCTTCTAAGTCCTGATCTGTTTCAGTTAATGTTAAGCCGCTGACTATTACGGCATTTGAGACATCTACATTCTCTCTTTTTACAATATCCATGTTGTCAATATTCTGCTGAGTATATAAATAATTAATAATATATTTATATTGTCACTATTGCTGCAGGCCAATCTCTCTCCTCCTGGCTGGCTGGCTCGCCACTTTTACTTGTAACCCGTTACACGTGATAAATTTGTGTCAACTTTACGAATGGACCAGTGGGCTCAAAAGATTAGGTTCGTCCAGGGAGAGAGAGATGATACAGCAGCAATGAATACTCAAAACAAAAGGATGAGGTAAGAACAAATTTGAATTTACTGAATGTTCTTTTCTTTTACCTTGTTGTTAGAATGAAATTATTGATTAGTTGATTAGTTGAACATGGACCATATAACCTCACACAGGCGTAAGGAAAACAATAGAAAATGAAACAAACAAAACAAAATTTGAAAGTCCAAAAGTTTGATGTTTCTCAATGAACAGATCAGTTTGTAAACTCAGTCCAAAAGTTCGTGAGGCACTTAATTCAGTCGTCCTATTCTGCCCTGGATGGAACAGAATAAATTGATGTGTGGTTCTAATCCTACCGTTCAAAGACGAGAAAGTTCAGTTTCAACAGGGAATTCAAAGGATTCGTTAAACGGGCGGCTCGCCAGTCCAACCCCACCGTTACACACACAGGAAGAGCTGAGACGGTCCACACTTCAGGAATGATTCACACTTCGTTCGATTTCACATGCAGGACGGATCACACTCATCAATTGGACATCACAGCACTCACATGGAAACAAAAGCAGAAGAACACAAAAAAAAAACCTGGCCTTGAAAACACAAGGCCCAAAAAAAAACAATTAGCATTTGACACTATATACACGAATCAATTCAGATTATACACAACTTCTAATAAAACACAGCAAATAATGTCCATTTATAAGACTCTGTACAATAAATTGTCTTTATGCAATAAATTGTCTGTGCAATAAACACGTTTTTGCATACTTTCTGGTAAGCATCTTATTTAACACCCATACATTGCATTCCATGGCATTAATTTCACATAAATGCCTAATTACATCTTCCATTTTACACTTGGCTGTATTTGCCATTAATACTGCACCAAATAAACAATAATTTGATGTAACACTTAATATGATCCTAAATGAACCTTATTGAACAATACTGAAATTATTGAAACTATTTTAACTCACCAAGGAACTCGTTTACATGTACATCAGAAGAACCAGGGAAGTTCCAGATGATACACGTTCTCAAAATGTCATTCTCGGGCATAAACTGCTTCTCTCTGAATCCTTCGTTAGAGATATATATATACACACACACACTGTATTAGCTTTTAAACTCGCGCTAATATTGCGTCATTGACATGCGGTCAACACATAACGTGAACAATCATATCACTTCACTCATTTTACCACTACTTATTTCTACATCGTCATCATATAAATGATTTAGAGGCATTTATACAACTCTTACATCAATTTCTCGACTCAATCAGAGCTTCAAATCTCCCGGAGCAGCACAAGCATCTGCTCGCGTCAGAGGTTCACAGAGAAAAGAAAGTTCTAGAAGGCGCTGCTCTCTAAAAGTGCCGCGATAGCGGAATTTTCCATGACGTCACTCAAAATGCGATCTCATTGGAGGCTTATGTAAAGGGAGATAACGCTATTGGACATATTTATAACATTCAATATTTATATTTCTCCATTTCTATATAATGAATTATTTTGTTTGCAGTCTTATATTTGATCTGAAAGTATGATCTTTTTATACTTTAACTCTGTTTAATTTGGAGTGCATTTTGTCTCTGTCCACTGGTAACCTGGGTTACATATGCATCATCTGAAGCTGAGCTTTTCATTGGTGTATGGTTTATGATAGGACAATATTTGGCTGAGATACAACTATTTGAAAATCTGGAATCTGAGGGTGTAAAATCATTAGCAGTAGATAATATGTTCATGTGTAATTAATGCAATAATTAATCTAGGTAAATGTTAATTTATGAATATTCCATAATTCATGTTATCTCATGTTTGTTCACAGTACAAGATTTACATGAACATTGCTGCAAACAGCGTGGACAAACTGTTTTTAACTTAAACTGTAAATGGTTTCCCATTGTGAATTTATCATGGTGCCCACGCATATGGCATCTGCTCACTCGTCACCGGCGATGAGCGGCAGATATAAATTATAATCCTGTAATAACAGTTGAAGGAGGATTGTGGGTAATCGCCGGGTTGACAGAAGACATTCAAACCACTTTAAAGGAGGAGATCTGGTGTTACGAGACAGCTGCCCACACAACACGCAAAGTTGAAGTCGAAGAAAATCTCTTCTCAACATTTGTGCAAACAAGTTTCTCTCTGCAGTCATGTCAGAAACCGGAGCAGAACTTCTCAGCAATCGCTCGCCACCTCTGTGCAGCCGAGCAGAAATAATTGGCTGGTAAATACGGCAGCGTCAGATATTCCTGTAATTAGTTAATTGGTTGATTTGTGTGGGTGAGGATGGCCAGACGCGGTGTTGTTTCCAGTAGTTAATTGGATGACAGTTCCAGTGGAAATTGGCATGTGTGAAGTTAAAAGGTCTGTTTATAGTGTTGCTGCTTTCCTTTTTTAATGCCTTTATTAATTTATTTTCTGCAATTATGCAGACTCTTTCGGCGTGAACTTTTCCACTCAAATTGTTGGCATTATATTCTTATTATTTAAATGCACACAACCCTTTCCTAAACATGTGTTTTAGTATTTTTAGAGGCATGTGCAAATCTTGATGTAATCAGCTAGTGCAGCATTTCTTAACAGGGCATTCAGAGAATATCAGGGGCGCTGGATGGAAGCAGTATTTCTAAAAACTGAGTGTTGAGATCTTTTATAGTACTTTTAGGAATCACACCAAAAAGGCCAGAAAAAAGGCCAAAAATCTTCTCCAGATGTTAACTGATGGACTGGAGTGGTGTGGATTATTGTGATGTTTTTATCAGCTGTTTGGACTCTCATTCTGACGGCACCCATTCACTGCAGAGCATCCATTGCTGAGACACTGATGCAGAGACACATTTCTACAAACCTGATGAACAAACAAACTCATCCTGATCTCAGATGATCTGAGGGTGAGGACAATTTCCTATAAAGGGATAGTTAACTCAGAAATGAAAATTCCATCACCATTTAGCCTAATTTCCCTCCAAACCTATATGAATTTCTTTCTTCTGTAGAACAAACCAAGTAGATAGTTTGAGAAATATCATTTTTTTTCTATACGATGGCGGTCAATGGTCACCAAAGTGATTTAGCTACTAACATTCTTGTAAACATTATATTTCACAGAAGACGATAAGTCATACAGGATTTAAATAATGTGAATGAATTTATGTTGTAAATGTTTGAATATTTTTGGGAGTACAGAAACAAATAGTCCTGCTGCACTCTAATCATAATTTGCTGTTGGTGTTTATGGGACAAAGAGCAACAAGATTTTGAGATTGGTGCATTTAAGAGTAACAGTAAAGTCACACATTCCTAGCCTGATTCTAAAGCGATCAATCACACAACAAAACGAGTCTGTGTGATCATTATGAGCCGATCCAGATCCGCAGCCCTACAGCATCTCAGTCAGTGTCTTCATAAGTGTCATTATAAATGGCTTTATACTCTTCGTAAACATCATAAGTCAGTCATGCATTGAGCAGAAGTGTTGTATTCGGTTTAATGTGCTTAATGTTTTTATTACTGCTTTTATGTTTTCAATATTCAGGTTATAAGACTGTCAGTTTTAACAGGCAGTGATAAACATCAGATGAGGTTATAATTGCAGCTTCATTCCATTCATTGGATAAAAAGATTAAATCTCCGTCGTGTCTGCTGAATTGTATTCGTGGTACGGCTATTATTCCTCACACAGCTGTTGAATTTCAGATAAGAGCTCGAACAAATTTTCCGATCTCTCTTAATCTCACCATCTCGTGTGTGTTCGTGCACACGCTCTCCTTCCTAAGCTCTCGCTCACACGCTCACAGATCAGGTGATAGCACGCCGCTATTGTTTCGCTCAGGTCTTTGGGAGCATTGTTCAAAGGATAGACTGGCTCACCTTCAAGCGCGAGATGCTTATTTCATCCATTCTAAAGCTAAAATGTTCCTCAACATGAATCCAATTTTCCTGGCGTTCCTCTCTGAAGGCAGGGATTAAAGGCGAGCTGTCAGTCTGTGCTCCTCAGATCCGGAGAACCGTCACCGGTCTGATGCTCTCAGCGCCTCGCGCTGCTATCTGGAATCTGTGCGCTTTAATTCACCTCTGTGCTCAGTAGCAGATTTGATTCACATTAAGCATGTAGGCAGGGCATTGGCGCTTTGACTGTTTAATGATGCTGTTTGTGATACTGGAGTCTCATTGATAAGGGCTGTAAGGTGAGGATTGCTCCGATGAGACTGATACTGAGCTCTCTCAAACTTTAGTTCACTCAAGACCGCAAGATCCTGGAGGGGCAGTCATTTTTCTCTTTTATTATTTCTGTAATTATAATCTAGCATCTAATAAAGTAAACAATTTCCAACCCGAATGACTTGTAGCCTTCTGTGAAACACAAAAGGAGAATCTCAGTTGCTCTTTTCTATACAATGACAGTGTATTTCAGTCCTTGAACATTTTACTTTTATGTTCCACAAAAACACGAGAGCGAGTAAGCCGTGATCTGTCCCTTTAAACTTGACATATTCATCAGTGTATATTAAGACAGTTATTTTACAAGCTTTCTGAAATGTTATGTTTAAATATGCAAATGCGGCATTATCTAATTCAGTATGCACTCATTTGCATAAATTTCCAGAACAGATATCTGAACATTGGATAAAGCCAGGCTCAACATTCTTGTTTGGTTTTGTTGACATATTAGAGTTTTTCCAGAGGAGATTTTGAATTTCTTTAACACGCTAGAAAAACAATCTTGTTTTTAGGAGTATCATTTTGAATATAAATCAGTGTGAATGATATATGAACAAACCCCTCAGTAAAAGCCTTCAGAATATAGTTAGGAACAAAACTGTAAAGCTTGGTGTATGCAAATACTGCTGAAGTGGAGAAACAAACTCTTTAAAGATTGATTGGACTGAATTAAAATCTTTAGACGCAAATAGATAAAGTGCAATAGAATAAGCACTTAAATGTGTATTTTGGATGTTTTCTTTCCACTTGTCTGAAAGAAGACATGTTATTGAAGCAAAACAGGCCAAGCTCAAAATTGACTAATGCATGAAAACACACTGGCTTTGCCTGCAGTGTCTTAATGCATCAGACTAAAGAAGCGCGTATGGAAAGAAACCCTTCACATCTCTGGCAGTATTGTAAGAACTTGTGACCTAAAAAGAATTTGCTCTAATTTGAAGCTCATGAAATCTAATGCAAAACTTGAAAATCCATTTGTGCCCAGTTCACTGGCTTGGAAGTTGACTGGATTGAATTTCAGTTTTATAGGATAATAATGAGTTAAAGACTTATTGCAGGCATATCGCTCCTTGGGGCTCTGCTTGGACTCTGCTTGTCTAAAGGGCAGCGAGGATGCACGTGCAGGCAGATGAATGGAGCTTGGAGTGGGCTTATTTGTGTTTAATGTGCCATAAGGGGCTGAGGTAATTAATTTTAATTTAATTTAGTTTATTTTGCACAAGGGTAAATATATACAATAAAAACACGATAAACAAACAAACAAAAAATGTATAATACAATCCATATACTGTGCAGGGAGAGGCAGAAAACCCAAAGAGCTTATTTAGAGCCTTATTTAGAGGTTGTATCATCAGCAAACATTACTGGAGTAAGAATATTTGAAACATTTGACAGGTCATTTATATAAATAAGAAATAGTAATGGTCCAAGTATGGACCCCTGAGGAACCCCACAGAGTAGACTTGCTTTGCTAGAATAGCAACCCTTATAACAAACAAACTGTCTTCTATTAGAAATATAATTCATCAACCATTTATATGTACAACTATGAAAACCATATTTATACCAATAAAATGTAATGATTAACTGTATCAAAAGCTTTTGACAAGTCTAAATAAATACTACAAGCAAATTCTTGATTTTCCAGTGCAAGGGTAACCTTGTCAATCAGGTGAAGCAAAGCCATATAAGTAGAGTGTTTTTTTCGGAATCCATGTTGATGCTTGTAAAGAATAGAATTTGAGTCCAAGTGAGAAAGAATCCGCTTATATACTATTTTTTCTAAAATTTTTGAGAAACATGGCAAAATAGATATAGGTCTATAGTTGTTAAAACATTGTGGATCATCTGCTTTAAACAGAGGAATAATTTTAGCTATACAAGGGTAAATATATACAATAAAAACACGATAAACAAACAAACAAAAAATGTATAATACAATCCATATACTGTGCAGGGAGAGGCAGAAAACCCAAAGAGCTTATTTATAGCCTCCACCTAAACAATGAAAAACAAATAAACTCATGAAACTAAATGAAGAGCTAGATTACAATAACAAATAAATAGATACAAATTAATTACAACATAATATACAGAATATATATATATATATATATATATATATATATATATATATATATATATATAAAAAAAACTGAATATACTCAAAATAAACCATCTATGGTACATAAAATACAAGATAAATTATTACAAAGCAGCATTTAAATGATCTTTTATTCTTCTTTTATAACATATTAAAGAGGAAAATTTTTTTGCTAGATGAGATAAATCATTCCATAATTTAACACCCCTAAATCTTATCAAGTATTGACCTCTACAAGTGAGAATTTTAGGAAAATGAAAATTTGAAAGTTGACGAGTTAAATAACAATGAACCTGTGAATTTACTTTAAAATACATTTGAAATTGCTCTGCAATGTAACCCTCACTTGAATATATCTTATACATAAAAACACATATTGGAAGAATATTAATATCATAAACGGTAAGAACCTGAAGTTTATGAAATAAAGAAGCAGATGAAGTATATTTGTTTGATTGGGTTGCAATCCTAACAAAATGCTTCTGAAGAACAAAAATTCTTCAAAGAGTAGTAGGAAAAGTACTCGCCCAAACAATACTACAATATGAAAGATACGGATAAATTAAACTGTAATAAAGCATAAGAAGACACTCTGTAGTAACAAGATGCCTAACCCTCCTTATTATACCAGTAGATTTATGTATTTTTCTGCTCACGTAATCCGCCTGTTCTTTCCAACTCAAAGTCTCATCAATAAATACTCCCAAAAATTTTATAGTTGACACTTGAGGCACCTCAATAGACTCCATAATAATTTTTGATAAATCCTTTGGGTATATTTTTTTACCGCTAAAAATGATAAAACTTGATTTCATTATATTTAACGATAATTAGTTTAAATTAAACCAATTTGCATAAGCAAGTAAACCATTATTTGCATTCTTAATCAATGAATTAAAATTTGAGTGAGAGAGAACTAAGGTTGTATCATCAGCAAACATTACTGGAGTAAGAATATTTGAAACATTTGACAGGTCATTTATATAAATAAGAAATAGTAATGGTCCAAGTATGGACCCCTGAGGAACCCCACAGAGTAGACTTGCTTTGCTAGAATAGCAACCCTTATAACAAACAAACTGTTTTCTATTAGAAGTATAATTCATCAACCATTTATATGTACAACTATGAAAACCATATTTATACAATTTATACCAATAAAATGTAATGATTAACTGTATCAAAAGCTTTTGACAAGTCTAAATAAATACTACAAGCAAATTCTTGATTTTCCAGTGCAAGGGTAACCTTGTCAATCAGGTGAAGCAAAGCCATATAAGTAGAGTGTTTTTTTCGGAATCCATGTTGATGCTTGTAAAGAATAGAATTTGAGTCTAAGTGAGAAAGAATCCGCTTATATACTATTTTTTCTAAGATTTTTGAGAAACATGGCAAAATAGATATAGGTCTATAGTTGTTAAAACATTGTGGATCATCTGCTTTAAACAGAGGAATAATTTTAGCTATTTTTAAATCCTCTGGTACAATGCCTGTTTTCAAAGAAAGAGAAAAAATGTTTCACCTGTTTGACAAGAAATACAGAAATATTATCATGACCAGCTGAAGATAATTTTAATTCATCAATAATTTCACTTATTTCCTGAATTTCAGGTGGAGATAATAGGAAAGTTTCCTGATATATAGTCCAGGGGTACACCATTACCAGTAGGGATATTATTAGCTAATTTATGACCAACATTAACAAAAACATTTTGGATCATTAAAATAATTTTTGCCATCCACAAAGTCTGAAGGTAATTCCGAGTTGGTCTTTTCTCTTTGCAGCAACTGATTTATTACTTTCCATGTGGATTTAATATCATTTGAACATTTCTTAATTTTTTCACCAAAGTATGTATTTTTTGCTGATCTAATAGAATGGTTATATTTATTTATGTAAGATTTATAAACACCATAGGTGAGAGGAGTGGGATTTAAAATATATTTTCTATAGAGTTTGTTCTTTGTCTTCAACATTTTCCATAAACTACCTGTAAACCAAGACTTATTAAGGTCCTGACTGATTTTTTTTTGCAGAACTACTGACTGGAAAACATTTATTAAAACTAGAACTAATAACAGTCATACATTGTTGATATGCTCTATCAGCATCATATTCCTTATACAGATCATCCCAAGAAGTACTATAAATCAGATCCTTAAATTTAGAAATATTTAACTTTACTCATAATTAGCTGAATTTCTTTTGATAGTTTAACCCTGTTAACCCTAATTTCAGAACAGTGAAATATAGGAAAATGATCAGACAAGTCTGAACATAACACACCAGATTTATTTGCTTGACTTAGTAATAAGAGGAAAATAATAACTAGAGTAAAGAATATTTAGGAAATCTGATTTATGTTAAAATCACCCAAAATATAGCAATATTTATACTCATTGTTTATCAAATCAAGTAAGTTGGCAAAAGTATCATTAAAATATTGAATATTGGAATCAGGTGCTCGGGAAATAACACCAACAATAATATTTCTTCCTCCATGACCAATTGAGAGCTCAACAAATAAATGTTCCACATTAATTCTATCTGAATTTAAGGCAAGATCATCCCTAATTTTAAATTTATAATCTTCATGAATAAACAAAGATACTCCACCTCCCAACCTGTTCTTTCTAACATAATGAACACAGTTATATTTAGACAATTTAAACATTTCTCTAGAGTTTTCATTTAACCATGTTTCAGATAAAGCAATAATAGATAACTGATGTTTAATTAAAGATAAATAATGAATACAATTATCATAGTTCCTAGATAAACTTCTTATGTTCAAATGAAAAGTAGAAAAAACATTAGAAGGCAAAGATCTACATAAATCATTAAACTGATTTTCAGTATAAAAACTACAAGAGTTTGAAGCATTCAATTATGAAAAATAATTTAAATCTGGGTCAACATCCAAGTTATAAGAATCAACTGTAGAAAGATCAAATGGCTTAAAGGTTTAAAAAAAAAAGTTTCAAAAACAAATTTGTTGGAATCAATAATGTATATAAAGAAATATACAATAGATGTGATTAACTTATCAAAATACAACAAATAACTAATAATAAATCTATTAGCTTTAGGTCAGGTAGTAAAACAGGTGCAGATGAATGAACACCGTGCAGCTCAAGTAAATGAGAGCGCATGACTACGGCTAGTCTTGACTGTCTGAATATTTTAGGCCAGCATGGATGTAGTTGGTCCAGATCTGCTATATTCACTTGGTTTCAGATGTTCAGTATGTCAGCAGTGGCACAGAAATCTTTAACAGCTACAATGACAATAAATACAAGGGCTGGCAAGCATTTAAAAGTTTTAATCTGATAAATTATGTGATGTACCGATTAATTAATCAAATTAATCGCAAATTGAATGCACATCAATTTTGGCTGAAAAATTACCCCCAAAAGATCATTTAAAGACATTGTGTTAGATGATAAAAGCATTGAATAGATATTACTGAAAGTAGCTTTGGCAACAAATATTTTGATTCAGCATTGCATAAATAATGATAATAAATGGTTATTAAAGTTTTTTAAATGGATTTTGAAATAAGAAATGATTTTTTTTTTTTTTTATTAAATTAAACTAAATGTGCCAGTAGGTGGCAGCAAGACACTGAGTCATTTAATAATTTATTTAACTAATCCATTCAAACAACTGATTTGTTCAAAAATGAAGCAAGTGACTGTCTTCATGAATGAGTCACGGAATCATTGATTCACCCGATTCATTCAAAACCGCGGATTCATTCAGTAAAACACAGCTGCGTGTTGCTTGGAGACTCACAACAGTTTTGTGTTGTCCTGCATCGTGTTCGTCAGCAACTGCATCAATGTAAGATGACATACAGGTCTGGGCAGGTGCATTGTTTTTTCCATAATTAATAGAATTAAATAAATACCAACAATGTGATTATGCTTTTGCCCCTGATTCAGGTTCACCATACTCTGATTCGCTTCATAGGGAACTAGGGAGTGGAAGAGACACACCCAGATACATGATAGAGCTTTTTTATTTTATTTGCATATATTCTTCTTGCATCAAAGCTATCAAATTATGTTGTGCTTCATCCTTTATTTAAAATCAAGACATTAATGAACATATTATAAAACAGACTCCCTCTTAGCAGTTTGAAATAAATCATTAGAATTTGTTTAAAAGGCATGACTAATTAAAAAGGATATTTAAATAGGATTGAATTTTAATGGTGTTCTCCCTGTTACCTTTGTGTGGGGTTAACATGAGAGGAGAGGAGATTAGATATTCTCACACTAATTATGAGCGGTGTTCCCCAGGGGCGGGTAATGGGGCCGCTCTCATTCTCATTGATCCCCTGCAGATCAGTGGCATCCAAATGCAGCTCGCCGCTCCAGAATGCTGGTCTGAAAACACACCGTCTAAAGTTCAGCTTCCCCTCAGGGCTTGTGGTTTGGACCCTTGAACTCTGAGGTTAGGCAGGAAGAAACAAGCCTTTCACCACACGGCGGTTTGCTTTAGCGGTAGGCGCCAATCATGAGAGGCAGGGAAAATATGGGTTTGTGTTATGTTGGGTTGTCGTGGTTTGTAGTGAGAAGTGGTAAGAGTTTAACCCCTTGATAGACTGGAGATGTTTGTATAAGGGTTGTAGTATTTTGCAGGGGTTGGCTACTTTTATGGCACTTTCCACAAACAGGGTACAGATTGATTTTATTGTGATGTGACGAGTCGGCTGCCTCCCCCCTGTCCATCATCACCACCCCGTCCCATATTCGCCGCCCTTCACCAGGCTCCCGACAGGAGTGGGTGTGTGAGAGAGGAGGGGCGCTGAAACAGCCAGGGCTGGCGGCGTGTGATGAGGCGCACCTGACGTGAATAGAGCCTCATCACCGCCGCCGTTAAATGCCGAACGCGCCTCTCCTCGAGAGACCGGTCTCTTCCCGTGCATGCACGCTGGTGTCCTCGTGGGTCCAGGAAGGGAGCGTCGAGGAGGACTGCCGCACCCGTTAGGCGGCTGACGGGCCAGGATGCCGGGCCGCCGAATCCCCCAGAAGCGCCGGGATGCCCGAAGATGGACGAAGCCGCGCAAGAGACGCCGCCGCCACTCGCTCCCGGCCCCGAGAGGGGAGCGCGTGCGGCCACCGGACTCCGCCCCTTCCCTGGACCCTTCCCTCCTGAACACTGCCCTCCTGCACAGCCCCGCAGCACGACGAGGACACCAGATCCCAGTTTATTTTGGACACTCTTCCCCCTTTGGACACTTTATTTTGATATATTGTTTAATAAAAACCTCTCCGAGGCTTGACGCCACGCCCACTGTGTCTGTCGTTGGCTCCTCCCGCCACAGTATATTTTTTAAAACCAATAAAGGTGCAAGTCCTCTGTTCTGTTGCAGAGTATCCCAAACTGATTTGTGAGAGAACTAAAATATATTTTTTTACATAAATACAAAATAAAAACAATCAAAATATAATACTAAAAAATATGAAATATTTGTTCACCTTCATGTTATGACATCAGAGAACTGTGAACATGCAAATGTATTGTTAAATGTCATTTCAAGTAAATATTGTGCCTCAAAATGTGTTTGGCTGAAAAAACCCAAAATAATCCCTGATCTACTGATTCATCATTTGGCAGTGTTATTTTGTAGAATAGATAGTCAGTTAATTGTATAAAATATTTGAATGAACAAAAAATCATTAAAATAATCTTCAGCACTGGCCCACTTTTTGCATGCAGCTCTGTTTCTGACCCTTATGACTGGTTTTGTGATCCAGGGTCACATATAGCATATATTGCTTCACTGTATATTAATTTACTGTATGTATTTTTCTTTAATTGGTGGGAAATTTAAGTTTATCAGTAACCTCAAACATTTGGTTTTATCTACTGATGTTTTATAAATTATATGTATAAATCTTATATATTTACTGCATTTAGTCATTTCTCAAATTGTGGTATTACATACTACATTTTGGTAACTGAAGATGTTTAAAATAAACCATCTGATATAATCTTAAATTTAGCCTTAGTTTGCTTGAGGTTGAAGATCATTTTTCTGAAGGATCAGCAGCTTCTTGCAGTGATCATTGGCTGAAAAAGAACCCAGCATGGTAGGAAAGCATATCACTCTACTCATGGAAAGTTCCTTATGTGTTTGAATTTGAGTCTGTCCTGTGGATGCTCTGTGTTTGATTATGTTTGTTTGTTGATTATGTCTGTGTGTTGTTGATATTGGCAGCATAATTTAATTCCTGTGTTGTGCCAGGAGGGCGGCGCTCAGCGGAGCTGTGGTTTCTGAGCAGTAGGTCATGATATGAATAGCCTGTGTTTTTTTTTTTTTATGAAGGATGGATATGAAGACTTGTTTACAGAGAGAGGTAGATCATAACCAGGTGGCAGTGCGTGTTGCTCATGTGAACCTCCATCTTGTTCATGATGCATTTCTAATGTTGACCTGCAGCTCTCAGAGGAGCGCAGACGCTGAAGCTCTGTGTACACGAGTCACTGATTGGCTCTTGTGTTGTGTGTCTGGCAGGCCTGGATCCAGAGAGACATTTAGGAAAATCCCTGGCGGAGATGGAACCGTATCTGCATGAGGTCAGAGACACACAAACACTTCTGTCAGAAAGTAAACCAGCTTCAGCTGCTTCAGCTTCAGCTTTCAGCTCAAGTGTTTCATTATTACAAGCTGTTTTGACATTTCTTCTGAATCATCGTTATGTTGCTCTTTTAGATTTAGTCCATTATTGAAAGCAATCAAATGACATGCAACACCTTTGTATAGGACTTTATTTATTGAGTCATTCCATGTCAACTCAACCAGAGGTCCCCGGCTCAAATTTTTGATTATGCTAATATTTATTCTGAAGAAAGGTAAACATGTATAGTGATGAAAGCCAAAATATTAAATGTTGTGGATGAATATTTACTGAGTAATATACTATTTTGTAGAGGGGGGGTCAAAATGGCAATTTTCAGCTGAGTTTCAGAGCCAAATTACAGGGGGATAAAATTACTTCAGAAAGATTGCAGCATCAATGTTATTTTTACACAGAGATTAGTGTCAAGACACTAAGGTAGGGAAAACACACAGGTAAGTACAATGGGTCTGGCTTGGTTCAGGTATGTGAACGGTTTTGGTCGGTGGTCGTTGGGGAGGGGAGGGGCGGGGCGGAACTTCGGAGGCGGCTCAGGAGGAGGACGGACACCCGGGAGGGGGCCGGCAGACAGACACCAGGGGGGCAACGAAGGGAGGAGCCATGGAAGAGGCAGGAGGAGCACAGCTGGACCCAGGCCACAGCCATGACGGTGGCCCACTGTGGAGCCGACGGAGGGAGGAGCCATGGAGGAGGGATGGCCGCCGACTCCAGGGGGCCGACCAACGGTGGCGGAGCAGGTATAGGAGGAGCCCGAGGTGGAGACGGAGAGCCGAAGAGCAAGGGCGACGGGGAGGATCCGGAGGACCAAGGTGGAGCAGATGGCGCCGGCGACCGAGGCAGAGATGGGGATCCAGGTGGCCGCGTTGGATCCGGAGCGACAGAGGACTGAGGAGGAGCCGAGGGGATGAAGGAGCCTGATGCAGCCAGAGGGACGAAGGGACGAGGCAAAGCCGGAGGAGTGAAGTCCCGAGGTGCAGGATGGGCGACGCCAGACCAAGGCGGAGCCGGAGGGACGAGGGAGCCCAGCGGAGCTAGTGGACAGATGGGCCACAGTGGAGAGGAGGGAGTTAGAAGCCATGGTGAAGCTGGCGGGTCAACGGGCCGATACGTAACATAGTCTCATCCCAACTCGTCACATATTGACACTTGGTTTTGGCGTCGCTTTTTGGCGCTCAAGGTACCCCTTTAGCGTCACTTTTCGACGTGAAGGGTCCTCCATTTTTTTAAATAGGAAACACTTAGCGTATATTAATCATTTTTAAATAAATTATGACAGTAGTTGCATCTGCCTCCTATATCTTGCGTTTTGTTCACAGATGGTAGGTTTAGGGGCAGGGGTTGGGTAAGTCATATAAATAAAACTATTTTGACTGTTTACATTGAAAAATCAAACCCCTACATATATGCAATAATGGCAACCTTATTATGACGATAAAATTCCCAATATCGCGTTAGCATATCGACGCCGAAAAGTGACGCTAAAGGGGTACCTTCCCTTCACGTCGAAAAGTGACCCTAAAGGGGTACCTTGAGCGTCAAAAAGCGACGGCAAAACCAAGCATCAATATGTGACGAGTTGAGTCCGGGCCTCGGAGGCGGAGTTGAGGGAAACTCCGACAACGGCGACGCTGGAGGATGGCAGTCCCGCGGGGCTCGCACCGTAATGATGGTGGGCTTAGGGCGAGCAGAGGGACTGCCAGATGACAGCGGTGGAGGAGGCAGGAGTGGGTGGGAGGGCGGGCATTTGTGAGCCTCCGGGCTTCTAGGGCTGAACTCAGGACCGGGAACCGACACTGGAGTGCGCTTTCAAGGAGTAGGCACTGGAGGGTGCTCTGGAGGCACGGCCCCCAAGAGTCTGCGCTTCCAGAGCGCCCCCAAGAGTCCGCGCTTCCAGTCTGTCATGACACAGGCTAGAAGACACAGAGGTAAGTGGTCAAAACAAGGGTATTTATTGAAGGAGACAGTGGAGATAACCAGGAGGTGACAAGAGGTGAGTAATGCACAATGTGACAGGATCCCGGTGGGATTTTTTGTTTGCTTGCAGGAGATACGTGGAACGGCTGGAGCGGTGGAGAAACAGGAACATCTGAGGTAGGGAAAACACACAGGTAAGTACAATGGGTCTGGCTTGGCTCAGGTATGTGAACGGTTTTGGTCGGTCCTTCTATCACCACTCATGGAGAGCAAGGAGTCAGGACCGAGGAATTCACAAAACGAGAGTCTTTAATATCCAAAAGGTAACACAGATCACAAGCAGGGAAGACATGCAGGAAGACCATTCAAGGACCGACAAACACTAATTGAAAGGACTGAGGCTTATAAAGACAGGATAACGAGGGACGTAAGGAGACACACCTGGAATCAAATTAAACAATCAATGATAGGGAGAAACTGGGTCACAAGGAACACATGGTGATCAAAACACACACAAAACAGTCCACAATCCTGACAATTAGTAGGTCTGTTAGTAAAATCTGTTGAATTTAGCAATCTTTGTTCCATTATGTGCCAATGGTGACCATTCAAAAATGAGGAAAAAGCACTTTTCAAGTTTTTTCTCCAAAGTTTGCAGGCCTGTAACTCAAAGTATTAAAATGATCTTTATGCCCTTTTAGATATTGGGTCTTAAGAAACGTCACTTTTGGCATCTTCATTTTGAAGGCTCTAAATGGTTCAGTTCCAGAGATAATGGAATTTCAATATGGCGTTGCGGCTCCCCAGGCACATACACACACACATACGCACATACACAGATATGCATTCACCTCCTACCCCCGATCCCTCGCCTTCGCCGCTTTGTTCCGCCAGCCTGACAAGCGGGTCCGACCGGCGCTGAGAATGGCTGCAGGACCAGATGGCTGCTTGCCGGAACTGGATTACTCCCCTGTTGCAGTCGTGTGACTATGTTGTTGATTGACTATGTGCTTTTTGTTGCTGGGGTGTTTTTTCTGTTCTCACACTGTACTCTCATAAGAGCATAGTTTGTGAATTCTTTTTTTTCTCCCCCCTCTCCTCATGTCAAGCTGTATCTCTTCCTATAGTACCTACATTTCACTGCTGGTTATACTGTATGATTATGTATGTGACAAATAAATAATTACTTACTAAATACTTTTTGAGTTACAGGCCTGCAAACTTTGGAGAAAAAACTTAGTGTTCTTTCCCCATTTTTGAATGGTCACCATTGGCACATAATGCAACAAAGATTGCTAAATTCAACAGATTTTACTATCAGACCTACTAATCTCTGTGTAAAAATAACATTATGATGCTGCAATCTTTCTTAAATCTCTATTAATATTTCACAATATTAATGTTTTACTGTATTTTGGAATAAATAAATGCAACCTTGTTGAGCAGGAGAAGTGTCTTTCACAAACATTAAATCTTAGGTTTTATATAAAGTAGAGTATATAAACATTTGGTATTAATGTGTAGCAAAAAATAACTACACTTTATAATTAATAAAAATAATAACTATAGTGTTCCTGTTATATGAATGTGTGACTGTTTATGGCAGCTTTCAGAGAAGTATGGAGTTCATATCTGTGGGGAAGGGGGCGAGTATGAGACCTTCACCGTTGACTGCCCGCTCTTCAAGAAGAAGATCGTCATGTAAGTAACAAACACAACACCAGTGTCAGTTGATAGTATGTGTGTGTGAACAGAAAGAATGCAGACAGAAGTGATGGTTGTGGAGGAGACGCTATCATGACGGCGTGCTTTGTGTTTCAGTGACTCGATGGAGACGGTCATCCACTCGGCTGATGCCTTCGCTCCTGTTGGATACCTGCACTTCACAGGCATGCACACGGAGGACAAGAGAGAAGTATGATTCCACTTAAAGACTTCTACACATTTCATTTGTCCCTGAGGTCAACTGCTCGTATGCGAATGAGCTCATGGTTGTGATGACAGAACGAGTGGCTTTTTGCAGTATAATTTCGGTAATTGCTCTTTTTGTGCTGAAGATGTATGGAGGACCAAACCTGCAGAAATGATAACTAAAGAAAGAAAATAAATGAAGGAATAATTTCCTTGTTAAAACAAATATAAATAACAAAAAGTTAAGTCGTAAACTTACTTTTGTATTACTTTTCCATCTTTATTTAGTGTGTTTTTTATTCTTTCATTTATTGTTTTTTAGATTTGTCGTTTGAATGTGGCAAAATTTAACTATGGAAATAAATACATGTGGAATATAAATAAAATAAAATAAATATAAAAAATAAATGAATATATAAATACATAAATATACAGGTATATAAAAATAAATTAAAGAATAAAAAAAGGTAAAGTAAAAAAAAAGAAGAAAAAATACAAAAAACAATTAATAACGGAAAATAAACAATGATGATTTAATATCTGAATATTACAGTATGTCAAACTCTTTTATTTGCATTTCCTGGGAATCTAACCCTCCATATTGATATTACTAGCACCATACTCAAGTTTTTGAGCTGCAACATGGTTTCCCAAATTTTTGTCAGACAAACACCTTAGAAATGAAGTATTTACTTAAAATACCCTAATCTAAAGTTAATATTTCAGTCATTTAACAACACATTTGCATGTTCTCTAATGTCGGTAATGGTCACATGACATGCAGCTAAACATAGGAAATATCTAATCTTTTTTTTTGTTTTTTGGAAATGTTTTATGGTAAAATGGAAAAATTATATTTCATTGCTTTTGCGTTCTCTAACGAAACCTATGCGTTCCCCTGGGAAACTTTGCATTCACTCACAATACTCTTGTGGTGGAAATAATATGAGAAAAAAATACTCCAATGCTTTTGCGAGTGAATTCAGTTTCTCTGTGAAATGCTGTGCTTTTGTGAGATAATAACCTCCCCTTAGGTCCTCTATATATATATATATATATATATATATATATATAAATAAAACGCTTACTAAAAAACAATGGACAACTTGGCCAGAAAATTATATGGTGATCATTCTGGCTTATATTGCTATTTGAACTGCAATATTACATTTCATTTTATATGAAAATGTCATTGCTACGGCTGAGACATGCAGACACAAAAAACGATGCATTGTTTTTAGCATGTCTTCGGTAGCACTTCTACTGCCGACACAGAAATCCTGTGAGCGGTTGATGTAGTCTGTTAAGCGGCAGACTGCAGGGCACATGATGCACTCATTCACCGCCTCTCTGCCAGCCCTCTTCTCTTTTTGTCCCCTCACGTAGGCGACTTTGACGTCTGCAATATTCACCCGTGCCTGAAAGCAGGCCTGCCTTAACAAATATGTCCGGTCACATTATCCAGTGTGTGCTCAGGTACGC
This sequence comes from Barbus barbus, assembly GCF_936440315.1. Lineage (NCBI taxonomy): Eukaryota > Metazoa > Chordata > Actinopteri > Cypriniformes > Cyprinidae > Barbus > Barbus barbus. Next base: position 1,060,753 of record NC_136748.1, read on the forward strand.
TGGGCAGCAGTGATAGCGGGAGGAAGTGAAGGGAAGGTTATTTGTGTGGATCTGTGTGACTTTGTGTTGAGGGTTTCCTCTAAGCACATCTATCACTGTTGTTTTAATGTCCTTAAGGAAGTGGGCGCTTTTCATGCTGACACACTGCCATATTTCTCCCCTTGTGCTCTGCTTCTCTGTGGGTTCGTCGCAGTTTGTCTCATGCATCAGAATTGATGTTCAGCACAATTGCTCATGTTATAATGCGGCATGAACCTGATCTGGTCATTTGCATATTTTGGAAGCCCATTTTCGCAGCATGATAAACAAATGAATGCTTTGGTAAATCATAATTATGACACAAGTCATTATAAAGTCACAGTTATGACAAAAATATATAATTATATCTTAGTATCTAATAATTTAGACTTTTTATTTTATAATCACAACTTTATTTCATAAGTTGTCTTTTGGTCTCATAATTATGACTTAGTATCATAATTTTAACTTCATCTCATAATTATGGCTTCGTATCTAAAATTTTAATTTTTATCTCATAATGATTTAACATCTCATAATTTGTCTTTTGATCTAATAATTATGACTTAGTATCATCATTTCAACTTCATCTCATAATTATGGCTTTGTATCTCAATTTAGAATTTTTATCTCATAATCATGGCTTATCTCAAACTTGAATTTTTATCTCATAATGACGTAACATCTCATAATTTGACTTTTGATCTCAATTACGATTTAATATCATAATTTTCAACTTTATCTCATAATTATGCCAATGTGTTCCCATATTTCTCCTCTCGTGCTCTGCACCTGTTTCTGTCACAGTTTGCCACATGCTGCAGGGATGCATCAGAAATGTGCATGTCATAATGCAGCATGTGAACTGCACTGATTGATGTTACTGTAGCCTTTAGTCACAATATTAAAGCAATTCTGTCAATATTAAAGCAATTCTGTTTTCATTACTGACAAGTTTAAAAAAATACAAAAATAACACCATATCATAACGGTAGTCCAGAGTAATCCATCTCATGCACTGTATTCCTAGTGTTCTGGAGTCATGTGATAGAACAGACTGAAATCTAAGACCATATTCACTGAAGTGAATCAGACTGATACACAGTAGCTGCTGAATGAGAAGACAGCAGCAGAATTATGTGCTTTATAATGTGCATTTGATTGGTATGATGAGGTTAAATTGTGTGATCTGTCCTCACTCCTCATGAGAAGCTTGTAAGCTGTATGTGTGTTTTGGGTCATGCCGTGTCCGCAGACTCAGCTGCTGGCTCTGCGCAGCAGTGTGTTTGTTTATGCGTGTGTTCTGCTGTGTGTTGGTGGAGGATCAGGGCTTCGAGGGGATGAAAACACATCGCCCAAGAAGGAAACTCCCGCAGCCATGTGGCCTTCAGCGCACCCCGCCGTGTCCTCACCCTACAGCGCAGGGAAATTCCTGCCCCGCTCCGCTAGAGAAGCTCCCACACGCAGCAGTCCAAAGGACTCTCCGTCACGCTGATAGATCCGCGCTGACATGGGCTCTGGAGGAAAGTGCTCCGGCAGCGAGAGGGGGGGGGGGCGTTTGCCCTGAATTAATGCTGTTCCTCCTCTGCACTCACTGCAGAGACACACTAGAGGATAATTCATTTAATTATCATACGGCCAACTGCAGATGACAGCAGGACATTAAAGAGATCTGAAATATTTATTAAAAATGTGCTGTAATCAGGCGGTGTGTGTGCCGTTTAAGGGGGTCTTCTTGCTCATCATCACAAATGTTACTGTGAGGAAAACAAATAAGAGTGAATTCTTGCCAAAACCCCCTGAGTGTGACCCCAATGACACCTGAAAACACGTGTACAGTATCAGCATAAACCTGCTCCTGTAATTCACAGACATATAGAAGCCCAGTCATGCAGCATGATGAAAACAGATATTCTTTGGAAAATCATAATTGTGAAAAAGTAATTATGGGATAAAAAGTGAAGTGGAAAAATGTCTTCATGTCATCATGTAGTAACTCATATTTTTTACTTTTTGTCTCATAATTATGAAAACCGTGTCATCATTTTAAGAACAGGTGTCTCGATAATTATGACTTGGTATCTCATCATTTTGACTTTTTACCTACGTTTTACCTTATGACTTACTATCTTATAATTTTGACACATATTTCAGAATTATCACTTGACATCTCATAATTGTGATGTTTTATCTCATAATTATGTCTTTGTATCATAACTTTGACACTTGTTTCATAATTATAACAGTATCTGATAATTTCAATTTATCTCTTAGCATTATAATTGAGTCGGTTTATCTCATAATTGTGACTTTTTTAATTTCACGGCTTAGTATCTCATAATTGTGTATTTCAGTTTTAACACTTACAGGGATCTCATAATTTTTTTAAAACCTCATTAACATCTCATAGTTGAGTGAGTTAATGTCTCATAAATTATGACTTATCATCTCATGATTGTGACTCTGTATCTCATGATTGCGTATGTTATAATTTAGACAATTCTACAACGATTTCTTCTCCAAACAAAGTCCCCATCATTATTTAGGTACTGAAAAGTGATAACTATTATCTCATAATTATGACATAATTTTTAAAATCACAATTATTACATACTATCTCATAATTTTGCTTTTTTTAATCTCAAAATTAACACTTAATTGATAATTATGAATTCATGTTTTTTTTTCTTATGTGGCAGAAATGGGCTTCCATAGTGACATGATCATCATATTCTTTTATTTTGTGGAGTATCAGCCTGCAGGTTCACTGATCAAGCGTGTGAGAGTCGGTGTGTTTTCAGGGGTGTTTGTGTGATTTATTCTCCTGCAGGGCTCCGGAGGGCGGCCGCTGCCTCTCAGTAGATGTCCTTGCCAGAACACCATTGACAGGATGATAGAAGAGCTGGAATATGCTGATAAAACTCCAGACGTCCAGGGAGGATGTCCATCAAACGCTGAGCGCAGTTGTCAGTCGGAGCTGGGTGAGATGTGTGTGTGTGTGTGTGTGTGTGTGTGAGAGAGAGTGTGTTCTGGTATAAAGCACATCATATTGTCTGCTTGCAGCATAACTGTTACTTCACTGACATTCTTTCAGAATTCTATTGGTTCATCGAACACCAAAACAAAAGAAGCATGGTACCGCTATAGTTTTGTTAAGGACAATATCATATTTATGGCTGGAGACGCTGATCCTCAGACCAGTGAATAGATGCACCATAGAGCTGCAGTGTTTTATCAGTTCATGCACTGACCATATAATTGTGCGTCTTTAACAAAATAAAAATACAGACCAAAAACACTCCATCACTGACTCCATCACATTTCCAGTTGGCTCTGTTGGGAACGGCCCTGGGTAATACTGTGTTTCTCGGTATTAACCATGTGTTTTGGATATTGCCATAGTTAATTCTATGGTGTTTAGATATTATATAGTATATTTCTCTATTATTTTAATAATTCAGTACCATGATATTGTCCAGGCCAGTGTCCTTTTTAAATCCAGGGCCCACACTGTCACAACAGTATTTGAAGGGCCTCTCCCTGTGACGAGAAAACTATTTTCAACAACAACAAAAAACAACAACAAAAAAAAGCAAGCAATTTTTAGGATTCCAAATATTTTAAGAGCTGAATGTTTTTTAGGGATCTCACTCTTATTAAGCTGTACATTTACTTGACTATTGAAGTCATTCCTGATAAAAGGTTTTTTTTTTAATTTAGCATCGAGATACTATTATAGTTTATATTAATATTTTGAATTACTTTTTAGTTTTATAATCTCTGCTTTTATGTATTTTTTATTTTATTTTTTAAAAATGTGTTATTTCAAGGAACACATTTTTTTATGTGTTAGTATAAAAAACTGTCCTGATAAACTGGATAAGATTTTTTTTTTTAACTCACAATTTAGACCTGGGGCCGGTTTCATAAGCGGTTTAGACTAGTCTTAAAAGTAAGTCATCTAATTTTCTTTCTTTAAGGCTGGCCAAAATGTGTTAAAATTTGCTTAAATACAAACTTAGTCTAAGTTGAATCAAAAATACCAGACTGATTACCCCGTGGGTAACTGCTAGTTGGTCAAACTAGTTCTTAAGACACTGTCTTAACATAGAGGCTAAGTTTATGCAACTGGCCCCTGATTATAAATATTTTAGACCTTGGAAGTTTAAATTAAAACTGTATATTTATTATAAAAATGCCAGTGGAGTAATATTTTATTAATTTCCATGAATTTTTCCAAGTCTAGAAATCACACTTTTAAAATGAATCTTCCTGGTATATCAGTTGTTGATAGGGTGAATCAAAATAGCAAATATCTTGATTGTTTTGGATTATTTTAGATGATGCTAAGCCATGTTCAGGCCTCTTGAGAGTGAGTCTATGCCTAAGTCAAAATGAATGACTAACTACTCAGGTAGTGTTTTATCAGTGGTGCTGTAATTACTGTGCTGGCATAGACACTCTCTCAGAGGAGTAGCATCATCTCCCATTCACCTCTGAGCCCTTGAGTGGTTGATTTTGCAATTGTAGTTGATATAAGCTTTGTATCGCAGTACTCATTACTCGTTTGTAATGTCAAGCACTAGATGTTGATGTGTGTGTGTGTTAAAGGTTGTCTGCCATCACACTCGTCCAGGAGTTCAGCAGGTTTCCAGTGGATATCTGGTCTAACAGCGCTTCAGTCCGAGCACCCAGACGTCCAGAGCCAAACCCGGCATGTTTTCACACTCCTGCAAAGTAGGAAAATTGCTCTCTTTTCTCTCTTTCTGTGAGATCACAGCATATACGCGTGCGTTCGGTGTCGTCTCAGATGTAGTGTGCTGTTTTAACCCTGACGACTGTGAAGAAATAATGAAGAACGTCGATCGCAGCTTCTGGCCACTCGTGTGCAGTTCAGCCCATCAAACGCTGACGGCAAATAGGCCTTTGTTCCAAACACGCTTTCATTTTCCCTCTTGTTGTGCTGGCAAAGCGCACTTTTAAGAGGTGCGGCGGGGCTCTTTATTCGGCGGCTGCTCTTTTCTTCACACGGCTTGTTTGGATAGGACTCTGTGCGTCACAGAGAAGCACCGACGAGGACAGACGCTTCAAATTAAAGCCGGAGAACGAAAGCGCTGCTCTGGCCGTTTCTATCGCCCGCAGAACTTTTAAAGAGAGCGGCCTGTAAGAGCAAAGAGAAAAATCTTAAGCAAGAGCGGTTGGAGATGAAAAGCATATTTAATGTTTTTCATCTTACTTCGCCAAACAGCCTTCACAGCGCTGAGACAATATTAAACAAGTTAATATTTAATGAGCGGCTTTCTTGTGCGCTGAAACGCAAACGCCTGCGAAGGAAAAACAAACTTGATGTCCTGTGAAATTCTAATGGGGTGCAGCGCCGCTGCGGTTCCTCCATTGTGCGTGTTTTTAACAGACTGTGTTCATGTCGTGTGTTTATGCCGGTTTGAGCCTGAGGTGAGAGTGGAGGATCCTTAGAAGTTCAGCCGCAAACTTTTCTAATGAGAAACGAGCAGCTCTTTGTTTAATTGACCGGTGTGTGTGTTGGCAGGACAGCTGCAGGAGAAAGGCCTGCTGATGAAGCACGTGCTCCTGGTTCATCTCTACTTGAGCGACATGGAGAACTTCAGTCAGATCAACTCCATCTACTGCACCTACTTTACTCACAATCCTCCAGCCAGGTAAACAACGCCTCCGTCCTTTAAACAGGGAATTCACTGCTGTAAAGATGTGCTTTTAATGAAATGTGTCTGTTTGTGCAGTAGAAAGGTGATAAAAATGCACATGACTTACTGGATAAGAATTTTAGGTAACAATTTACTTGAAGCCGTTATACATAACGCATTATAAAAGTATTTGAATGCATTAATTAAGCTTTGTAATGTACATTTTGTATGATCTTGTAATCAAAAGTTATAACATGGGATGCATGATATTGGATTTTTGCCGATATTTTTGCGGCTATCATTTTGCCGATAGCCAATGCAGATACAGATATATGAAGATGTATTTCCTTTTGTTTAGAAACAACAGCAAGTCTCTCCTGTGCAGAGATTCTAAACAAATAATTTTTTAATTTTGGTAAGTTTTAATAAAAAATTATTTGTTAGAATTAAATAAACAATAATGAAGTTCTTTTATAATGAGAGTACATTGAAAGCTTATTATAAATCATTATAAAATAAAATAATTATAAATCAACTATAAATCAATCACTTTTTTTCAGACAGATGCAGTGGTAACCTTAAAGTTCGTGTAAATTGATATTAAAATGTGTTCTGAGTTTGTCACACAACAGAAAAATGTGTTATTAACCACCCAGCCAAATTTGAATGATAATAAAAACCGCCAAGTAACTAAAATAAGTTATCAAAATCTTTGAAAAATAAGCAGGACTCTCTGCTCTCAAACGCTGGGGGCGTGTCTTCTGTCAGCGCTGAAACCACGCCCACTCGCGGGAAAGCGGCCGTCTCTCTCAGATGTCAAATACCGCTACAACCTGAATGGATGCTACTGATACTACCTCTAGTAGCTTAATTGGATTTATACAGCCATACATGTTTGAGCGTGCAAGTTCGTTACTTAATTGTAGACGAGCGTCAGCGCTGCAGTGAGCTGAAACCTTCTCATCATCAAAGCTAGCGTGGCTCATGGTTGCTTAGCAACGGCAAACACCACGAGAGCGCGAGGTCCGGTGCGCTTTGAAAGAAGAGAAGCGTTTCTAGATGCGAATTATGAACGCGCCATGTTTTTAAATTGTGTGTATTCTGACACATATGATATCTGTGGGCTAAGACCCGGGTATCCATTCACCCTAGAACCGTCCCTGCCTAGAATCTGTATATCTAACATCACAGACATTCAGAGAGACAAACTAAGAACTTGACCTCTCAACAGTTATTATAGTGTTAGGGGCGGGGCCATGCTCGGTGGCTCCATTGTGTCATCGAGCCACCGTTTTAGTCCCGCCCAAAACATCCTGAACACAGAATTGGTGAAAAACTGTTTAACTCCACAATTCAGTACTACTGTATATAGTTCAGAGTCTTTGTAATGTGTTTCAGCAATACATTTCTAACATTTGTAATGTGTTTAGAAACAATTCTCAGAATTCTCTTTACGCGGACTTTAACATTTGTAGATGGTCTAAAGCAAAAGAGTTGTAAACATTCTGAAAATATTTCAGAGCTCATAATCTGTTTGAAAAAAACAAACAAAAACATATTACACATTAATAAATAAATCTATATATAAAATTATTTAATTTACAAGTGCCATGTTTGTGATTTTTATTCATGTAAGCTATATCTTCTGACCTCTAAATCAAATTTTACAACATCAGTTACTGCTTTATTTAATCAGAAATACAAACTTAATGTTATTTGTGTATTTGACTTTAATTTTATTACAAGTAGGCCAACAGCACCCCCTAGGGAGTTAAAACTCCTTACCTGACGGGCATTAGGACCTGGAGTAGTGACTGTTGAATCTGTTGTGGACGTGTCATTCTGTTCATGCATTCTCAGTTTAAATGCAGCAAATCAGAAACAGTGAATCTAATCACTATTCCGGCAAAAAATCAGTTCAGGAATGAGCCACACTGCTGACTTCGTTTTATCGCTAGCTCACCCTGAGCACATGCGAGTTATTCGACTTATCGGCAAGACATATCGGCATAATTGTACATATCTGGCCGATGTTTACATTTTAATCCATTATCGTCTGATTCCGATATCGTTCCGATAATATTGTGCCTATTTATAACACATTATGCACTGTTGCATTTTTAGAAAGTATAAAGCATTAAAAACACAACAGGCAACCAATTTCAGATGCAACAAGGAATCTTCAAATATTATAATGCATTCTAACTTTGGTTACAATTATTTATAAAAAAGATTCAATGCATCACAGTGTACATTATGAATACCTTTATAGTGCATTATTCATAATGACCTCAAGTAAAGTTTTACCCTTTTTTTTTTTTTTTTACAATTTATACCTGATAAAATATTTCATAATAACTAGAAAAAAGTTTTTTTTAGTAAAAATGCCCATTGAGTTACAACATTGTATTCATTTTCATGACTTTAGAATGTTAGAAAGTTGTGTTAGAAATCTTACTTTTAAAAAAAACATATCCAGGTTTTGAGGACCATGTGAATCCTGGTTGTTCAAAGACAAAAACTATATATATATATATATATATATATACAATATCTCACAGAAGTGAGTACACCCCTCAAATTTTTGTACATATTTTATTATATCTTTTCATGTGACAACACTGAAGAAATGACATTTTGCTACAATGTAAAGTAGTGAGTGTACAGCTTGTATAACAGTGTAAATTTGCTGTCCCCTCAAAATAACTCAACACACAGCCATTAATGTCTAAACCGCTGGTCACAAAAGTGAGTACAACCCAAAGTGAAAATGTCCAAATTGGGCCCAAAGTGTCAATATTTTGTGTGGCCACCATTATCTTCCAGCACTGCCTTAACCCTCTTGGGCACGGAGTTCACCAGAGCTTCACAGGTTGCCACTGGAGTCCTCTTCCACTCCTCCATGACGACATCACAGAGCTGGTGGATGTTAGAGACCTTGCGCTCCTCCACCTTCCATTTGAGGATGCCCCACAGATGCTCAATAGAGTTTAGGTCTGGAGACATGCTTGGCCAGTCCATCACCTTTACCCTCAGCTTCTTTAGCAAGGACTGAGGACCGAGCGTTTTGATTGGAAGAACATTTCCTGGTCCTATGTCTTCCACAGAATATATAAATACAGATAAATACATTTAGACCACTTAACTTAATGATTGCTATAGGGATGTGAAGAGACTTTCAACCAGAATAACAAAAAATGTTTCTGAAGACAATCACCTACTGCACCTTTAATCGTTTGACATCACTAATATATATTTATACAACTGTGCTTTCTGGTCCTTGAATCTGATTGGCTGATAAGAGTGTTGATATTAGAGTCCAACAGAACTCCAACAGCCATTTCACCGTTTGTATCGCTCCGCTTGCCGAAGTTGCCGTATTTCTCACAGCAAGTGTCATGGCGGACGCCCAAATCCACTATAATTTTGAAAATAATACGGTTTTGTGTCACGGAATGTAGTTTTAAGAGCATTTTAGGCGAGAATGTACTTGTTTGGACTTCAAATATGCGGTTTGTTAATAAAGATAACATCTATTTGAAAATTTTCTTCGATGTTTTACGGGCGCTCAACGCTCATAAACCTGCAGAGAGAGCCTCACCTCGGCCAGATGTTCTGGAATTTACAGCTGACTCTGATGTCTCTATAGTGGTTAGACATGAGATATAATTCATTTTGGGTATATCAAATGGGCAGTCTTTGGTCTCATTAATCTATTATTTGTTCCAGAGCAAATAGTTTTGGCAAAATCTCATCATGTTTATGTAACTTCAGTGCTGTATATCAGAGCGCTGCCTTTGTACTTCTGACTGAATTGCCTAGCAACTTTTATGATGGCTGTTGTTTGTTAAATATTATTCTTATTATTCAGTAAATAATGTTTTATATAACTAATAGTAGTATTTAGTATTAGGAAACTGTGTGTGCGTGTGTGTGTGTGTGTGTGTGTGTGTGTGTGTGTTCGTGATGGTGATTTTAGTTACATTGTTCTGCGCAGTTTTGAGCAAGAAAGTTATTTTTTCTTTCAAAAAGCTTGTATGCAGCCAACAAATGCACCGAGCAGCGCTGTCATCAGAAATCACCCTTAACAGATGAAAGGATAGTATGATAAAGATATTGCTTTCCTCAGCGGACATCCAAACTAATGTTTTATTGTGAATATGAGATTGATCTGAAGAATGAATGCTGCATCAGATGCAGGTAATCACGATCGCTCAGTCAATCTGTCTGTCATAAAACTCTACAATACATAATACGCCACTTTTACTACAGTAATACAATAAGCTTTTAATGAAGCAACTCAACGTTCCTTCATTACTAGTTCTAAAGTGATGTTTCTGAATTAGTAACGGAGGCTTGAACTCAGCTGTTAAACTATCAACTTTAGATTTGAATCCGTGGTGAAAGGAAGTAGTTCACACAAAAGAGGGCTTTTAAAACACTCCATTGTTATTTTTTATGTATTTACACACTCATGCCATCGAACTGTTGTATAAATACAATATCACACACGTAGATGTCAGATATGGCTGTATATCAGCATACTGTGATTACCTACGGCCAAATCACAGCTGTGCCGATATACATGTATATAAAACTTGCTACTTGTACTGCATTAGGCTAACCGAGACTTGTCATAGCACTTGCATAACAAGTCTCGGTAATTAACAATTACAAAAACTTTAAATAACAAATAAAACATTTTTATTAGTTATTTTTCTTGGTATATCTATATTTTTTATTATTATTTATTTCAGTTTTAATTTGTTATTTTAGTACATCAAGTTTTAACTAAACTAAAATAAGTTTAAAGTTTAAAATAAATTTATTATAAAATAAATCAAAAATAAAATAATTTTTATTTTATTTTATTTTAAGTAACTTGGTTTTGATTGCTTCTATTGTCATCATTTGTAAGTCGCTTTGGATAAAAGCGTCTGCTAAATGACTAAATGTAAAAACAAATTTGGTTGCAAACCGATCAGCAGCTGTGTTACTGTGTGATGCAGGGTCTGTGTCCAGCTGTGGCTCCCGGTCTCTCAGCAGCTGCGGATGGACGTTCTGCTTCAGGACGGGACGGCGCTCTGCGAGGAGGACGCTTTTCCTCAGAGAGACACGCTTCACGTCCAGAGTCTGTCCCACTGGGCCCCGGCCAACATCGGGCCCTACAGTCAAGCCGTGCAGGTACAGTGAGCGCTCCTGCATTTGCAGTGTTGGGGTAATGCATTACAAGTAATTTTTCTTTTTCTTTTTTTTACTTGTAATGAGACTTTCTTTTAAGTAACTGGTAAAATAAAGCATCACTTTTTAATTTAGAAGGAAATATCTGAATCACTTTTTTCAAAGAAGTATCTCCAGTTCCTGTGTTTCTGATGTATTGAGTGACAGCTCTGGTGTTGAGAGAAATCAGGAGTAAGTGCAGAGCGTTGTGTGTGAACATGATCTTACTGTAGTTCTAGACTAAATATCTACATGATCTTACTGTAGTTCTAGACTAAATATCTACATGATCTTACTGTAGTTCTAGACTAAATATCAACATGATCTTACTGTAGTTCTAGACTAAATACCAACATGATCTTACTGTAGTTCTAGACTAAATATCTACATGATCTTACTGTAGTTCTAGACTAAATATCAACATGATCTTACTGTAGATCTAGACTAAATATCTACATGATCTTACTGTAGTTCTAGACTAAATATCTACATGATCTTACTGTAGTTCTAGACTAAATATCAACATGATCTTACTGTAGATCTAGACTAAATATCTACATGATCTTACTGTAGTTCTAGACTAAATATCTACATGATCTTACTGTAGTTCTAGACTAAATATCTACATGATCTTACTGTAGTTCAACACTAAATATCAACATGATCTTACTGTAGTTCAACACTAAATATCAACATGATCTTACTGTAGTTCTAGACTAAATATCAACATGATCTTACTGTAGTTCTAGACTAAATATCAACATGATCTTACTGTAGTTCTAGAGTAAATATCTACATGATCTTACTGTAGTTCTAGACTAAATATCTACATGATCTTACTGTAGTTCTAGACTAAATATCTACATGATCTTACTGTAGTTCTAGACTAAATATCAACATGATCTTACTGTAGTTCTAGACTAAATATCAACATGATCTTACTGTAGTTCTAGACTAAATATCAACATGATCTTACTGTAGTTCTAGACTAAATATCTACACGATCTTACTGTAGTTCTAGACTAAATATCAACATGATCTTACTGTAGTTCTAGACTAAATATCAACACGATCTTACTGTAGTTCTAGACCAGGGATGGGCAACTTCGATCCTAGAGGGCCACTGTCCTGCAGAGTTTAGCTCCAACCCTAATCAAACACATCAGAACAAGCTAATTAAGGTCTTCAAGATCATTAGAAAGCTACAGGCTAAACTCTGCAGGACAGTGGCCCTCCAGGACTGAAGTTGCCCATCCCTGTTCTAGACTAAATATCAACATGATCTTACTGTAGTTCTAGACTAAATATCATCATGATCTTACTGTAGTTCTAGACTAAATAACATGTATTTACTCATCTCACCTGCACTAAAACACATTCAGTGTTCCTCAAAATCAATAAAAACAGTCAAATACAAACTCAAATTATATTTGTCTTATTGAATTATTGCAGGTTTGTATAATATTCTATGTATTTAATCCCATTTTATTAACCGATGTCTTTGCTGCTGACCTTCGATGATCCGATTCATCCATACTAAGCAGAAAGGACACATTTGTGTTTGATTGTAGTTATTGCTGAATAGTGTTGAACTTTCTTCTCCTGCATCATATTCTTCATGTGATTAGTTTGAGCGGCGTCCTCTACTGTACAGACCTGAATCTACATTTCCTTCAGTCTGAGCCGGATTCACTTCACTTTTGTTGTGAAACAGCTTTACATTTGTAAAAGAAGAACTTTTTATATTAAAAACAAACACGCAAGCCCTGCCCAGATTTAAAAAGTAACTCAAAAGTAACGTAACAAATTACTTTCCATAAAAAGTAACTAAGTAACATAATTAGTTACTTTTTTAGGGAGTAACGCAATATTGTAACGCATTACTTTAAAAGTAACTTTCCCCAACACTGTTCATTTGCCCTTTACAGAGACGATTGGTACGATTGCAGCGGCTGTGATCGCTCTATATGTTAATCTGTGTTGAATTAGCACACAGCAAGCGTAATATCATAAATTCAACAGCTCAATCATGAGTAAATGCACTTCCACAGCCCATCACACATGACAGCCAGGCCTGCGTGTTACATTTGCTAAATTGGAGCGCTGTAGACAGTTCCCCATATTGATATAATTACCCCCTCGCTGTGCCCCCTGCCTCGCGCTCGTGATGAGAAAGGCTTCTGCTGATGGCGTTTGTGCCACACAGACAGCTACCTTTCCCAGGAATAATCACTGATTCATGCCTGTATGGTCGTATGTCAATGGTCGTATGCATCATATTGTGTCAGAAAAACAGTGTTAATTTAGTAACGTTGAGACTCTTCTGTAGCTTTGATTAATATTTTTGATTTCATTTTTTTAATGTGTTGTTTTGTTTTTAAGTTTTAGTAATTAACAAAATTACCAAAACTTTAAATAAAAAAATAAAACATGTGTTTACCATTTTTATTAGTTATTTTTCTTAATATATCTATATCAATAAAAATTATTTAAAGAAAAAAATATAATATGAAGTATTCTTAACCTATTCATATATATGTATATATAACTTATATTTTAATTCTGAGGTGTCTTTTTAGATGCTTATGTTGTTCTTTACTGAATTTAATTTAATACAATTAAATTGTAATGGCCAAACCTTTAGTGTGCAACTGTGTTACTGCAAGAAATATTATCTTCTTTAAATGTTTTTCTTTAATTTACGGTGAAATTTAAGTTTGTTCCCAAACTAGCTAGGCCAGACTGGGTTAAGGTTAAACACTGATTTCAGACCCTTTTGTCAAATGTGTGTAAAACATTAAACGTATTTCATTATCAGGGAGTGTTCTTTGTCTAATTGCCGAGAGCGTGTTGATTCTGTGTGTAATGTGAAGGATCCTTATCAGATTTGATTTACCAAATTCGTTAACCTTTGCGTTCGCGTAGCTTCAGGCCCTGAGCGCCATCATTTTGATGAAATTAAACGCTCTGTGTGTTTTTTGTTTTCTCAGTTTCACTCTTGATTAGCTCGCGCGGCGAGGTCACGTTTAGCATAATAGTCCCTGTGTCCTTAATGAGGAATTCTGGACGTGTGACAGCTTCTCCTCTGCCTTGAGATACGTCTCGCCAGATCTCCTGATCCTCTGCTGTTTTGATGTTTATGCAAATCGCATTTTATCATTAAGATTGTAGCGTAACATATTTACGTCCAGTAGATGTCTAAACATATTTTATTGGACTGTGCATCTTTTAATGTATGTAAAATAAACTCTTATATGAAGTGAACTCACTTAAAGAGTTATTTGGTATAATTTTGCCAGAAAAAGTTTTAGAAATTTTATCATATGTGATATTTTTATCATTGTGGCGCACATAAGGGTACAATTTTCGAAATTGAGATGTATAGATCATCTGAAGCTGAATAAATAATCTTTCCATTGATGTATGGTTTGTTATGATAGGACAATATTTGTCTGAGATACAACTATTTGAAAATCTGGAATCTGAGGGAGCAAAAAAATCTAAATATTGAGAAAATCTCCTTTAAAGTTGTTCAAATGAAGTTCTTAGCAATGCATATTACTAATCAAAAATTAAGTTTTGATATATTTACGGTAGGAAATTTACTAAATATCTTGATGGAACATGATCTTAATATCCTAATGATTTTTGTCATAAAAGAGAAATGTATAATTTTGATCCATACAATGTATTGTTGGCTATTGCTACAGATATACCTGTGTTACTCATGACTGCTTTTGTGCTCCAGGGACATATATGTGAATGTAAAAAATCTTGTGTAATATAACTTGTGTTTGTTTGTTTGCTGGTTTTTATTGCATTAGTTATACTTGGATTTTTTAAATAGTTTTTGCCATGAAAATAGCCTAAGGTGCTGACATGGCATTAAATAAAAACATACTACTACTACCATCCAGTAGACATCTGAGGCTGCCGGATCTAATGAGCTATGATCCAATGATATTTAACGTTACATTAGGACAAATATTTTACACCTTGCTAATATCGTGAGTCTTCCGGCGTAAGCTCTCAACATTTTTCCAAGGGAAGAGGAGAAAAAAAATCAATTTTCTCTCATAACAGACGATTAAGCTCGTGTGTTGGCAGATGTTTGGAATTGACCCTTCATTAACCAAAGTCGTCGTTAACAGCAGGAGTTGTAAACCGCGCGTCGCCGCACACCTTGGTGATTTAATGTTTCCCGTTCCCTAAAATCCCTTCAGGAGCGCCAGCCATCGTAATGGAATCCGTAAGCAAACAGAAGAGCTGTGTTAAATCACGATCCACACGCTACCCTGAGACCTGGCAACGCTTTAATAATCCAATTTAACATCCGCCGGCATCATGTAGTCCTGTTAGTCCCAGTTTTGGGAATACGCCCACTCCGTCGGGAGGGTCGCTTTATTCCTCGTGCGGCCCCGCAATTGGATTTGCATTGGGAAAAATCACACTCTGACGCCCACAATTAGAGAGCCTCTGCTGCGGGAACATTTGAGTAATCTTCTTAAAGCGGGCGAAACGATTAAAACAATGAGGCCGGATTCTCCCGCATGGTGCTCAGGAATGAATGTGGCGACACAGATGCTCCTGCCGCTCAGATAACGAACACTCCTCTGATTAACAGCAACTCGTGTAATTTCATTTCTGATCGGTCAGAAGTTTGGAATCATTGAAGTCTTCTGCTCACTGAGGCTGCATTTATTTGATCAAGAAAACAGTAAAAACAGTGAAATATTATTGCGGTTTCAAATAGCTGTTTTAAAATAGCTTGTTTTTTAAATAGTTATAATTTTTTATTGATATGGATATATTTTTATTAATTTTTATTTCAGTTATTTTAGCACACCATGTTAAACTAAATTAAAATGAGATTTTAAAAATATTTAATGTTTTTTTTATTTATTAATTTTTTTTTTTTTTTGTTAACATTTATTTTTATTTCAAGTACATTTTTTACGGTTTTAGTTTTACTTAACGATATTAACCCTGCCAAGAAGACACTTTAAAGTTAAAAATAAGTATTAAGTATTGAATAAATATGAAAAGAAATAAAATATTCTTAACATAATCTTAATTTATTTATCTGAAGTGTCTTTTTAGATGCATATACTGTTCTTCATTGCACTGAAATATTATTACAGTGTGAAACTATGTGAATATGTGTTAAACTGTAATGTATTTCTGTGATGTGCAGCTGTATTTTCAGCATCATTACTCCAGTCTTCAGTGTCACATGATCTTCAGAAATCATAATAATATACTGATTTACTGCTCAACAAACATTTCTGATTATTATCAATGTTGAACACAGGTGTGCTGCACAATATGTTTGTGGAAATTGTTAAAAAGTTTGATTAAGTTAGAAAAAAAAAGTTTTATTGATCAAGGATGCATTAAATTGATCAAAAATGACAGTAAAGACATTTATAATGTGACAAAAGATTTCTGTTTCAAATAAATGCTGTTCTTTTGAACTTTCTATTCATCTGTGAATCCTGAAAAATGAAATGTATGATGGTTTCCACAGAAATATTGTGCAGCACAACTGTTTTCAACATTGATAATAAAAATAAATGTTTGTTGAGCAGTAAATCAGTATATTATTATGATTTCTGAAGATCATGTGACACTGAAGACTGGAGTAATGATGCTGAAAATACAGCTGCAGATCACAGAAATACATTACAGTTTAACACATATTCACATAGAAAACAGCTGTTTTACAGTGTAATAATATTTCACATTTGTACAGTATTTTTGATCAAATAAACACAGCCTTGGTGAGCAGAAGAGACTTCTTTCATTTAAAAAAATCACAATTCTTCCAAACTTTTGTCTGGTGTGTGTCGTGGCGATCACAAGCTCGTGTGTGTAGATGTGTTGTGTGTGGAAGCCGCTTCAATTAGCAGATGCAGTTAATGAGGCTCGCTGGGCAGGAGGTGCGTTGTGTACAGATTAATTAGAACATTTACGTTAGTTAGTAACGCAGCTAAATGAGCGGCGTCTCTGAGGAGGAGCTCGTCAGAGCCCGCGGTGATCTCCCTTCGCCATAATCTATTAAAGCGCCGCTTTTATCTCACCTCGCCCTTGTCAAATTTTATGGATTTTTTCATAAACACTGCCTATACTTCATAAATGTCTCAATTTTCTAGTCTATTAACATTACTTCAGAAGCAGTTGATAAAAGAGGCAGGCAAGCATGAAATAATGCCCCAGTAATATGCAGCGCTGCAGGCTAGAGCAGTAGGGCGCGAGCCGGCGCTCAAACAATGCTAGGATGCTATCAGCTCTAATAAAAGAGCCAGCAATCACTTACCGCCAGAGAGAGACGGGAGAGACGGGGGCGGCGGGGCTCAGCAGCAATTGAGCTGAAGAAAAATGAGCTCTTCTACTGTCCTGCTTTCATCCGCCTCGCCAGAGCAGCGTTCAGCATCACCGACCGCACCGAGATACACCAGTCATGTCTCATAGTCCTCAATATATACGCTATAGAAGCTTTAGAATGAATGATCTTTCCATTGATGTATGGTTTGTTATGATAGGACAATATTTGTCTGAGATACAACTATTTGAAAATCTGGAATCTGAGGGAGCAAAAAAATCTAAATATTGAGAAAATCTCCTTTAAAGTTGTTCAAATGAAGTTCTTAGCAATGCATATTACTGATGTATCATTTCATATTACTAATACATAAATATTGTTTTATTTTTCAGAAACATTTATATGCACCAATCTAACAATATTTTAATGTTTCTTAATACTGTCTGTAAATACATTTGAAACTGCATAAACAAATGCGTCTGAAACAAAATAATAATAATAAAAAAAATCATTTAGCAGATGCATTTATCCAAAGCGACTTAAAATAGGGGAAACAAAAAATAGTTTAAAACACAAAAAGTGAATGCTAGTAGAATAATACTATAAATCTGTAGCTACAAATAGGTGTTTTAAACACTAAATCAATATATGGAAGAATGTAATTGAATCTTGTAACATTTTATTAAGTTACTTCATATTACTAATATTGATATTATTGTTTAAATTTTATATTTAGTAATAATTACATGCACCAATGGAAAAAATCTCATATTTTTCATGATATTCAGTATATTTCTTAATATTGTCTGTAAATTAAAAGCAAATTACATGACCGATTGTTGCCAAAATGTTTCATACAAGTGCTTCAGTGCTTGTAATATACTATAATATAGCTACAAGTAATCAAGGCTTTTTTAAATACTTAATGAACACATGGATGAATGATATATTATTTCACATTATGTATATATTGATATTATTGTTTTATGTTGTATATTTAATAGTTATGTGCACCAAGATTCTTCTTGCTTGTAAAAACAGCAGTATTGACCTGCACTTCATCTGAGCTGAACTGAATTGGTTGTAATTAGTGAGAGTCGGGAAATCTAACGACTTGAAAATAAGCGCCACAGCAACTAAATCAGAGTATATGCAGGCCACATTTGACCCTAAAACATTTTAATTGATTTAAAATGCCATTTATGGACCTAACATTTGAAGATGATGACTCTGATGAATCAGTCCATTGAATCAGATGTAGAAACGGAGAGCGTGAAGCACTTGTGCTCAGCCCTGCTGTTTGTGAGGATGAACCCGGCCTGCAGCCGAGCATGATGGGTGTTCAGTGATGTCGAGCAGCGGATCATTAATGAGCTGCTCTTCACAGCTGATCCGATCCGCCTCTGACTGGCTCTTCATGTCAAGCAGCCACTGTCTGTCCACAAACACACCAGCGCTCTTATATCCAGCGTATCGCTTCCTCCGTTTCACCTCCGTCTCTCAAGCAGATTTCAAAAGCCTGCAGCATCTTCACTTTTATGCAGATTCAAGAGTCTGCGGGATTCTCACAAAAACATCCAAACCACGTGTCCTCTCAGCACTTAAAAGAAACATTATATTTTACCTAAAGTCAAGCATGTTTGTAGGATTTAGGATTTAGAAACCCTTTTTTCATTCAAACCATTTTGATGCCAATTAACCAAAAAAAAAAAAAAAACTTAAAACCTTTGACTTTTTTATATATATATATTTTCGTTGGAGATCCTCAATAGTTATGTTTCATTATGTAACATTCTCATTAATCTCATTAATACAGTACTTTTGCAGTAAAATGCAGTGTTTTTATTTATATTAGAATAAATTAAATAGTACCATGATATATTCATAATTTGCTAAATAATATATAATTGTCTGCATAGAATGATAATTTTTTTCTCATTATTATAATTCTCAGTAATTTTACGGTATAATGTTTGTAATATGCAATGCTTTTTAAAAATTGGAATAAATTAAATAATACCTTCATATGTATACAAATAATTTATATGCAATATATATACCAAATCTAAATATTATTTTGTCAATAATGTAATGCAGTGATTTTACCATAAAATGTTTTTTATATGTAATGATTTCACATTTAAATCTCAATAAATTACATGATGCCAGGATATATAAATAACTTGCCATCATAATAATAATTAATTATTTTCTGCTTAAAATTAGACTTTAATTTTCGTGTTAATATAATGCAGTCATTTTACAGTAAAATGTTTTTAATATGCAGTATTTTTTATTTAAATCATAATAAATTAAATGATAGCATGATATACTGTGTGTGTGTGTGTGTGTATACACATAATTAGCTATATGTCATTTTCTGTCTTTTTCTCGTTATTTTACAGTAAAATGTAATGTTTTTGCATTTAAATGAGAATGCATGAAATAATAGCATGATGTGTGTTCAGTGTCCAGTGCTGCTGAATGCATGTGAATGTGAAGTGTGGCAGGATCATGTGTGGCGTTGGATGTTTTTAAATCTAAAGCGCTGAAAACAGCACAGTATCTCCAGACAAACACACATTCTGTGCACATTTGAATTGCATTCTGCAGATGGAAGATGCACATATAAAAACTGAATAATAAGTGCTATATTTGAAGAGCAGCGAGCGCTGTCCGGTTTCATCACGTCCAGAGCCCATTACTATGGTAACGAGGGTCTATTCCTGTACGCCGGCGTTTGACGGGACAGACATTGACAATCAGAGAGCCGCGGGTCAGAGCGCGGTCCGAGGACGGCCGTCATCTCTCCTCTTCATTTATTAGGGAGATGCTGCTTTTAACGGCTGCAGCTGAAGTCAATGACTCACTGATATTAACGTTTCTCTTCCGTTTACTTTTAGCCACTCTCGTAGTTCATTTCTCATCTTGGGCCTCATTGGAGTTGTACCTTTTAACCCTCATTAGCCGTTGTTCTGCAGATATAAACGTGTTGCAGATTAATAATAGACAAATGTCTGTTTGGAGCTGCAGCTTCTTCACTCTTATGCAGATTCATTATTCATATTTCAGCGTCTTACAGAAACATGCCTGCTTCACAAATTTAAAAGAAAAAATTACTTTCCTTGAAATGAAAATGAAGCCTGTTTTAGACCCCTTAAAATTTAGATCCTATTTTATCACCCCCCCCCCCCCCCAGTTTTATCATTATTATTTTAATGCCACTTAGCTGAAATGCAAACAAAAAAAGTATTTTATTCTTTTCATTCTGATCATTCAAATATATTTTTTTAATGTAATGTAGTAATTTCTGCTATTAAATTTTTACATTTAAATCAGAATAAATTAAATAATACCATTATATCTTAATAATTTGCTATCTAAATAATCACGTTTTGCTTTATTTTAATGAGAACAAGACGCTTTTGATTTAATTTAATTGTCACCAAAATGTCTCGATCCTAGTGTAATGATCCTAAAATAGAATAAGTTTGCTTTATAAATAATTTGCTCAATAATATATCATTCTTTCTTGATATTTTAGTAATAAAATATAATTAAAATACAAAATAGAATAATTTTTTTATTAGAATATATATGCATGGCAGGTTTTGTGTGCTCATCTATCCATCCATATGTAACAAAGTATAAATAGCATTTGACAAAAAATGTGTACTGTAAAATAAACAAGAACAAAGGGTGAATGTTAACCTGGCACAGATAGTTGAGATGTTTTAATAGAAAACACTCCAGAAGCTCATATATTGAAATAAAGCTGCTGGTCAAATAAAACACAGGTGTAAGAGCCTGTGAAGATAATAAAAGCGCGTTGATATTTGATAATGAGGAAGATGTGTGTGTGTGGTTCTCTGGTGTTAATGAGCAGACCTCGGCTGTGTTTCCTGAAGTCATACTGCCATCTCTTGAGCAGATCTCACACTGCAGGTGTGTGTGTGTGTGAGTGTGAGTGTGTGTGATGTGACACGGCCTGACATCAGCCGCGGGTCTGGAGCAGAGACCCTCACAAACCGGACCAGACCCCATCAGATCCGGCGAGAGACGCTGGGCATTAGGCAGATTAGCAGGAGAGCACACAATGCGGGATGATGGAGTTTGTCATCATTTGCATTGTCCTGGAAAGATGCTGTTTGATAGAGCGGCGCGTGGCGGGGCCTGGCATGTCTCGCGGGCAGGTCGCGGGGTTTTGTGGGATGTGCATCAGTCGAAAAAGCCTCACAACCAATTTGTCACAGACGCAGAGGTCGAGAGCCATGACTTTCCCTCCTCTTCCTCGCTGACAGAACCGCTCGCATGATTTGGACAGATATGATCAGATGTCTGAATATTTCAGCTTCAGAACATTGTTGGTTTCAAACAAATAATATAAAATAACGCTTTGAGTGTTGTGTGATTCTCCAGAGTCTGACCATGTGTTATTTCAGTGTCATTGAGATGCTGTTGAAAATATAAAAATGTTTATTTTGATATTTTCTGCATACGTCGTCTTTTTTTTATCTATACAGTTTTCAGTTTTAGCTATTTTAGTACATCAAGTTAAACTAAGTGATAGAAAATGATAGCTTAATAATTTGCTATTTGAATAATATATCTTATTTTGCTTTAATGAGAATGATATTTTTATAATCTTATTTAGAGAGATTTGGTGGCAAAATGTGTTTGATTGTTATTAATATGTTGCAATGCAAAAATCGTTTAATGCTCCTAAAATAGAATTTATTTTCTTTATAAAAACATAAATGTTGCACATTTAGATCCCATTTTATCGTAATACAGTAAAATGTTTGTAATGCAATATTTTTTCACATTTAAATAAATAATAATAATAATAGAGCATGATATCATACATAAATAATACCAATAATACCATATATAAATAATTTGCTCAAAAAGATATATTTGTTTGCATTTTGGTTCGGTTACCTTAATGAACGAGACATTTTATCAATATATTAAAGAGATCTCATTAAAGAGAAATCTTTTCTCTTTTTTTTTTTTTGTCAGTTAACATTTATTTTTTAGTTTAAACTGTAATGACCCTGGCGTGAGCTTGCTTGCGCTCCAAACAGCGGACAGATAGAGAGGAATAACCAGCATAAAGCTGACAGGAGCCGATGTGACAGCGTCTGTGGGCGTGCTGGGTCAGACGGACACACACACGCTCCTCTCACACACTTCTGTTACACCTTTGGTTTCTGAATCCAGTTTCCTTTGTGCGTTTGGTAGCAGCGCTGGAGTAAGGCTGATCTCCTGTGAGGTGACGCGGGCGTTTGTGTTTGTGAGGTGCTTCACCGCCAGCACAAGAGCTGAAGCTGGAAGAGCTCTTCACTAAACTCCCGTCTGCACAGCTCTGGAATACTTGATCGGGATTGGTCAATAGCTGCATTCTAGACTACTGTTCAAACGTTTGGGATCAGTTTGCTTTCTTTTTTTATTGAAATAAATCAATACTAGTATAAATTTAATTGTAATTTAGTATTAAATAGTTAATTTTAGTTTGGTATTTATTTCATTTTAATGTATTAAAATATACATTTTGTAAAAAATATTAATTTTAGTAATATTATTTTAATATCTTTTTAGTATTATAAATCCCTTTTTTAAATACTTTTATAAAGATATTTATAATGTGACAAAAGTGTGATTTCTATTTCAAATAAATGCTGTTCTTTTGAACTTTCTATTAATCTGTGAATCCTGAAAAATAAAATGTACGACGGTTTCCACAGAATTATTGTGCAGCACAACTGTGTTCAACATTGATAATAATCAGAAATGTTTGTTGAGCAGTAAATCAGTATATTATTATGATTTCTGAAGATCATGTGACACTGAAGACTGGAGTAATGATGCTGAAAATACAGCTGCAGATCACAGAAATACATTACAGTTTAACACATATTCACACAGAAAACAGATGTTTTAAACTGTAATAATATTTCAGAATTTTTATTGTATTTTTGATCAGATAAATGCAGCCTTGATGAGCAGAAGTGATCTTTCTGATCCCAGACTTTTGACCAGTAGTATATTTGCCAAACTAGTCTCAGTTAGTCTCATAAATATGATTTATTCCATCACTTCCATCACTCTCTTTCTTCTCACACTTTAAAATCACGTACACGCTAAACAATATATTTTTAGTTATTTGGTCCTGAGGTCCTGAACAGTGTTATTTTGGGATCAGTGCACTGATTTATGGAAATGGCCTGGAATCATAAAGAGAAAGTGTTCTGCAAAGTTGTAATTGAACAGCATCATCACACACACGTGTGTCTGAAGTGTTGCGTGTACAGTAACGCATGATGCTGTGTTTGTGAGGAGCCGGAGCGTCTCTATATGTGTGCCGTTCCTCAGCGTGATCAATTATGCATGAAGATCCAGTTGGGATGTGAGTCCATTAGCATACCTGATGGTGTGTCCTTGACCGGAGCCACCGAGTTTGACTGTTCGTCAATAGCAGGTCACTTTCCCCGGCGCGGCTCGTCTTCTGGCAGCAGCTCGCATCTTTAAGGTCACCTCCACTGCCAGCGCTTATAAAACAAACAAACAAGATCCGGGGCCTCCGAGATTTCACACGCAGACCATTAAAATGCTGGCTGGAGGAGGAACATTTACACACGTGTTTCCTTCCGGCCGTCTGAGCTTATGCAGAAACCGTGAAACTGTTTGAGCCGTGAAATAAAGCTTGAGAATGCATGGAGCCGTTTCTGAAAGTTGCACTTTCCTGAAGAGTTAAACGACACGCGGCAGCGTAGTTTGACCCCTATGAATATTAATCGTCTCCCTCGGCTCTATTAAAAATGCATGGGCCGTTGTAGTTGTTGATCAGATTTCGGATGCCCATGCAAATTGGCCTGTCTTCCTTGTCAGCGGTGCAGATGAATTATGTAGTTGTGTTGTATATTCAGGGACACACCATTGACAGTCAATTAACAAGTTTGATTGGTGTGTGAACTCCTTCTTTTGAACTGTTAATTTTATGTAAATAGTATTCCCCAGATCTCCTCCTGGCAGGGTAACCTGAGCGAGCCTCTTAATAATTGATCGCATCGCACCTGTTTTTTATTTTTAAATATTATAATAGCCGAGAGGTCTGGCTTTTGATATTCAAATGCACAGATCGCGGGCCGGCGGAGGCGAGAGGGCTTGTGAAGGCCGAGCTGTTAGAAGATCCGATGCCGAAGCTCTGATGCCGCTTGATGGCTCATAACTGGAACGCCAATGCTGATTTGTCTTGGAGGCGCAGACGATCCCAAATAACGCTCACAGGTAAATGATGCGCTGATTGATCGGCTGTTTGAAGGCCGCGAGCTTCCGCCCGTCCCGGTAATTTGTAGCGGCCCGGGCGCGAATGAAGATTCATCAAAGCTGACAAGTGAAGCCAGGAGCCGGGAATCATGAGAAAC
This sequence comes from Barbus barbus, assembly GCF_936440315.1. Classification (NCBI taxonomy): domain Eukaryota; kingdom Metazoa; phylum Chordata; class Actinopteri; order Cypriniformes; family Cyprinidae; genus Barbus; species Barbus barbus. The sequence goes on from NC_136748.1 coordinate 1,085,403, forward strand.
CCGTATGATTATGGAAATGGATGTGACTCTTTCCTCCCTGCAGCAAACGCTGTTTGTTGATCTGCTGTTTCCCAAGCTCATCTTCTAAAATGCTGATTTTGTTCAGAGAAGAAGGAGCAGCAGATGAATTTCCAAACATCCTCACGCTTTCTAAGATTCTGATCCTTCAGTTTAGTTCTGCTGCGGGAGAATCAGTTTGGCCGTAAGTGTTTGGACTCGATATGCACAGACTAGTTTGTCTCCAACACAGAATAGCAGGAGGTGATGGGAGTTTGGTTTGATGAGGTTCTCCAGTGCACTGAACTCTATAGAGCATCAAACCTACAGTCATGCTGGTGATTAATGTGCCAAGGATATTATAATCAACTGAAACTGAAACCATACAAATAAAATGTTGTTACTTGATATAAAATAAATGTAAACTGAAATAAAATAAATTGTATATTTCAGCTAGTTTCCTATGCAACATTTCTGTTTTTCATCTGTGTCCCTGCAGCACAAAAGCAGTCATCAGTAACACAGGTATATTTGTAGCAATAGACAACAATACATTGTATGGATCAAAATTATACATTTCTCTTTTATGACAAAAATCATTAGGATATTAAGATCATGTTCCATCAAGATATTTAGTAAATTTCCTACCGTAAATATATCAAAACTTCATTTTTGATTAGTAATATGCATTGCTAAGAACTTCATTTGAACAACTTTAAAGGAGATTTTCTCAATATTTAGATTTTTTTGCTCCCTCAGATTCCAGATTTTCAGATAGTTGTATCTCAGACAAATATTGTCCTATCATAACAAACCATACATCAATGGAAAGATCATTTATTCAGCTGATGATGATGCATACATCTCAGTTTAAAAAAAAATACCCTTATGATTGGTTTTGTGGTCCAGGGTCACATTTAGTTCAAAATTAACTAAATATAAAAAATGAATTAAAAACTATAAAGACATTTAAGAGAAGCTAACAAAAAGGAAACAAACTAAAAACAAACAAAAAATATAAAAATAAAATTTAATTGGAAACATTTCTTAATTTCATCTAGTTTAACTTACTAAAAATAATAATAACTGAAATTAAAGGTAAAAATTATAGACATTAAACATTTTTCAAAAACACAAGATTACTAAAACTTGAAAATGGAAAATATGAAATTGGAAACATAATTTTCCTCTAGTTTATCTTGATGTATTAAAATAATTTAACCGGCATAACAATTTCTAAAAACTAGAGAAACTTAAAAAAAAATAAAAAACCTTGAAAACAGCTAATATAAAAATATAGTTGAAAAATAGTTTAAATCATTTCTCATTTTATCTCATTTTATTTTAAATGTATGTACCTAAAAACCTAAAACTGAAATAAAAAATTATAATAAAAACTATAGACATTTAAAAAATAATAATAATAATAAAAATGACAAAAACCCAACAAAACTACTTAAAAATTTTAAAATAGAAAATGTAAAAAGAAAAACTCTTTGGAAATATTTATCATTTTCATCTTGTTTAACGTTATATTCCAAAATAACTAAAACATTTAGAACGACATTAAAAAACTACAAAATGACTAAAACTTTAAAGCTTGAAATACTAACTTGTATATATAAACAAATTCAAAGTAAAATGTGAATTAAAATGACTAAAACATCAACATTACTAAAACTTGAAAATGGAAAATATAAAAACTGAAACTCAAAATAAAACAAAAGCTATAATAGCATGTCAGTGATGCTAGAACAGTACATTATATGATTACACAATGAAGACTAATCCTGTGCGTATGTACAGCAGTTTTTACAACAAACCCATGTTTATATTCTAAACTCATGCCTAGCTTTCTTACTGTCCACCAACCGCCAGAAATCACCTTCTGTGACGCTGTGGAGGTCAAGCGGCCGGTGCTATGCAGACTGGACATGTGTGCTCTGGCCAGGGCTTTAGAGTCGCTCTGGTAATCTGGTTAAATGCAGTATCTGCACATGCATGCTAATTGGCTCTAAAGCTGCGTTTGACAGTATGTACCAATTGATCGAGTCCGCTGTGATCGCTGCAGAGGTCACTGTCCTCGCGCTAAACACTTCAC